>NC_136716.1:520000-867500 GCF_936440315.1 Barbus barbus | reverse complement strand
CACCTGTGATGGAAAAAACACACAAAAAATGATTGTTTTGTTTAAAACTAGAGTAATCTGATGAATAATTTGAATTAAAAATGTGGTTAATTTGAATCCATTATTTGTATGTTTATGTTGTCGTCCTCTAATCGGTGTGCATCAGGTCTGAGAGTCTCACCTGGAGCAGATACTGCAGTGATGAGTTCTGGCCGCTTTGGGAACGATACATTTTTTACAGATTGTAACAGTTGGTATATCACTCTTTTCCTAAAACAGAAGACAAAAGCAACAAAATGTTACATATTGATAAAAATGAGTGAATGTGAACAAAGCTGGCTTTTGATTTAAATCAATTTGCAAAGAAAATGCTGAAGCTTAAATGTGTCATTTCTGTTTCAAATGGAAAACAGCTAAAAATAATGACTTTTTGAAATGATTTTTCCTTTCATCTTTCTCATAGGGATTTTAGAAAAGCCTTCATTCAGGAGTTGTAAGTCATGAACCGAACCATCCTGCTCAGAAGCAAATCACAACATTATTTGAGAATCAGAAATACTGGCTTTAAGAACTACAATCCCATGAAGCAGTGAGAATATACCTGTTTGCATTAACACACACATATATACATTATATGCATATAAACAATACAGTATACCTTTTTTTTTGGCAAAATATGTATATATAAATGGTCAAGTAGTTTGATAGTGTCGAGAATCTGACTCAATAACGTGTTTCATTGAAGTGGGCGGAGCTAAAGAGTTATTTTGGTGCTATTTACCTGTTGCAAATCTCTGATTGGTGGAGATTTCTTTGCAGAATCATGGGTTATGTAGTTTTTTTGTTTGTTTGTTTTTTTTAAACCAGGATGTCCATTCTTAAACATGATTATTAAAAAAAATACATTGAAATAATGCAGGCTTCAACAAAAGCATATTACTGATGAACAACCTCATAACTTTGTGTCTTTAAAGGTTTGTAAGTTCTTCCCATGGAGAAAACTAATGGGATTTTTACTTCCAGAACCGAACTGTTGCGCTCTATTGATTAATTAAAATGTGATACTAAATATAACAAATGAAAAAAGGAGGCTCTTGTGCTTCGTTCCATTCACATGTAACACTATTTCAAGTCAATAACAGAATCCATCAAAGGGCAAAAAAGCTCATCTTGAAATTATTTTGCTGTGTATCCACATAAAAAGTAAAAAAAGTGCTCAGTGCACGTTAAAATCAACAAACGTTTCGGTCACGCAGATGAGCGTTTCTGCCCTTTGATGGATTCTATACTAAATATAAAACAAATAAATAAGTAAATAAATAAATAGCTTAAAAAACCCTCGCATATACAAGATAAAACTAAATAAATAATTAAAAACACAGATAAAAATAAATAATTAAAATTAAATAAATTTTTTAAATAAAATTAAAATAAATTAACACACAAAAGATATTCCAGAATGAATAAAATAACAGCTTTTTTTATATATATATATATTTTTTTTTTTTTTTTTTTTTCAGAATATAGGGAAGACAAGTGAAATAATTTGATGCACCTGCGGTGGGAAACCCGGACATGTGGTTGTAGCTTTATAGTAATGGAAGACGATCATGAGGAGGTTCCAGTGTCCGTAACAGAGGTGCCAGAGGATCCAGTGAACGGGGTATGAGCTGAAGATGATGGGCAGCACACACAGATACACGATAATTACGACTGAGCTGGTCAAGGCGATCACCAGAAACACAAACACCTACAGCAGCAAACAGAGAGAGATCAGAAGCACTGAAGACAGAGCGGCTCAACTCTGTGAACTCTTCTGAGATCAGATGTGACTCCTCCTACCACTCCGAACCAGCGGGTCATATTGTCCACCAGCCAGTAGATGGGCTCAAAGACGCAGTCCAGCGCCGTGTCTGAACTGGTCAGCACATTGAAGTAAAGGGACTTCAGCAGCAGCCTCGCATAGTTCCACAGATTCTGTATTCGGCTCGACCGCTTTCTGCGTCCCCGGCAAGGACAGAGCCTTAACCAGCGCAGCAAGACACGCATGACTCTGGAGACAGACAACCTCCAGCTGCGCATCCCACCTCCTGCAGCACACACACACACACACACACACACAGAGAGAGAAATCAGAAACACAAGCTCTCTGACCTTCAGGGTCTTCATTAAGCACATAAATCCTGTAAATAATACAGCAGCCTGAAGAAGCACCGACCTCTGTGATCAACAAATGACGGAAATAAATGTGACCCTGGAGCACAAAAGCAGTCTTAAGTCACAATTTTTCAAAATTGAGATTAATACATCATCTGAAAGCTGAATAAATAATCTTTCCATTGATGTATGGTTTGTTATGATAGGACAATATTTGTCTGAGATACAACTATTTGAAAATCTGGAATCTGAGGGTGCAAAAAAATCTAAATATTGAGAAAATCTCCTTTAAAGTTGTTCAAATGAAGTTCTTAGCAATGCATATTACTAATCAAAAATGAAGTTTTGATATATTCACTAAATATCTTCATGGAACATGATCTTAATATCCTAATGATTTTTGTCATAAAAGAGAAATGTATAATTTTGATCCATACAATGTATTGTTGTCTATTGCTACAGATATACCTGTGTTACTGATGACTGCTTTTGTGCTGCAGGATCACTTATGATGATCAACAATTACAACTCTATTGATTAGATTGTTTGAATGAAGGAAAAAAATTATAATCTAAATAGGTAAATAAAAATTAATAAATGAAGAATTAAAGGAATCAAATAAACACACACATACAAAAGATATTCCAAAATATCCCATTAAATAAAAAATAAATTCCATAAATTTTCTAATTGTTCCAAGATATTTTAATTATTTACTAAATTAATACATAAATGCCAATAAAAAATAAATAGACATACATGTAAGATATTTCAAGATATTACAATAAATAAATTAATTAATTAATTAATTTGTTCTATTAAAAAGCACACATATATATAGAAAACATTAAAAGATAATTCAGTAAAATGGTAAATACATAAACATAGAATTAATTGGCAATTAAACAAAGAAAACATTTCAATCTATTCTAGAAAACTAACAAAATAAATTAATTAACTTAATATAATTTAAAAAATGAAATAAAATGAATCCAAATATTTTTTTTATCATCTGAAGATATTATTAAATCTTTCAGATACACGGAGTGTAATTAAAATCCTTACCTAACGGTTATGGTTTCTGATTTTCTTAGCAAACAAATGTATTCCAAAATGACTGAAACTGTTCTCAACTCATCCGTACCAAGAGAGAAACTGTCCTTAAGATCATTTCCAAGACACTTACTCCAGCAGTGCATGTGCGCGCACACACACCACACACACACACACACACACACCACACACACAGACACACACACACACACACACACACACACACACCCCACACACACAGACAGAGAGACACACACACACACACACACACACACACCCACACACACCCCACACACACACACACCACACACACACACACACACCACACACACACACAGAGACACACACAGAGACAGAGACACACACCACACACACACACACACATTAGTGTGATTAGATCAAACATTGCAAGTTCAAAAATGCACGGATAAATATTGCACAGGATTATCAACTGATGTCCGAGACAGAAAACAACATGCTAAATATTTGATCAAGTGCTTGGCAGGTCCCCTCATGTGACAAGCAGCAGCTGTAACCCGGCACTGGACACACTTCCTCAGAGAGCACCTGATACGCTGGGACTGAGGAAAGTGAGGATCGCTTACAAGATGCTTTCATCTGCACACACTTCTTTTTTCCGAATGTGGCAGCTGGAAGCTGAGCTCGTGGTTCAAACAATCGAGGGACGTGACGTGATGATGTCATACTGAGGTCACATGGAGCCAGTAGCTCCTTACCGAACCCTCAGATGAACCACAGCGACTCTCAGAACTAATCAGATTCAATTATTCATTTTATATTCTTATATTGTCGTTCTGAAATGCAAAAAATCTGAAAAAAACGTTCAGTGTTGTTACTGTTAATCAAAACTATTTCAAATAGTGTTTCACTGAAATAAAGCTGAAAATAAATAAATAAATATTAGATAAAAAAAACTTAGAGAAGAAAAGAGCATTTGGCAACTAAATGAATATAATTACTAAAACTAAATCTGAAATAAAAGAGCTAGATATAATAATAATAAAAAAAAATTATAATAAAAATGACCACAATTACTACAATTGTATTTAATATAAAAGTAACCAAAACCAAAAATATAAAAAGAGTCAATTCAATTAGTAACAGTATTTAAATATTACTAAAATAAACGCATGCATTCATGAGTGTATAGTTCTGATGAAAAACTCAGGTTTGCTATGAAATAACAACTAAAAAGAAAAGAAATGGAAGATATTAATATGCCATCTTTGAGCTTCTTTGTGTAAATTAAACATTATTACAGTCTTCAATAATGCATCCAATAAAAATAATAACATACAATAATTAATCATTAATGCTGTCAAAAGATTAATCGCATCCCAAATAAAAGTTTATGAGTGTGTTATGTATAGATTTATTATGTATATATAAATACACACACATACAGTATATATTTAAGAAAAATGTTGTTTATATAGTAAATATATTTATGATATAAATTATATGAATATAAATGTAAATATTTTCTAAATATATACTGTATGTGTGTTTATATGTATACATAATAAATATACACAGAACACATATTATGCAAACAAAAACTTTGATTTAGGATGCGATTAATAATTTGACAGCACTATTAATAATGTAATAAATTACTATAATACATTTCATAATTAATAAAAATAATAAATTAGTAAATAAAATTCTGCCAATTTATGAATATTTGCCAACAAAAACTAATTTAAGCATTAAATATTCATCATTTGCTCACGGCACACTCAGAGAATTGTATTAATTGTGTGAAACGCAGACATTAGACTAATTAAGAGCAGGGTTGGTGGAAAGTTTCCAGTAAATGTCCTAGTATTTGCATCTAATTAAGAGTCACTAATCATTTAATGGAAAGAGATGCCATGAGTATGAATGGAGACTGATGGATCTTCTGTTTCTAGCTTTGCAACAACATCAAGAGAGTAAAACACATGAAGTAAGTGCTGAGTGTCCTGCAAGCCCACACCTGACCGCCAGGTGACCGTAACCAGCACTTCCTCTTCTGAGCAGAACAAGCACGAGCCAGCAGCAGCTCAAGAGAGAAACAACGGAACACATCAAACATACCGAATCTGCTCCCGTGCACTTACTCGCCAGACTCGCTGATAAACTGCTTCAGGTCATGTTCGCAGGTGAAGGATGACCACACACTCAAAACAGCGCAGATATTCTCTCACTGCAGCATGAACCGAGTGACTGCTAATCACACTTCCGGTCTTCACCGCAGTTTACAAAATAAGAGTCGCGGCAGAGACATGGAGGCATTTATTAATAACGTTCATTAATACAATTTAAGACAAACCTAGCATTGAGGCCCATGATATTATATATTTATTTATTGTACGTACGTCAATATACGGAAAACATATTAAATAAAATAATCTAATAGTAATAATAAATAAGTGTTGCAGATGAGCTTCGGCTACAAGCACTCTGGTACATGCATCTGTTTATTATATAGGCAACATAAATAAAGGAAATGTTTAAAGATCAGGGATTTATAAGGGAAATTGACATTCTGAGTGATACGCGCGCTTTAATGTTGCCAAGGGTTACCTTAGAGGCGCATTGACGTCAGCAGCCACTTCCGGTGGGCATCCGTCCAGACGCCTAGAGAATAAAGACAGTTCGCCTCAGAATAACGGAGCAGCGCAGAAACCGAGTCGCGGTTCACAGCTCGGTGAGGAATAACGGAATAACCGGCGTGTCGTGTTCTGTCCGGTACATGCAGCGCTAAACAGCTGCTATTATCGGTAAACGCTAGAAATCCCGTTTGTTTATGAAACAGATAAAGATGGCGCCGCTATCAGCGGCCTTCTGCTCGAGATTTACAGCATCTTTTGATCTGTTTATTAAAATCATATTTCATATATTCTTTTAGTCTTGTATAAAGGATCTAAATTCATAATAATCTCATCACTAATCCTGTTCCTGTCCTCGGAGGGAATGTTTAACTGTATTTGTCATCATGTGCAGCCATTAATCATATTTTAATCAATATTAGTTAGTTTTGGACTGAGTTTGTGCATTAATCATATTTTAATCAATATTAGTTAGTTTTGGACTGAGTTTGTGCATTAATCATATTTTAATCAATATTAGTTAGTTTGTGCATTAATTCTGCAGCATGCACAGCTTTAGTGGCTTCTTCCATCAAACTACATATAAATATATGGCTCAAGACAGATGGGTGTTATTGTTTTTTTAGTTTTACTGTATTTTCTGCAATTAGTTGTAAACATTTTTTTTATTTGCTAGCACTTTACAATAAACTCTCATTTGTTATCATTAGTTAATGCATGAACTATATATTTTTACATTCATTTTTTGGTTACACTTTATTTTAAGGTGTCCTTGTTACAGTGTAATTATACATTTAAGTACTGAGTAATATTAATAACTACATGTACTTACTATATGATTAGGTTTGGATTAGTTACTTGCATATAATTTATTGTTATTATAATAGTAAGTACATGTAATGTGTAACAAGGACACCTTAAAATTATTTTAATAATTAAGGATACATTTTTAAATAATTATTATTATTACTGCATTTATTAATGCTGTTATTAACCTTTGTTAATCTTAGTTAATAAGAATGTTGTTGTTCAACTTCACAGTGCATGAACTAATGTTAACAGAGGCTGCAGGTCAGAGGTCAGATCCAGCGGTCAGCATGGCGTCAGGCAGCGTGAGCAGCGAGGAGGAGAAGAGTCTGAGGGAATGTGAGTTATATGTTCAGAAGCACAATGTCCAGCAGCTGCTGAAGGACTGCATCGTGCAGCTGTGCTCCTCACGGCCCGACAGACCCATGGCCTTCCTCAGAGAATACTTCGAACGGCTGGAAAAGGTTATTTCTACATCATTTGTGCAATCATCACTTTGCTTAAATAAGATTTTCAACAACTGGTTATGTGTTTATTAACATAGTAAGTGGCTCATGCTGTAATGCACAGCCACACGAGTATGTTTTATTTGTTAAACTAGCGGCAGCAGTGATAGAAAGACACCCATGTTCATTAATTAATATTAACAATCATTATTATAATCGGAATAAATTGTGTAAATTGTCCCTCATGTTAGTAAATATGTACAAATATGTTTTTTTTTTTACTCAAGGATTTTGTCAAAAGATTATTTTAAAATATATTTCCTAAAATATTGTTATTAATATACTATTATCATTTTTAATTAGCTTTTATTTTTGTATATTTCATTTATATTTTATTTAGTTAATTTTTCATTTCATATAACAATTTAGGTTTAATTTAATTTATTTCATTTTCAGTTTTTATTTATTTCCAGGTTGTAATTTTAGTGCTTCAACCTAAACTAACAAAAAAGCCTGAAAAAAAGTTATTTTAAGTAAGTTTTTAACTATATCTATTTTTTTTTTTTTTTTCAGGTTTATTTCAATTAACAAACTTTTTTTTTTCTTTTGTAATTTTAGTTACATAGTTAAACCCTGACATGGGCTTTGCCCTTTTCTCAGATAAAATGTTTTTATTTTATTTTTAAAAACTGTTTTTAATAAAATGCTTTTTTTAATGCTTTTTTTTTTTTTTTTACTTTTTTTGACCTCGTAATTTTTCATTAAAACTTAACAGGATTTTTCAGTGAAATGCCAGACTTCTCTCTGCTTACATATGCAGGACTTCTCCAATCATTTAGTTCAGATCTGTTGCTGCTTCGACTTCAAATCCAACCAGAATCTGTCCTCCTCGTAAAATCCTACTTTTTCTAAACATGCATGCATCAGGAGGAAGCTAAGCAGCTGCTGAGCCAGCAGAAAGCCAGCTCTCGCTCAGACTCTCGTGAAGATGAGGTGTCTCCTCCCATGAACCCCGTGGTGAAGGGCCGCAGGCGGAGAGGAGCCATCAGCGCTGAGGTCTACACCGAGGAGGACGCCACCTCATACGTCAGGAAGGTGTGTGTTTGTCAGACTGATGTAATGTCGGATGTGTCGGGCTCTATAGCTCAATCAGTCGTGTGTTCTGTCTCCTGTGAAGGTCATTCCTAAAGACTACAAAACCATGGCTGCTCTCGCCAAAGCCATCGAAAAGAATGTGCTCTTCTCACATCTGGACGACAATGAAAGAAGGTGACTTTGTGTTGTAGTTCATTTCTAGTTTTTTAGCAAAACACAGTTTTTTTTTCATACACTGGACAGTTTTGAGATTTTAAATTGTTTGTTTTTTTTCAGACTAGTGAACAGAAAACATACTGACTTTTAAGTGTTTATTTTATTGCACTTTATATGTTTTCAGATTTCAATTACAATACATGTCTTTATCTCTTTTTTTCACTTCAGCAGCACTTTCATATATTAAACCTTACGATTTTATTGCTATATATGAAGGATTTTACAGAGGGGTTTGTTTATATGTCATTTGCATGATTTTGTTATTACACTTTATATGTGACCCTGGAGCACAAAACCAGTCATAAGGGTCAATTTTTTCGAAATTGTGATTTATGCATCATCTGAAAGCTGAATAAATAATCTTTCCATTGATGTATGGTTTGTTATGATCGGACAATATTTGTCTGAGATACAACTATTAGAAAATCTGGAATCTGAGGGAGCAAAAAAATCTAAATATTGAGAAAATCTCCTTTAAAGTTGTTCAAATGAAGTTCTTAGCAATGCATATTACTAATCAAAAATGAAGTTTTGATATATTTACGGTAAGAAATGTACTAAATATCTTCATGGAACATGATCTTAATATCCTAATGATTTTTGTCATAAAAGAGAAATGTATAATTGTGATCCATACAATGTATTGTTGTCTATTGCTACAGATATACCTGTGTTACTCATGACTGCTTTTGTGCTGCAGGGACACAAATATTTGTGTGTGTAGATTTTTATTACAATGCATATCTTTAAGGAGCATTTTATTCCTACCTATAGTCTCATATAGGTTTTTACAGAGAGGTTTGTTCATATTTCATTTGCTGATTTTATTCCTAAAAACATTTTCTGATTTATGGAATTATAAAAAGTGAAATCCCGTCTTGAAAAACTTTTACTTTAAAATCAAACAAGAAATTTGAATCTGGTTTTATCCAAGGTTCAGATTTATGTTCTGGATATTTATGCAAATTAGTGCATATTTAATGCATCATTTGCATATTAAACATAACATATTTCACAAACTTGTAATATGAAAACCTGTTTGCAGTCCTGAATGTAATCAATCAGCTGGGGATGCGTGGTACTCTCAAAGAAATATATCAAATAATTGACCGACCAAATTTGTCTGCTGCTTTACCCTGCAGTGATATATTTGACGCAATGTTTCCGGTCACCTACATCGCAGGAGAGATTGTCATCCAGCAAGGTGCAGCATTAAGAATACTTATGAGGAATTACATTGATCATATTTATATATTTACTTACCTTTACTGTTTCACGCTTGGTTCTAGGTGACGAGGGCGATAACTTCTATGTCATTGACCAAGGAGAAATGGATGTAAGTTACACCTTAGTGTTGGGCGATATGCTCAAATATTATATCATCCTATCGTTAGCCTGTGAGATCGCCAATACACGATATTATCGTGCTAATTTATTTAATTACTTATTTACTTAGTTTCAATGCCGGAAAGTGAACCAACTCCAGCGTAAGGCTAAAAACAGCCTAATGCTTTTTAATATGACTGAATTTGGATTTAACATAATACTTTTTAGAGTAACTTACCCAACACTGGTTAGAACACGCAACACTGTAAAAACACTGAAAAAAAGGGCACAAATAAGCCCTAATATTTATTAGAAAGTATTACTAGCCTGATAATAATCATACTAATAATATTCATCTTGCATCAGCCACTGGTGATATCTCTGACTATCGTCGATACACAATACTGTCATCTATCAGCACGACCCTATTACATCTAAACAACACTGCAGTTTAAGATGTCTTCATATAAAACATGTTTTCAACCTAAAAGTCCCTCTCTGGATTTGCTCTGTCAGTATCCTGATTGACTTAGACACCAGTGTGTTTCCTCGCAGGTGTATGTGAACAGCGAGTGGGTCACCAGCATCGGCGAGGGCGGCAGCTTTGGAGAGCTGGCTCTGATCTACGGCACCCCGAGAGCCGCCACGGTCCGAGCCAAGACCAACGCCAAGCTCTGGGGCATCGACAGAGACAGCTACAGGAGAATACTGATGGTACAGCTGCCCTACACTCACACACACACAACCTCACACACACCACACGCAGCATAACATACATCTGTCCTGTGTTTGATCACAGAGAAGCACTTTGAGGAAGAGGAAGATGTATGAGGAGTTCTTGAGCAAAGTATCTATTTTAGGTAAGTCTGCTTATCACTGTAAATAGATTGGCCACATACTCAACAGACTAGATTCTCTCCTGTATGAGTCTCTTCATGAGCTTTGAACTGTGCACGAGTCTCTAGCTTCTAATTTCTTTTAATCTAATCAATTACATTTTGATTCAGCATTGCATTAATAATGATGATAAGTGGGTATTAAAAGATGAAGGTCACGCTTTATTTTATTTAGTATTTTTTAACCATGCAGCAAACATTTTTAAATATCTTGAAAAAATACTTTAATGTCTTTAGAGCGTTGAGCGTTCGTTTAATACATTTGGCTAAAATCTAGAAAAAGATGATGCTGTATTGGCTATGACTGTACAAGATAGGCTACTAGATAAACACGCTGTTTGTTTATTATGATTATCATAGGCAAAGAAAAATTAAAAAAATAACGTTATTAACCGATTTCAGAAGGGTAATATATTTGTTGGACTCTCCCATTCACTCTCGAAGTGCACCTAACTATGATGACTTCTGCTGCGGAGAAACCTGCAAATGTGAAAAAGGTCTATTGGGTAGGATTAGGGATGTAGAATATGGTCATGCAGAATAAGTGCTTTATAAATACTAATAAACAGCCAATATGTTAATAATAGGCATGCTAATAAGAAACTACTTCATAGTGAGAACTGGTCCCTGAACTAAAGTACTGTATTAACAAAATGCATATTGAAATATTAAATGATTAAAAAAAATAATAATTATACGCTAAATATGAAACTAAAATCACCAGTAGGTGGCAGCAAATTGCTGTCTTAATGAGTGAGTCATTGAGTCATTCATTCAACCGATTCCTTCAAACGGCTGATTGATTCAGAAGGTGAATGATTCACTGACTCACTTGATTCAGATTCATTTAGTGCTTTGTTTGGGACTATTTTTTTGCAAAATTGAGCAAAACAGATAATATTGTCTTAAATTTAACTTCTTGTTTATTGAACTATTTTATAAAACCAGTATCGCATTTGCAATCGTGCTGATATCGTGAGACAGCTTTTTACTTCGACGGGAAATATTGGCATGTTTTAATATCACAGGATCGTGTGACACTGTCTATCTCTTTATCTTTCTATCTATCTGTCTGTGTGTTGATCTATTGTTTATTTGTGCTATCCTAACAAACCTAAATCCTAAATATTGTCCTATCCTAACAAACCATACATCAATGGAAAGATTATTTATTCAGCTCTCAGATGATGTATACATCTCAATTAAAAAATGACCCTTATGACTGGTTCTGTGGTGCAGGGTCACATTTATCAAATTATATGACTATATATATATATATGTATATAAATAGAGAGAGAGAGAGAGCGAGTGTGTAGTGCCTGTATGATGAGTGTATGTGCTGACTGCAGAGTCTCTGGATAAGTGGGAGCGTCTGACCGTGGCTGATGCTCTGGAGACGGTGCAGTTTGAGGACGGACAGAAGATCGTGGTTCAGGGAGAACCAGGGGACGAGTTCTTCATCATCCTGGAGGTGCAGTATCTGAAGCTCTGCTGAAAGCCTGCCAGTGTTTGTGTAAGAGTTGTGTTTTCTGAAGTCCGGTCGTCTGTCTCCTCAGGGATGTGCAGCCGTTCTGCAGCGCAGGTCAGAGAATGAGGAGTTCATCGAGGTCGGCCGGTTAGGACCCTCAGACTACTTCGGTAAGTGACACTGAACGTGGAGGTTTCGGTGCACATTCTTAAAGGGATAGTTACCCAGAAATGAAAAACAAGAGATGTCTGAGCTTCTGTTTTTATAAAGTAGAAGTGGATGGTGAGTTTTGCCGTATACATCATCATCTGCATTCCTTGATATAAAAATGGAACCTCAGGCATTTCATGAAACAGAGAAACTGATTTAGGCTCAGAATGAACTGTCCCTTTTATCTAATTAATGTTATTAATGCAGTATGTCTCTGAATATGATCTGTTAGTCAATACAATTAAAAATGTATCTTATTTGATATGATGTTGTTTATTTATTATAATGGGATGCTTATTAGTTATTCATGAAGCTATATTATGGAAGTCTGTTTGAACTACAGAATAATAATAATCATAAAAAAAGTTAATTGCAACTTTTTTTTATCTCACAATACTGACTTTTCTTCTCATAATTGTGAGTTGGAATGTTTATATCTCTCAAAACTGAGTTTATATCTTGCAGAATTGTGAGGGGGAAAAAAACTAAATTGTTACATTAAAGGTTGCAATTAGCTTTATATTTTAGTTAGTGTCAGAAACGGGCTTCTGTAATATATCGTGCAGTTAAATAAGCACAAAAACAGTCTTAAGTGACAATTTTTAAAAATTGAGATTTATGCATCATCTGAAGCTGAATAAATGATCTTTCCATTGATGTATGGTTTGTTATGATAGGACAATATTTGTCTGAGATGCAACTATTAGAAAATCTGGAATCTGAGGGAGCAAAAAAATCTAAATATTGAGAAAATCTCCTTTAAAGTTGTTCAAATGAAGTTCTTAGCAATGCATATTACTAATCAAAAATTAAGTTTTAATATATTTACAAGATATCTTCATGGAACATGATCTTAATATCCTAATGATTTTTGTCATAAAAGAGAAATGTATAATTTTGATCCATACAATGTATTGTTGTCTATTGCTACAGATATATCTGTGTTACTCATGACTGCTTTTGTGCTGCAGGGTCACATGTGAAATAATACAAATAACATAAGAATATGAGTAACATTAATATCTGTGGGTTGTGTGTGTTTGCTCTCACCAGGCGAGATCGCTCTGCTGATGAACCGACCCCGTGCCGCCACCGTCGTGGCCCGTGGGCCGCTCAAATGCGTCAAGCTGGACCGGCCGCGCTTCGAGCGTGTCTTGGGCCCGTGTTCAGACATCCTCAAACGCAACATCCAGCAGTACAACAGCTTCGTGTCGCTCTCCGTCTGAGACGCCCCACTCCTGAAAACCTTTCCCGCAGGGCCCAGCATTCAGCGTTTCATTTCCCCCTGGTGTTCTGAGGCTCATTACCGCTTCATTAAGTCCAGAGCTTTAACGGCTGCTGTCATCGTCGGACACTTAGAGCCAAACGAAAGGACAGACAATCAAAGTACGTTCCTCCAATCCAGTCACAGCCTTTACTCTGCAGTGTTTTTACCTTTAATTCCGGGCAGTAAATGAAAACAATAGAGGAGTATGAATATATTTATAGTAGAGTTATTCTAAAACCATTTTACCCTCACAGACCAGGTTAGTTTTTTAAGACTAGTTTTATAAGATGAACTGCCTACATATATAACAGAGTGATGCTTGGCTGTGCTGGTTCTATTCTTTAAGCCTTACTGCCTCATTTCCCCTCCTCGATCAACATGAACATGTTTTATTTCTTCTTATCATTCCAGAGATTTGTGTTCAGTTGCTTATCGTAGAAACTCGTGAGGCCGTTCCTGTGCAGTATCTATACCTTTAGGGTTTATTGTTTGAGAAACTGGCTGATCAAATTTTAAAACTCATTTGTGAACCGATAATTATGGGAAAACTCAAAACGATGGTAGTTTGTGTTCTGTTATGATGCCAGTGCCAAACGATGCACAGAGCCTCACTTCTCGACTCGAATTTAGCTTCTAGTGCTGACTCTGAGCGTGACGGATTTCATTTCATTTGTGTGTTCCTGCGTGTCACTAAATGAGCTTTCAGTCGGAATGCTTCAGTATTTACCTTTCTGTCAGTATATGCTCTATAATACCAGTTTTATTTTTCCACAAAGGTGCACAGTTAGTCACCCGTCATAATTTCAAGTGTTTCTGTGGCTATTCTTAAAGGAATGGTTCACCCAAAAAAGTTCACCCACAGTGAATGGGTGCCGTCAGAATGAGAGTCCAAACAGCTGATAAAAATATCACAATAATCCACACCACTCCAGTCCATCAGTTAACATCTGGAGAAGACAAAAGCTCAAACAAATCAAGCTGAAACAGCATTAAGACGTTTCTAACTCAAATGAGAGACAACAGGAGATGGACTTTTATCCAATAATAAACCCATAATAACTCTTCCTCCAGTGAAAAAGTGCATCTGCTGTTGTCTCTCGCATCAAAATCCAGCCACATATTAGTTTAGAGCTGTTTTGTCTTGTAAACGCTGCTTGATCTGCAGATTTCTCTCCTGATTCAGACCAGAACTCTTTATCACTGGAGGAAGTGTTATTATGGATTATAGACTTGTATTTGAGTTAAAAACGTCTTAATGCTAGATTGTCTTCTCCAGATGTTAACTGATGGACTCATTATTGTGATGTTTTTATCAGCTGTTTGGACTCTCATTCTGACGGCACCCATTCACTGCAGAGCATCCATTGCTGAGACGTTAAATGGAAGATTGGCGATTTGTTGTTTACATGTCCATATTCTGTTTTGCTGTTAAACAATCCAGAGCAATCATTGTTTGATTCTCTTCATTCACAAAATGCTCCTTGTTTTAGTTTTTGAGAAATGCATATTAAAATGGTGTAACACGAAGGATTTTCAAACTCTTTCAGCTTCATCTTTGTAATGTTTATCAGGTTGATTTCCATCTTCATGGCAGCGCCGCTTGTTGTGTTTTCTATCAGTGAATGAAGAGTGACTGATGAAGAGAATAGAGCTGTTATCAGATGTTTCTGCTGGTTCTGTGACCTGCTGATATATCGCGGACCACTGATGATGTTTGATTTGTCAATGTTGCCCATATTCCAGCGAGTTCTGTACGGAAAATAATCATTTTGGTATAGATCGTCCAAATGGCAGTTTAAGCAATAAAAAGGTTGTTATTGAACCATCAAATGCAGTCGAAGACTTTCTTTCCAGACAAATGATCTTATTTGTGTTTATTTCATGTTGTCATATCGCTGTGCAAGACACAAGAGGGCAGCGTTCAACCGAGAGAAAATCTGACCGTTCAGAATGGAAATATTATTACTGTAACAGGATCATGTGGCATATGAGTGCTGTCCTGGTGTCATATTGAAAATAAATTATTACAGTTAGTTGCTAAAAGTATTTAGCTTTTTTTATTTTGTGTTAAAATGTTCATTTTCGGCAGTTTGATTAAAATGAGCTTTATTTCCTTTGATTCATTTGTCACAGAAAAAGGAAGGGCCGCTTGAGTACATTGCATTGTGGGATATATAACGTGCATTATGCTTTGTTGTGAAGATTTTTATTTTTTTATTAGTTACTCATCAAGGATGCATTAAATTGATAAAAAGTAACATTAAAGACATTTATAATGTTACAAAAGATTATTTTGAATAAATACAGTTCTTTTGAACTTTCTATTCATCTGTGAATCCTGAAAAATAAAATGCATCGCGGTTTCCACAAAAATATTGAGCAGCACAACTGTGTTCAACATTAATAATAATCAGAAATGTTTGTTGAGCAGTAAATCAGTATATAATTATGATTTCTGAAGATCATGTGACACTAAAGACTGCAGTAATGCTGAAAATACAGCTGTGCATCACAGAAATGAATAGATATTCACAGAAAACAGCTGTTTTTAATTATAATATCGTAGTAATATTTCACAGTTTTTACTGAGTTTTGATCAAATAAATGCAGCCTTGCTGAGCAGAAGAGGCTTCCAAACACTCTTGAATTGTAGTATATTCCGCAGTTTGGTAAACAAACTATATTCAGATACTCTATGCAGTTGAACACTGTCATGATATACATACTGCAGACATAGCTCTGGGATATAATTTGGGTTTGTATGCTGTGTGGCATTTGCTGAAATGCTTGTTATGATGGCCTCAAATGAGAAAAAAAGTACGAGCTACTGCTTCAAGTTATCAAGTCCCAACAGATGGGACTGAATTTATGAATTTTAATTTAGCATTTCACATACTTGGTCAAGTCATGACTGCTTGAGTGGTAAAATCAGATCATGTTGTTATGCTTAAATGTTAATTTTATGATCATACTCCAGTAGTTTTTACATCACATGAGGTTTCCAGGAGCTGGACTGAATCAGAAAGTATGCAAATGTTTAGTCATTTTAATGAGGCAATGTGAGAATGTGACAAACAGTCGTGAATAATTATGAGCAGGTTTTGATTTACAGTTTTTCAGATGACCACCACTAATTCAGAAGTTAACATTTTGAGCAATTGATTTATTTCATAAACCCAAATTTAAGGTCTCACTAATGGTGGCGTGTTTAAGCTAGCTTCAACGTACAAGACAATAGTGCAATAGTGTGACGAACCACAAGTTTCAACAAAGCTTAAACACTTCAAATGATTTCCACTCAACAGCCTGTGAAGTACGAGCAGATGAGACGGCTGAGGATTACACGCTTACGATTGTCTGGAAAACCAGCCTTTAGCTCCTGTAGAGACATCAGTCTCGCAACCTACCGCAGTGTTTCTCTGCTGATGTGGCCTGTTTGTGTGCTACATCATCAGCTCAGCTGCCACTAATGGCTGTTTGTAGAAACATAGACAGAAAGGGAACGGATAATCAGAGGAAACGCTTCCCGCTGTGCCGTTAAAGCACCACATGAATGGTGTGTTTGCTGATGTAAGGAGATCTGAAGATCTTATCTTTGCTGTGAATGCTGCATCATCTGTCTGGCTCGGGGATTTCAGATGACTGTAACCAACCCACTAAACCAGATCAGGACAACCACTTAAATGTGTTGTTAGGGAGCTTTCGGAAGTATTATTACACAGCCCTTTTTAGCCAATCATAATTATGAGATAAAAGTTGAAACTATGAGATAGTCATCATGACATTCAAAATTCACAAGTCCTGATTATGACAGTTTTATTTATTTTTTATTTACTTTTTATTTCAGTTTCATGATCATTTGGACTGTTTATCTCATAGTTTTGAATTGTTTTATGTCAGATTCAACTCTTTATCTCAATTTTGACTCTAATTGATTTTCTTTATTACTTTTTTGTAATATCACATCCCTTAACTTGTGCGCAAAACTGGAATATTGCATAAAACATTTGCAAATAAAGCACTTAAAATAGGTGGATGCAAACATAGCTATTGACAAATCCTGATTATGACACATTCTGTTTTTTTATAATTTACTTTTTATTTCAGTTTCATGATAATTTGGACTATTTATCTCATAGTTTAGATTTTTTAATGTCAGTTTCAATTCTATCTCAATTATGACTTCTCATAATCATAACTGTCATAATTGTAAATTTTTATCTCTCTGACTTCTCATAATTTTAATAATCTCATAATCTTTCTTATAATTATGACTTTGTACCTCAATTTTTTTTTACTTTTTAGTAATATCACAGTTTTATTTTTAAATCATTTAGCCAATCATAATTATAATACAAAGTTATAAACATGAGATAAATGGTCAAAATTATGAGATAAATAGTGATACTTATGAGATAGAAAGTTGAAATTATGAGATACTCATTTATAACAGTTGAAATTGACCAGTCATGTTTTTTAGAATTTAATTATCTCAGTTTTGATTTTTAATGTCAATTTCAACTCTTTGTCTCAGTTATGACCTCATAATTTTCTCCAGTGATGTAGAATCGGTGGGCGGGGCTAAACAGGCAGCGTTAGCAATCTTCTTCCGTGGGGGCGGGGTTTATCCACACTATTACATCACAGAGTAGAACATTCCTAAAGCTGTGGTTTAAAACGGCAGACTGCCTTCAATATAAACTGCTTTTGGACTAAAGAGAAAGTTTTGAGTTCTGAAACTTACAGGATGTTTTTATAGCACAATGACCTCTTAAATGTCAAAAGATCAAGGGAATTTTGGTTTCTTGGTTCATGACCCCCTTTAAGGCTTTTTAGTAATATCACACAGCCCTTTTTAGCCAATCAATTATGATACAAAGTCATAAATACGAGAATAAAATGTCAAAATGATGACATAAAAAGTCATACATATGTATTTATATTATATATACTTGTATATTGGAATTATGAGATACTAAGTTATTGTGACAGGTAAAATTGAATAGTCATGCAAAAAAATACTATTTAGAATTGACGTTGATCTCATATTTAGAAGTTTCATGATGATTTATCTCATAATTTAGTTTGTCAACTTTAACTCTCAATTATTATCTCATAATTTTAACTTTTCGTCTCATAATTTTGACCTTTTGTCTCTGACATTTATCTCATAATTTGGACTTTGTCATACATAACACTTTGCATCTCATAATTTTAACTTTTGGTAAATTTTGACAATTAAGACTAATAATATCACACAGCCCCAGAGCATTTATCAGAAATACAAATACTTTTTCCTCCTGATGTCTTTAGATGCCATGATTTTGGACAATAGCGTCTGATTTAGTTATCATAAAGTACAGAGTCAGTAACACAGTGGATGGCTGATATCTCCTCAAACCCTGGCTCTTCTCGTTCTGTCACCTGTTGCTTCCTCCTGGGTGGCTTGTAGTTACTCTGGATGACTCTACAATGTCTGTGATCACCACTTGTGTTTCTCCCAGCTTCTTCACACACATTCCCACAGTCCTGAGCACCTGGTCCAGCCGGCGGTCCAAGGCCTGCAGGTGGTCCTCGGTCAGGACTGGCGTGAGAGGGTCTCTGGAGAGGGATTCCCTCATAACGTCACTCAGACGATACTCGGACCGAGCCAGAAGCTTCAGTCTGAACAGCGTGGAGCGCTTGATCCTGGGAGAGGTCGTGGCTTTATTAAGTGTATGTCTAATACTGTTCTTCAGAATAATCTCATTTGATAATTGAAAAAAAAAAACTATTTGAGAAAGATCCTTACATGCAACACTGGGTCAACGGAGCAAGAATGGACGTCTCATCATGAGAATGCCGGCCAAATCTGCAGCAAACAAGAGGATGAAGAAGCACGTTTGGCCACATAACAAACAAATAAATAAAATCTTGCTTTGGTAAATCATAATTAGGAAAAGTCCAAATGATGACACAAACAGAAATTATGAGATACTAAGTCATAATCATATCAGTGAAAATTGTGACATAAAATTTTACTTTTTTATCTTACATTTAAATTTTTGTGATACTTTCACTTTGATCTCATAATTTTGAATGTCTTTTTTTGATGTTTTAGCTCAATTATTATGACTTTTTTGTCACAGTGTCGACTTCTTGTCTGATAATTATGACCTATGTCATCATTTTGACTTTTTGTTATTTCAGCTTATCTCAGTTTTGACTTGTATGAACATTTAGATTTTTGCCATAATTATGCCTTTGTATCAATTTCAACTTGTCTCAATTATGATTTTGTCACACTTTTATCTCATAATTTTGACTTTTTTGTCAGTTTCGGGTATTTAACTTAATTATGACTTTTTGTGTCATAATTTAGATTTTGTTTGTTGTTGTAATTCAATTATGACTTTTTGTCATGATTTTGACCTTTTGTCTCATAATTTCGACTTTTTGTCAGTTTCGACTTCTCATCTCATAACTGACTCATAATTTTGACATTTTACATCATGATTTACCAAAGCATTACATTTTATTTCTTATATAGAAAATGGGCTTTGATAAGAAACCGCTTTGATAAATAAACTGTGAGAGGGGCCAATTACACAGAACCTTTATTTTTTGCATTTAAAAATGCACGATGCAAGACTTGAGTGCTGTTTATAAAATGCCATGTATTTCACAAGATGTGATCGCAGTTCAATGCATTGCAGAAATGAGTTCGGTGTTAATGTCCAGATGAGCACATACCCTCTAGCGTTGTCTAAGTGGAGCAGAAAACCATCATCTCCAAACTTGGTGAAAATTTCATAGTGGTGTCTGTCCATGTTTCCTAAAATATGAAGGAAAATGATTATAGGGTTAGTACACTGGCTTTAAAGTTTCCTTATTGTTAAAGTGAGGCTTATTTTGGTGCAAAACCAAGCATTAAAACACCACTTTGATTGTCAGGTATGAAATTCGCTTTATGTAAAATTTTGACGTGAAGTTAACTCCATCAAGTGTGGATATTAACATGCCTGTGAGAAAGTCAAATATTGCCATGTCAATAATGTTGAGCAGTCTGTTCCCAGAGTTGTAGGGATATAGTTTTTTGATGTTATCGCAGTATAACGGGTTGACCTCCCACCTGAGAAAGAAAGAGAAGACGTTAATTGCTTGAAGCTGTTGGACTCATCTGAACATTACTGAACTTTAGACATTTTTGCTTCTTAGCCACGGTTTGGATCGAGAGCTGGATTTCTCAATCCAAATAAGGACATTCTACGTTACCTAAAACAACCAGTGTTGATCAGACTGGTAAATCAAGTTAACCTGAATCTAAATAGATGCTTTTACTTTCTTAAACACATTCCTGTTCTTATTAAGTCACAAAGAGAAGACAAACGTTCTTTGTGCTCAAGCCTGAAGAGTGGTTTAGTGTGTGTGAAAGTCCCAGCGTACTCCTCTCTCCCGGTGAAGCTGTAGGCGCGGATCCAGGGGTTTGGGATGGAGATTCGCGGGGCGATGCTCAAACCCGGCAGATAAGCAGACATGGAGCCCTCCAGCAGATCCGGATGACCACACACCGCATACTCCGACTTACACACGTATAAACACTTGGCGAAGAAACACGTGTTGTTTGCTGGTCAAGGAAAAAGAAAAGCATTCAAAACAACTCACGTTCTGATTTAAAACAGGCCCAAGAGATACTGTATATACAAGTTTGGGGTCTTTTTAATGTTTTTGAAATAAGTCTCTTCTGCTCAGCAAGGCTGCATTCATTTAAACTAAAAAAAAAAAAACAGTAAAAAATGTGAAATATTATTGTGATTTAAATCAGCTGTTTTCTATGTGAATATGTGTTAAACTGTAATTTATTTCTGTGATCTGCAGCTGTATTTCCAGCATCATTACTGCAGTCTTCAGTGTCACATGATCTTCAGAAATCATAATAATATACTGATTTACTGCTCAACAAACATTTCTGATTATTATCAATGTTGAACACAGTTGTGCTGCTCAATATTTTTGTGGAAACTGTGATGCATTTTATTTTTCAGGATTCACAGATGAATAGAAAGTTCAAAAGAACAACATTTATTTGAAATAGAAATCTTTTGTAACAAAATAAATGTCTTTAGTGTCACTTTTGATCAATTTAATGCATCCTTGCTGAATAAAAGTATTTTTTAAAAAGTGCTTACCCCAAACTTTTGATGCTGATTACAGTAGTATGTATAATATAACATGTTTTAGTTTTTTGACTAGTAAAGTCAACCTGGAGAGGTGAAGAAAACACTGCGCAGTTCTTCGTTGTGTGTTATGTACAGAATGTCCCCCGTGACGTTAATGAAGCGTCCTGCCACCGGTGGAACTCTCCGGAAGTCCAGCACTCTGCACAAAACACACATATTCACACATTAATAGCTTGCCATTAATATTATCAACATGATTCTTAACAAATGAAGTTTCTTTAAATCATATTCTGAGTGAGATATCATCCTAAAATATCAAAGTAGGTTTGATGGAATTTCCATCAGACTTTAGAGGCAAGCATAAAGGATTCAATAATAATATGCTATTCAACAAATAGATTTTTAATTCATGTCCAAACTATAATAGTAATTGCACTGGCTTTCCTTCAGCGAGTCATTATTGTTCATCTGCAGAGATCACGCTGAGTGTTTAATGAAGCTCAGACGCAGGTAAACACCTTCTCTCAGTGTTTGCTCACACCAGTAATGACAGGCTGGATCTCTGGGAGTTTCCTCGCTGCTGTCCACAGGCTTGCTCACTGGAGCTTTGTTCTTTGTAAAGCTGCTTTGGCATGATAAATGATATGCATTGTGAAAAGCACTATACAAATAAACCCTCAGACTTCAAAATGGAGATTTAGCAACATGTACAATAACTAACAATACAACAACAATATGAGGTTGAAGTATGCGTTGGTTGGACAAATAGATAGAGCCCTCACATTTTTTGGTTCTAGTATTTTTCCCATAGAGATGTAGTTTAAGTTATCAGTCATGAACTAAACCAACCAGATATGAGGAGAATCACAACTACACACTTGATTTGAAGCAGAAAATCAGACAAAAACGGACAATATTTTTACTATTGAAATAACTGCTTTCTATTTGAAGATATTTTAAAATGTAATTTATTCCTGTGCTTTCAAAGCTGAATTTTTAGCATGGTAGTGTGTGTGTGTGTGTATATATTGATTTAAATATGTTGATTGTGTATATGACATGATATGCATATTATTGTACATCTCTTGGGAGTGGGAGGGCACTAAAGAGCTCTTGATTCTCTGATTGGTGGAGATTTCTTTGCAGAATTATGGGTAATGTAGTTTTCATCAGGAATTCTAATGTTGAACAGGATTATTTAAAAAAATAATGCGGGCTGGCGACTTCAACAAAAGAATATACTATCGATTAACAGCCTTATACTTCACAACATGTCTGCATTGAACAGCGTATAAGTTATTGTTTAAAAATCAAGTCCACTATGGAGCAAATTAATAGGATTTTTACTTTCAGAGTCTGACTGTTGCTCTCTATTGAGTGAAGCTGTGTGAGTCTGGATGAGTGGTTAAAGAGTTGGAGATTTTGTGTCTGTAATCTAGAAGATCTTTTCTAAGTGAGATTTTATGGTCTCTGTTTAAGTGGATTCCTCTGATGTCAGTCTGCTCTAGGGCTTCATCCCTGTATAATCGTCCACAATCAAGCTCATCGTCTCAACAGGCCTACACAATGATGTGCCGTATCCCACCGAGGTGCTGTTTACTGAAATCAGATCCTTCCCAGTATACTTCATTCCTGCCCTCGAGCACGTCTCTCTGCCTCACCTGTCGAGGTGGAAAGCTGCTATCTCAGCATTGTGCCTCTGGAAGTCGACAAAATAGAAGAAGTTCTCCGGCGTCTCTTCGTGTCGCTCCTGTCTGAAATCAAGGAGGACCATTTCTATCAGTTCAACCTAAACCAGCGTATAATAATCTGTTCATCCAAATAACAAAGTGTTACCTCATTGGTTTAAACATAGCTTTGCCAAAGTCTTGGAGCTTCAGAGCCAACTTCAGGTGAAGACCGCTGGGTTTAACCACTGATGGACATTCAGAGAAAACTCTATTAATATGAATGTAGCCTACAGGTATATATCAGGAAATTGCTGTAACACCTGACTCTGTTTGAAGTGCGAGATCTTATTTTTTACTCCCCAGAGTCGACCTTTCAGCTGTAATAGTTTAATTATAGAGGGATCTTTCCATAACAGGGCCTGCGGTGTACAGTGCGCTCCAGCGCTGCTTTGTCTGAGGTTGTGGGAAGCCGTGGCAGTCTGCCGAACCCTAAACCGTTCCGTTCAGACTCCTTTTAGCTCCTTTCCAGCTCAATCATATCAATAGTTCACAAACTCAACTGTGCTCCAGAATAACACACAAGTAATGAGCGAAACAGAAAAACAACACAAAAGGTCGAGCCAAACAATAAACAGCTTGTAGTTGTACTGTATTAGGCCAAACAGATCTGAAGGGGAAAGGTCACGTGATTATAGCATGGGGCTGATGTGTGAGCGCTCGGCTCAGATGCACATGTGAGGTTTTCACTCTTTTACAGGACTGACGTTTACTCTAGACCCATTTCTTCAGTGACACGTTTGTTTCTGAATGCTTATAAAATGGCCTCATCTACCTTAAACCAGTGTCCATTCATTATGAGTGTTTGTGAACTTACAATAACATATAGTTCCCTTTCAGTCGGTCACTCCGAGTCACGTCGGATGACCGACAAAATTGTGATCTCGCCAGAGAGACCTATCCACTTCGAGTGTAACTAAACGAGCCAATGGACATTGGCATGCAGTAATTCGCATCCAGCTGCCGCTGATCACAGCGTGAGTATTAGACGCAGCAGGTGCACCGCATTAATTCATGCTTAGCTGAGGAGCCGAGCCGGTGACCCGGCAGCTCAGCGGTGGTACAGCGAACGAGGGTTACATACATAAGCGAGACGTTCCCTTTCAGTCGGCCACTCCGAGTCACATTGGATGACCAATGAAATTGGGATCCCTACCAAAGCGCCACAGGAGCTGCCCCTTCCAGTGCCCTGTGTAGGCCTCCTGATCCTTCCTATAAGGCAGACGATAGGACCGGGCTCTACACAGAGAAGGTCAACTACCGTTGTTCCTTGAGCAACCCAAACAGTAGGACTTGGATTACACTGGGAAGTGTGTCCGCCAGAGGGGGTTAAGTGACATTTAGACATGGCTTTCCTGTAGCTCAAATAGTAGAGCATGGCGCTAGCAACGCCAAGGTCATGGGTTCGATTCCCAGATAAAATGTAAAAACTGTAACTTGAATGTAATGTAAGTTGCTTTGGATAAAAGCGTCTGCTAAACACATAAAGGTAAATGTAAATGTAGACATGCGAAGTAACCCTCCTTCAGGGAACGAACGTAACCGAGACATTATTGCATCAAAGTTACAGTATCAATACTAGATGAGCAATGATGGTTAGCTGTAAATTACCTAAACTTGTAGAGTAAAAATGACATTTTAAAAGATTTTTATTTCAAAACACTTTCTGGAAAGCAAAATTTAATTGAATTTCACAATATTACTTATTTAATTCACAAAACTATGCATACATGTTTTATATACACAGGGTTGGTAGGATTTGTTTATGTTTTTCAAAGAAGTCTCTTTTGCTCACAAAGGCTGCATTTATTTTGATCAAAAACACAGTAAAATCAGTAAAATTGTGAAATATTATTGTAATGTAAAACAGCTGTTTTCTATGTGAATATGTGTTAAACTGTAATGTATTCCTGTGATCTGCAGCTGTATTTTCAGCATCATTACTGCAGTCTTCAGTGTCACATGATCTTCAGAAATCATTCTCAGATGCTGTTTTGCTGCTCAAGAAATATTTCTGATTGTGCTGCACAATATTTTTGTGGAAACCATCATGCATGTTATTTTTCAGGATTTACAGATGAATAGAAAGTTCAAAAGTTCAAAAGAACAGTATTTATGTGAGAATATTTTTTTTTGTAATATTATAAATCTTTTTTTTTTTATCACTTTTTGTCTCTTTTGATCAATTTAATGCATCCTTGCTGAATAAAAGTATTCATTTGTTAAAAATAAAAATCTTACTGACCTCAGTAATAGGTATCTATAATAATAATTGACATTCCCAGAAGTTCTTACTCAAAGTGGTCATCATATTTATTTTTATTTTGTATGCATTTATGCTAATTGGAATGTTTTATGTTACATTTTTCAGCTAAAAATGTTCAAACCTGGTAGAAAAATAGTGTACAAATATATATTTACCTTGTGAGCAGTCACATGCACCCTTCAGTGCTTTCTCATCCTGAGTGAAATCTGTCAGACACAATGAAATACTGCAGGATGAGCTCGTGCATAGCGTTAGATCAGACAGATTTAGGGTTGATTTCTCTCTGACCTGCGCTGATGACGCGGGCCGTCTGCATGTCTCGCAGGAGTCTGTCGATGATGTTGTCGTCTCTTGAATACAGTGCATAGCGATTGATCCCTAGATGGAACTGCAGCCAGCTGGCCTCGGGGTCAAAGGTCACGGGATGGTTGGGTATAGTGATGTTTGAAGCTGCTGCCGCCTCGATGTAGAACTTCTTCAGTCTGTACGGGACAACGACACTTCATCTCTCATCATGTAATATTTTGATTCTGAAATGAAGTTTTTTTCTCTCTCTCTCTTTAAACATGAGTTACTTTCCCACACAAAACCTGGAATCAAATGAGTAGAAATTACACATTTGGTGAGCTCTCTTTTAAGTCATCAAGCTAGATAGGTATTATTAGCTCTTAAAATAATGAGTTCTTCTAGCGAGCACAGGTCTGCACATGTAGGAAACTTTAAGATGTAAAACAACACAATCTGATTCCAAAGCCTCAGCAATCTGCCAGCAGCATTCTTTGGCCTCCATTAGAAAGAAACTTTATTAACTTTATTACTGTAGAACCAAGCCACACACACATATGTCAACATACATGTACACACACACACACACACACACACATACACATGTGACCCTGCAGCACAAAAGCAGTCATGAGTAACACAGGTATATCTGCATCAATAGCCAACAATACATTGTATGGATCAAAATTATACATTTCTCTTTTATGACAAAAATCATTAGGATATTAAGATCATGTTCCATCAAGATATTTAGTGAATTTCCTACCATAAATATATCAAAACTTCATTTTTGATTAGTAATATGCATTGCTAAGAACTTCATTTGAACAACTTTAAAGGAGATTTTCTCAATATTTAGATTTTTTTGCTCCCTCAGATTCCAGATTTTCTAATAGTTGTATCTCAGACAAATATTGTCCGATCATAACAAACCATACATCAATGGACAGATTATTTATTCAACTTCAGATGATGTATATCTCAATTTCGAAAAATTTAAACCCTGCTTCAGGGTCACATATAAAGTGTAATAACAAAATCATGCAAATTTTTAACGGTAGTGTAGATATATTATAAATGTATTATAAAATCAATATAATTTTGTTATTTTTAGTTTTTTAATCACAAAGGCATAACATAATACTATTATTTTATTAAAATGAAATAGCATAAAATGCCATTAACACATTAAAAAATACAAATAAACAATTAAAAGGATGAAACAATACAATAGAATACATGAAACATATTATATTAATATAATAGCAATCAATAATTATGAAAAATATATATTACTATAATAACAATAAATAATTATTTAAAGAAATAAATATAATTTTGCTTAACTTTTTTAACACAAAGTTATAATACTATATTAAAATAATAATAAATATGCATTTAAAGAAATAAACGTATAATTTTGCTTTATTTATTTTTACATGAAGGCATAGTACTATTATAATAATTAAATGGCATTAAAAGAAATGGCATTCATTCCCAATTTAATGCCATAATGTGATATATTTTTCAGGTAAACAAGATGCAGAGATATTGCATGAGGAAAAAACTTATGGTGGGATTATAATATAATAATATTATAAATAACTGGTGTAACTTTTAACTTTGTATGCATCTGTACAGCTTTGTAATACATTTTGTATTCAATATATAGAGTACATTTGATCAAAATGATGCATCTTGAACTGAGCCTGGGGTAGAAACAGAATGGCCACGTCACAGATCATTGATCCTTTTAGAGCAAATATTTGCCGTTGATCCTCAGAAACTGTCACCATGACCTGTACATGCATCAGCTTGAGACAGCATCAGGAATAGAGAAATCAGTTGAGAGACAAATACATATAAACTGTTTAGCAGGAGCCCACGCATGAGAATATAAGTGACTTCTCACAGCGGGGTTATGCTCAAAAATACAGCACAAGCACACTTTTGAGCTGTTTTCACCCCCAATCAGAGATGCTGACCACTGACCGACCCACGACTTCTGAAAAAACTAACTCTGGACTAGTGCGTCCTGATTAAAGTGGGTGGTTTATAGCGAAGCTCTGATTATGTGGGAGACACTTGTGTTGCTCACTGGCCCCGGCTGCACTTTAACTGAACGCCATCACGGACGGTGCAATTAAAAACAGAGTGATCTGTCTACACCACTGCCTATAAAACACAACATATAACCTGCAAAACAACTCAAAATACCATTTCTGTGGGGCAGCAAGAGGGAGTTTTGCTATAAAAAGCGATCCTTTGAGTCAAATATTCTGCAGCATTGCCTTACTCTCTTAAAAATAAAGGAGCTTCACAGAGATGCCATAGAACCATTTTTGGTTCCACAAAGAACCCTCTCTTTCTTACCTTTTTATAATCTGAAGAGCCTTCGTGAATCTTTATGAAACAGAAAGGTTCTTCAGATGTTAAAGGTTCTTCTATGGCATCGTGAAGCACCTTTATTTTTAAGAGAATATAGTTACAATAAAAATACTGAATTAAATTTATAAGAACTTTTGAATTTATTTTATATATATTATATAATAATTTCACTTTACTTTTTTAAAAACAAAAAGGCATAATATAATACTATTAGATTAATACAACAATAATAATTATTATTATTTATTTAAACAAATAAAATAATAATTGCTTAAGAAAATAAATAATTTTGCTTTATTTTTATTTTTTAAACACAATGGTATAATAATATTATTGCATTTATTCACATAACAATAATAATACCCTATTAAATTAATTCATATAATAATTAATATTTAAATAAATAAATATTATAATTCTTCTTTATTATGTTGTTTTTACCTATTATAGGCATAACCTAATACTACTATAAAATAAAATCAATTAAGGTACTTTTAATAAATTAATAATAATGAATAAAATCAATTATAATAATTGTTAATAAATAATACATTAGTTAGTTTTTTGCACATGACCCTGAAGTATGGCATCAAACTGAGATGCACTCTTCTGTATTTCTAGTGCACTGCTGTGTTTTTGGTGCTGTGCTTTGACCGCAGACATCAGTGACCGTTCGCTGTGACCTGCAGCAGGATCTGAGAGCAGCTCCACGTGTCCCAATCCTGAGCGTTAGCACACACGGCCCAAACACAAGCAAACAAAACACCGAGTCACTTCATCTGCTTTAATCTGTCAGCTCTGTCAATAATGTCCTGACTGCAGTATGCCCTTTACTCAGGAATGAGGCTGTCAATAACAAACCACATGCTTTTCATTTCTCCTATTATAAACTAATCTATCATAGAATAAAATAATTATAGCACCTAACCGGAAATTGTTACTATTTCTACCTGATATGACCCTTACATTTAGTTTTGTTGGTGTAAACTAATGTATTTAGATCAATTCAGTTAAACTTGAACATAATTTAATTCAGTTCATTTAGACGTCCCCATAAAGACACATGTAAAGCACTCTTAATAAAGGGAGACTGGAGCTAGTCGTCACATGTGGGTTACATCCCAGTGAGCATAGTTTGAGTTTAAAAATGCTTAAATATTTCATTTAATCATTTAGTGAAATATTAAACAATAAAACGTAGTCAATGCATCACCTGACTTTTACTAACGTAAAAGCATATTGTAAGCTGTTGTCTAAAATTCATCAATAAGCAACAGGTTGCCATCGTGACAACTTACCCCCTATCGTCAATGTGTTAAATACTGGTGGAAATCTTCAACGCTCATGTGTCTATACAGAAGCTGATTTAACGATCATCCCTCCTAATAAACACGTCACATTATTTAACACAGTCGAGTACCTTTCCCAGCGGCTCACTTTCCTCTTGCAGTAGTTCACGAGCTCGTCTTCCTCCAGCAGCCGCTCCTCGGGCCCCAGCTCTGGAAGACGGATGTTGTAGAGCCGGTGTCTGAAGAGCCGCTCCAGCTTAGAGCCTCGCTCGGTGGAAACCGCGGTTATATTCTGGCTCGTGGTCCACGGGACGGTCGCAGCGGCTCCGCTCTCCAGGCTGCTGTTGGTGCATGAGCAGCTTTCTCTGGGCAGGTGATACCAGCTTCTGAGTCTGGGAAGCAGGATAAAATGAACGTCTGCTGCCAAAAGGGTGACCAGAGCGATGGCCACCAGAAGCCGATCTCTTCTCATGTCAACAGATTGATTGAAGTGACCAGTTGGGTTGAGGTGTCCTCCAAGCTGGTTAAGTTGGGGAAAAGGATCTCCGCTTCTTCATCGACAAATCCTGCAGCTTCTGTTGAGTTCTCCGCTTATTCCATGTGTTCCATCTGACCCAGACAGCACAGTGCCCTTCTGAATCAAGCCGCTTTGCTCTCTTTCTCTCTCTGTGTTCTGGACTGAAGCTTCAGGCAACATTCCAGCTGCACCTTCCCACTTCCCATGTAGACTCAGCCTCCCATCAAACACACACACACACACACACACACATGCGCTGGAGAGAGCAAGAGAGAGAGAGGGAGGGAGAGGCAGTCGGAAAGCAGGTCTGAGTGCCAGCGCACATAAAGCCAGTGTTTTCACTCGAGAAATAAAAAGGCCTGGGTTTTTCTCCGCCGCTGGTGGAATCTGCTCGTTTCATTGAAACAGCACAAAAAGCATCGGTGAAGTTTCCCAGACTGCATCTGGGCCGCTGCGAACATCTGCCGTGTGTTTGGGTTTGGACGTGCGTGTTTGCGGATCAGCTGTAAAATCATATTTCCGAGGTTCTGTGTAATTTTCTAATTATTCTGTGTTTGGGGATGAGAAGGAAAACGACGAACGGATGCAGAACGAAGCTCTAAAAATAGATTTTAGAAAATGCATTCACTGGGTAGGGTTTTGTAATGTAATAAAATTTAATTAAATATTTAAGATTCACATATATGAATTACATATAAAATTCCCATTAATTTGATTAGCACACAAACTAATACTAATGTGATACATATTTGTCAATAATACATAAATGTAAAAGGTAAGAACTATGTAAGATTTTTGCTCTCAAAAAATCATGGCATAGTTTGTTATTAACTACACTGTACAAAAAAAAAAAAGTTGAGCAATCTTTAAAAGTTTAAGGCAACCAGCTTCGGCAGATTTGTGAGTTTTCAGATTGTTTTGAGTTTAGAGAACTCAAAAATCTGCTGAAGCTGGTTGCCTTAAACTTTTAAAGTTTGCTCAGCTTTTTTTTTTTTTACAGTGTAGTTGCATCTATTTGATTCAATTTAATTAATCATATTTTAAAATGCATTCATCCAAATGGTTTGGAATCAGCATAAATCTGTTCATTGTGAAAATAATCACATTTATTCAGTATGAACATGGTTAAAATATGGCTATAGTGACAATATTCAATTAGTTGAAATGTATAGAGATTGAAACAAAGAAATATATAAACCTGCTTATTGTGTATTTAAAACCCATACTATTACATAAATCCTGCATGATTGACAAATATGCATCACATTAAGTTTATTAGTTTGTTAAAACTGTGCAATCCAAATAGATGTTAATTGTATATGTAATGAGTTTCTTTTTTCTGTCGAGCACAAAAGAAGATATTTTGAAGAGTGAGGTTAACCCAAACAGTTGACGGTAGCCATTGACTTTCATTGTATTTTTATTGGACCAGCAAATTACCTGTTTGGACTATCCCTTTAAATTTGGACTATCCCTTTAAACTATCCCTTTAAATCCAGGCCTGAATATGGACAAAAAAAACAACACAAAAACAAAGTCTTTCCCAACACTGCAGGAGTGGATGAGTCCAAAATCCATTGCTATTTTGAAACCCAATCCACCTCATGCTGAAAAACAAACACGTCTTTCTGAATGAAATCACATGTTGTTTGCAGCTGTTGAACAGTATGTATTCGGGTAACACCCCGCTCATTGCTGCTACCAGATGACCTGGATGTTGACCGAATGCCAGCGTTTAGAGTGTGGCGGTACATTCAGAAAGAGGTAATGCTCATTAGACAACTCCACGTTGTGACGTTCAGGTGTGTGGAGTTTATTTCATGCTGCTGGACTCGCTTCGGGAACACTCACATCACACTTCATTTTACTGCCAGAGTTGAAGTGTCACTGAAAATTTATAAGCTTGTTTTGTTCATCCTCCAAAGCCTCAAGCTTTGTTTACTTGTACTCTTCGTTATCTGTCTTGGATTATTCATGCAGAGCAGCTCCAAAGCTTCCAGGAATCCTTTCAACAAATTATATAACAGCATGTCAAAAGCTGGCTTTTGGGAAATCTTGGTGAGAAGTGGTGAAGAAAGTTTCCTAGTCAAAAAAAGAAAGCATACAGTATCTGTGACGAGAGCAGCTTCATTTGTACTCGCTTGTTTTGCTATCAGACGAATGCATTCCACATTTAGAGGGAGTTCCCAGACGAGAGCTGAGCAGGCCGTCACGTTTCAGTCGTCCAGTTCTTCTTGAATGGATAGATGGAAGAACTAATAAATCTCAGCGCTCGTGTTCGGCTGATGAATGATTGGCTCGAGGAGCGGCAGAGGACGAGAGCTGCAGGTGAAGCAGGGCTGATTGTGCTTGTGATATTTCATCAATTAAACCACTCATTTATGTGACTCTAGCAGGAACAATGATTCCAAACCGTGTCTTATGGACCATAACTACTGTTTAAATTTGATTTGAATGCCACAAATTATACATTTTGTAGCTTCCTGGAAAATCATTTGTTCAAAATCTGTGTAATGTTATGAATAAAATATCAACCAATGAAGAGGTAATAATGACGGTCAAGCTTTGGGTGCTGATCGACTCCATCTACGCTCTGATTATCATTCTGAATCCAATTCATAGTCTTTTTTCAGCTTTTTGTTCAAAATGTTCTTTATTTCTTTATTTTTTATTCATGAAACTTACCCACATTCAAGTGTTTAAACAAAGAATGCATGAATCTAGAATAAAATGTTTTTGTTTACAAGCAGATACCCTGTTCTTTCCCTGATTGTTCTTTACTAAACTAGTAGTTTACTGAGACTATACTTCAAAGTGTACTAAAATACTACCACAAGTATTTAATTAGTAAACTATCAGTATACCTATAAGTTCACTTTTAGTCTAGTTGCAGTACAAGCTACAAACATTGATGTAAACTAGTTGTGTACTCAAAGTTTACTACTGTTATACTTAAAGTATACTTATATACTAGAAAGTGGGTCAATGTAGTCTCATGGGAGTATTGAAATAGTACACTTACAAGTATGCTACTAGTACACTGATATTTGTATACTTACTACATCAAGTATATTTAAAAATATATTTGAACTTTACGTAAGTATACTTAATAAAATAACATGAAGTATGCTACTTTTTAGTAAGGGGAACAGAACTCGCTCTCAAAACTGCGATGATTGCAATGATTGATGCAACGATTGATGCCTATAGCATTATTTTTTTCTTCTTTTTCTTTGCTAAGTAGTGCAGGTGTAATGCTGATTGTGTTTGGGATAGTTCATGAATTAAACGGCCCATAGTCTGACTTTATGAGCTCCAGGGGGAAAAAACGTGTCTTATGGACCATACTGTTTAAATTTGATTTGCACTCCATGAATTATGAATGGTTCTCAGGAATTTTTTTTTTAGATGAGGTACCTGGCTGCTTGTGTTTGGGTTTTGTGTCCAGGGAGGCATTTATTTTGGTTGGAGCGGTGCTGCAGTGGACACATTCCTCTATGAGGTCTGGCCTGCAGCGAAGGTCTAAATGTGCTTTCAGTGAGCACAATCACAGGCTGCTGGAGACGCATGGAGTCGCTCACATGGAGCCCCTGGCCTCGCTTACGGGGTAACTTCTCACTCAGTTCAAGCTGTGCTGCGTGTTGTTTTTTGTATTGTTGTAAGGGTGTTCTATTGTTGCTAAGGCTTTGCTAGGGTGTTCTGGGTGGTTGCTAAGGCACTGATTGGCTACTGTTTCCTAGAGTTGCTTAAGTGATCTGATTGTTTTTAAGACATTACTATGCAGTAGCTAGGGTATTGTGTTGCTTCTATATAGTTGCTAAGGTGTTGCTAAGGCATTGCTATGATGTTGCTAGTGGTTTCTATATAGTTGCTAAGGTGTTGCTATTATGTTGCTGGTGCTTTCTATTAGGTTGCTAAGGTGTTGCTTAGGCATTGTTATGATGTAGCTGGTGGTTTATATGTGGTTGCTAGGGTGTTGCTAAGGCATTGCTATGATGTTGCTGATGGTTTCTATATGGTTGGTAAAGCGTTGCTATGTAGCTTGTGCTTTCTAAATGGTTGCTAAGGTGTTGCTAAGGTATTGCTATGATGTTGCTGGTGCTTTCTATGTGGTTGATAAGGTGTTGCTATTATGTTGCTGGTGCTTTCTATTAGGTTGCTAAGGTGTTGCTTAGGCATTGTTATGATGTAGCCGGTGGTTCATATGTGGTTGCTAGGGTGTTGCTAAGGCATTGCTATGATGTAGCTGATGGTTTCTATATGGTTGGTAAAGCGTTGCTATGTAGCTTGTGCTTTCTAAATGGTTGCTAAGGTGTTGCTAAGGTATTGCTATGATGTTGCTGGTGCTTTCTATATGGTTGATAAGGTTTACTGAGTGATTTTCAATGTCATTCAAGGTGTTAATTTACAAATCTTTTGTTGCCAGGATTTTTTAGAAAGACATTTTAATGTTGTCAATCAGCTTAATAATTGAGGCCAAAATCAACAGAATGTCTATACAACCTCATTTTTAATTAAGAAAAAATATTTATTGCTAAAATACATACACTGTCAAATTTCAAAAACATTTTTTTAATTATTTTCCTCTATATTGTAATAAATAATACATAGTGCATTCAAACACTGATGTGACTGAACATTGATGGCACAAAAGCAATGTCTATTAAACTGTTAAGACCGAGGAGGTGCACTTCGGTGCACAACAGTGTAATTCAGTGTACAGTCACTGACCTGCGGTAAAAAAATAAACCCTGTGTCCTCATCATACGGCTGTCTAGTCCTCCAGTGTTTCACAATGCAGAGGAGCTTCAGAAGACAGCATGCGAGAGCTCGCCTCTGCTCCTCTGGAGGAAATCTGACTTATCGTCAGTCTCCAAGGCTTCAAAGGAACATCTTTCAGCTCACTGATCTCCTAAAAAGAGTTACACTTATTTTATCTCTAATTACAGTCACAGTTCTCACATGATTGTGGAGATCTTTATGCACATTTTGGAATATCGCATAAAAAACACTGGATGGAAACGTCTAGATGCGCAAAAAATCATAAAAAACTTATGCGCACGATAAAAATTTTATCCAATGAGGAAAAAATGCACATAAATTACGATGGAAACACTTTTACCGAATAAATTCCATTTGTGCATCAAAAAAGTCATGTGAGTTTGCGCTATGGGACGGCATAACCTTACTAACCAGCGGACCGATCTCATTGCACAGCATCAGAAATGTTGTTTTGGTCGCTCTGAAATGCCTGAGCAAAGTCTGTAATCAAGTATTTCTGTATAATTCTCTTACACGACTGCGTTTCCAAACATCAGGCATCCACCTCTGAAAGCAATGGCAGCATTTATTGTGTTTCATCTGCTCGCTCTGAGGCACAAGTCATTTATCATATATGAAAATTATTATATGCAGTGTGGCTTATCTGACTTTTCTTATTGATAATTAGCTCCAGTTTATCAGGAAGTGACGATTTTGTTCTCTTTGACTCGTTGGATGGAAACAGTGCTTCATTTTGCGAATGTTTTATGCAATATTCCAGTTTTGAGCATAAGTTAAATTTGCATCTTTGGATAGCAACATAGCTACTGTGAACGGCTTCTTGCTTAAATTAGATGAGGGTTTTAAATGCTCTTTTTTCCACTGTGAAATGTGTCTGACTTGTGTGATGTGGTTGCCATGACAATGTCTCGCTCCCTTAAACGTGCCGTTACGGTCAGTAGCCTTTTTTTTAAGTTTGTCAGGTGGTTGTATTGTTGTTGTTTTTTTAGCAACAATTTTAAATTATATGTAATGTAATATTTTTAACTTTTTAAAATTTTAATTGTTTATTTGTTTTAAATCTTGAATTTTTTCCTTTGTAATGTTTAATGATTCTATTTTTATTTTAGTTTTCTATACAATTTAAAAAATATATATTTTAATAAAAATAATAAAAATACAAACAATTCTGTTTTCTGTAACAATTCATGTATCAATTCACATCTCATTTGGTCTCAAAGATAAGTGTTTTTTTAACCTGTTTGGGCATATATATATATATATATATATATATATATATATATATATATATAAAAGATCTCTCCTCTATTATTTCTTCTATACTTATGCTTGTTTTTATTTTATTTTATTTAAACAAAAACTGGGAAACAAAAAGAAACAATAGTTATTTAAGGGGAAAAATAAAAAAGATAAATTTTGGAATAGAATTTTTAAAAAATATAATTTTAGAAAGATTAATTTATTAATAATATTAAAATGTATGGATTTTATTTAATTTCAAATAATGCTGATGATCCTATTTGAGTTCCGTTCCTTTAGTTGAGAACCAAAATTCATAGACTATTTATTTATTCAAAACACTAAAAGATAATGTTACAATATTTGTGCACAACTTCATTAATAACCATGGGCTCAGCCTTTGCTTTTTTGTGACATCACAACCAGCATGTCTGTGCCACAACAACTGTCCCATCCCGACCATTTCAACACAAACTCATGCTCATATTAACGGCAATGATTTGAACATGTAAGGAAAGACTGACTAACCGGCAGCTCCAGAGACTGAAGCGGCAGAGTTTTTCTCGGCCAGAATCCCGTGGCCTGCGTTGCCGTGCAGTCATCTTAATCTCCAGATCCCTTAATGCATGATCTCCAGACAGAACCTGAGACACACGGCGAAGACAGACTGTACTGTAGAGAAACCCTTTACAAACTGTCAAGTACTGCAGTTTTAGCACAAAACCAGTCAAAAGGGTCAATTTTGTGAGATTGAGATTTATACATCATCTGAGAGCTGAATAAATAAGCCATTGATGTATGGTTTGTTATGATAGGACAATATTTGGCTGAGATACAACTATTTGAAAATCTGGAATCTGAGGGAGCAAAAAAATCTAAATATTGAGAAAATCTCCTTTAAAGTTGTTCAAATGAAGTTCTTAGCAATGCATATTACTAATCAATAATGAAGTTTTGATATATTTACGGTAGGAAATTTATAAAATATCTTCATGGAACATGATCTTAATATCCTAATGATTTTTGTCATAAAAGAGAAATGTATAATTTTGATCCATACAATGTATTGTTGGCTATTGCTACAGATATACCTGTGCTACTGATGACTGCTTTTGTGCTGCAGGGACACAGATAAACTGAACTGACTTACCTTACTGTATTTAGGCAGTGGGAACCTTTCTAAAGAGCTGCTGCGGTCAGAGTCTGGGGTCTGTAGAGACATACGGCTTCTTTGCAGGTCTAGAGCTAACTCTGCAATCAGAAATAGACATTACATGTTAACACAGAAATTAAACTTATCTAATCTGGAATAAATGTTTAAAGATGACTTTTGACAATTTAACACATTTAACTTCTGTAATGTGACATCTTTCTGAACCAGTGTTATTTTAGTATTACAGTTTCATGAATATTTTGAATAAGATTTTATTTTTTATACTTTCAGTTTTCATTTTAATTCTAGTTACATTTGTAGTAATTTTGTTATGTGCTTTTGTTTTTTGTGTTAGTTTTTATTTATTTTAAATATTACTATTTAGGTTTCATTTATTTTTTGTATTTCAATTAGGTTTTATTTATATTATGTCCAGTTAGTAATTTTAGTGCTTTAACTTAACTGTGTGTGTGTGTGTGTGAGTGTGTGCATGTGTGTGTGTGTGTGTATACTGTCCATACATACAGCTTATATATGAAGAGTTCATATGCAAAAGCCTCTAAGTGCCCTCAGAAATTTTCTTCTAAAATAAGCATTTTTCTCAGGCTCTCATGTATAGGTTCAGTAATTTCACTTTAATGGCAATAAATAGGTTATTTTCATTGGCATTAAAGTGGAATAATTCAACCTACACAGGAGAGCTTGAGAAAAATGCTTATTTTAGAAGAAAAGTTCAGATGAACTCTTCAATGTATACATATATTCTTGTCTAAATGGGCCATTTTTGACAGAATGATCTTTAGAGTGGATCACACTTTATGCCAAAAACTTTGAATTTCTATGTTGTCCCAGAATCCCCTGAGCAGCTGCTCTGAAAGATCAAGAAGATACTGGAGGATACTGAGCATCAGCAGACGAGCGTCTAGACAGCTGCAGGAGCCGAGTAACACACCCAGCTCAGTCGGGAGGCTCAGTTAATCGCTTGTTTTGGCATGACGAGGACTTAGAGCCGGAGCTGAGGGAAGAGAGCTCAGAAAACTGCTAGATCCTGTGGGTCTGCGCTGAACGCTCACTATTCACAGTCGAGTCTATAAAAGCATTGCTTTTCAAGTAATGCTGCTCTGTTGGACGGTTTTGTTGTTTGGGTTGATATTAAGGTGAGAAGTGAGTGCAAATGTACTGATCAGGATTTTCTAATGCTTTCGAAAGAAGTCTCCTTTGCTCACCAAGGGTGCATTTGTTTGATCAAAAATGCAGTAAAAAATTTTAAATATTATTGTAATGTAAAACAGCTGTTTTCTATATGAATATGTGTTAAACTGTAATGTATTTCTGTGATCTGCAGCTGTATTTTCAGCATCATTACTCCAGTCTTCAGTGTCACATGATCTTCAGAAATCATAATAATATTCTGATTTACTGATCAACAAACATTTATTATTATTATGTTGAAAACAGCTGAGTAGATTTTTTCAGGTTTCTTTGATGATAGGAAGTTCAGAAGAACAGCATTTATCTGAAATAGAAATCTTTTGTAACATTATAAATGTCTTTATCATCACTTTTGATCAATTCACAGTTTTTTTTACAATCGCAATGACAATTTTTTTCGATTTTCCTAAACTCTTAACGCAGTTAGCACAACATCCGTCTGTGTAGGCTATACAATTAACATGTCTTGTTGCTTTGACACAAAATGCATGCAGTTAACACAAATTTAAAATGCCTGAACTTATTTTACACACAAGCTCAATCAAGACCAAAACAATGGATTTTTACTGCCTAATTTTCAAATGCTTTCACACTGTATGTCAGAACAGATAACATCGTGCTCTTAACATGAGCATGATGTCCATTTTCCTTGCCCCTTACTCCACTTTCCTCAACCTCTTTGAGGAGTTTTTCTGAGCCTGGAGATGGAAGGTTTTTAACCATGTCATGACATGCGGTCGCATAATGCTGCCAAACATTAACCAGCAATAAGTGCATCAATGCATCTCAGTGGCACAAACACACTTGTAGCAAAGGCTACAGAAATAGGACAATATTGTATCTTTTCATTGTATTTACTCTCCCTCATGTTGTTTCTTTGAAGAACACAAAAAGATACATTTTAGCAATCACTTTTAATCTCTGAGCTGCTGTTTTCATAAAATGCATAAAAGCAGTCTTAAATTGAGCTTGATCAACTTTAAGGTCATAAATAGTTATAATAAAAGTCTTAGTGATCATTTCAAGAGGTCTTAAATTTGGGAATGGAAAAAACAGTAATCTTGATATGGCCTAATGTGACCCTTAAACTTCAGAAGTAGTGTTTAATGAAATAAATGTGTGCTCTGCGTGTTCAAAGTATAAAACTGGCGCTGTTCTTTTGGCTCGGCGTTTCAGAGCAGTTCACAATCAATGAATGCCACGCATTTATACCAAAGTGATTGCTTATGATCCACTGCCGTTTCTGCCATATGCTTATGGCAGCTATATCTGACCACTGACATCGTTCACGCTGTGGGTTTATTTGTTAAAGCCTCTCAGTGAGTTCAGAGCCAAACCTGCTCTGCCATATGTGGACACTAATCAAATATTCTACAGACACACCAGATGTTAGACTCACATCTGTCCTAGGATATGAGCTTCTAGTTTGGGCTAAATACCTATCTTCTTGCTTTTCTGGAGAATTAGTTGCAGAACTAATGGCACATTTTTTGCAAAGAGGCTTTAAACTGCATTGACTGGTGCAGATAAGAGCAGGTAATCCAAAGATATAAAAACATATACATTTTTTATTATTATTTTGTTTTCCAGTACAAATACCTAAACATTCTTAAAAGAAGATAAATGTGTTTGAAAAATTTAACCAGAAATTGATATATTTACGGTAGGAAATTTACAAAATATCTTCATGGAACATGATCTTAATATCCTAATGATTTTTGTCATAAAAGAGAAATGTATAATTTTGATCCATACAATGTATTGTTGGCTATTGCTACAAATATACCTGTGTTACTCATGACTGCTTTTGTGCTGCAGGGACATGAATGTGAGATGTAAGTTTCCCGCTGACATCTTGCAAGCTTTATACAAATGATTATATTTTAACATCACTACAGGGAAATAACCTGATTTATTAATGAATTCATCAGGGTACTGATGTGCATGCAAACAGGGAAAACTGGTTATTTTAATAAGCTGATATTTGTGAGTTATCAGCTTACTGGTGTGCATGTAAACGTGCTCATTAATTTCCATACCTCCGTATCTGCAGCGGATAAGGCGTACTGTGAGATGTCCCAGACCTTAATGAATCCGGCTGTGTCTCCGGTGACTAGTAGACTATTTTCCTGATCTGTGCTTAAACCCATCACGCTCTCATCAGATTCATCAGGCGCATAGAACTGTCCTGTTTTAAACTATTTAAAACGGTCTGTATTATAGTGTTTGAGATGTGTCGAGTTGTCATCAGTTGCTCTCAGGTATTATGTTTACCGTGGTTGTGTCTGGACCCACAGATGCTCCACCAGAAGACAAATCCATTCTGTGAGCTGAGCAGCACAGCACCGCTTCTCAAATGACTTTGCTGGGCTCGTCTTTGCAAGAACAGGAGTCTATGAACGGGCAGATGAGCTCTACACACACAGAAGCACATTATTTCACTCCATAAGCGAATATACAAACAACAGCACCTGTCTTAATGCAGTGGTTCTGCATGAAACTGGTCATTCACAATCCAAAGATGTGTTGCAGAACTGTTAAATGCAAATAATAAAACCAAAACAAGTGACCAAACAAGCATGTTTTGTTAGGATAGCAATATTAATCTTGTGTGAATTATAAACTACTTGAAATTCAGAAGACATTTAGAAATCAAAACAGTCAGTTTACCTATACAGACAATGCTATTTTAATAATTTTGCAAACTGTTAAGCATGGATTTCATGATAATATTAAAATGCAATTCTTTAATTGTGCAATATAATTTTTCCACTGTGTTGGTTTGCCACTTCAATGTATAATCTGGATCCTACAATAAAAAAAAATCAGTGTTCAAAGAATATTCTTTGCAAAATAATAAATTGCAAAATTTATGAATTATTACAAAGTAACAGCAACTAACATATTTAATTAAACTGTAACTATTAGTCGAAAGACTAACAGTTTTTCCTTTAAAACACACTCTAAAAAAAATCTTTGATTTACTTACAACTTTTAAAAATAGTTGTTTATAGTGCAAATGGACATGTTGTAATTTTTTTCTTACTGCGCATTATTTGCTATGAATCACAGCGCACGGGAATTTTAACTGATAATCATGCAACATTAACTTAATGATATTATATATATCACAAGGTTATTATGCACATTGCAGGGATATTATAAAGAGGCCGTTTTGTACACTTTTCCTACACTTTATTGTACTATTTTCCCACTTATGTTGTTAGTTGTGGTTATTCATCCAGAAACATTTAGTTTCGCCTCATTTTTAACCTTCTCTCTGACCCTTGAAACCAAACACGCCGTTTTTGCTACATTTATATTTGTAAATGAACTGCATTTTAGGATTGGCTAGCAAGCTGCTGAATACTTGTTTCCAAAAATAGTTTAGGTGCACTGGGAAGGAATTCAGTGTCTAATATGTGCACTTAATACGTAAAATCTTGTATTTCAAATAAGCAAGGAAAATGCAATTTTTTGCAGTCTGATTTCATACTGACTTCTCTTGCTGGTGTGTCTGCAGTCGTGTGATGGGTTTCTGCAGAGCCAGGCTCCATATAATGATCTCTCCATCATAACTCCCGGTAGCCAGAAGTCCCAGGCCTGGACAGTGACCCATGGCTAGGATATCCTCGCCGTGCTGACGACCAGACTTCCAGGACAGGTCTGCGTTTACATAGATGTCCTGTACTCACAGATACACTTCAGTAAATGTCTTTGAGATCTCCAGTTCTGTGTCAGACCACCTTTAAACCCCACTTTTTTGTCATAGACGTCTCAAGGTATGACCACAAATGCACAAACCGAGTTGAACAGAACCAGAAAAAATGCACTTTATGTGTGTATTCTGGCTGAAAGCCCTTTTTGCTTTTAAGTAGCCATTAAAGTGTGTATGGTTGACACACTGGCCCTTACTTCTGAAAACACAATGCTATATTTCTATCTTCAAGAGATGTCTGAAAACTCATCTCTTCCTTGAGATGCTTCCAACAGAAAAAAAAAATCTAATAAAATAAAATAAAAATAAAAATAAAACAGCACTTCCTGTGTTTATTTGCCTCTTTATGAAGAATTGCTTGTTGTATTCCTCATTTGTATGTCGCTTTGGTTACAAGCGTCTACTATATTAATAAATGTAAATATAGTTACCATCCGTCATGCATCTCCTGCGCATCAAAGCGCATGTTCAGACTTTAAAAATCATGTAGTGTTTTACAGCCTTTACAGGAAAATGTAGCATTGCATACCAAGACAAATTCATATTACAAACATATTAAGAAGAATTCACACCATACCGGCAGGTGCAAACGGTCACCAGATTACAGTATGTCACTTTTCAGATAAACCAACACCCAAAAATGCCAATTCAACATGTTCAATTATTGAAAATAAGCACTGACCACCATGAGTAAAACAGTGATCCCATAAAACCAGACGAACGTGTGTGTTTCTGTTTGTCTGCATCTGTCGGTGCAGTGTGACTTGCCCTATACAATACAGTAATGCAGCATACTGTTTCCTGTTAATAAGTGTGTTCAAACTAAATTTCCAAATGTCTGTCAAGGATGTGTGAACCTCATTTTGGCAAATCCAAGCACGCCAGGAAATATGCACATTTTATTTCTTGTCAGACTGATAAGCTTTGCACCCTACTACTAAAAACTTTAAATATACAAAGATGGCACAGTGATAGTAATATTATGAATGGGAGAAAGTGCAAAGCGCAATATGGCGCAAAAGTTCCACTTTTAAAATAAAACAGCCAGTGAGTCACATTGTTGCCAGTGCATTTTAAAGTTTGAGCATAAGAAACTCAATTTGTTACATTTAGTCATTTAGCAGACGCTTTTATCCAAAGCAGCTTACAAATGAGGACAATAGAAGCATTTAAAATCTACAAAAGAGTAACAATTTGTGCTATGACAAGTCTCAGTTAGAGGCTCTTTTTAAAGAAAACTAGATATAGAATAGAGTGCAAGTGTTAGAGGGTCAAGTGTTTATTTTTTAAACAGATAAAATAGAGTTAGAATAGAGAGAGGGTCAAATGAAGATGGAAAAGATGTGTTTTAGCCGTTTCTTGAAGATGGCTACAGATTGAGTTGGGCAGGTCATTCCAACAAGAATTTAAAGAAGATAATTGTTTCAGTTTTCATTGGTGATTTCAAATATAAAATTTAATTGTAAGCTTAGTGAACAGCTTTGGAGAATTTAATTCAGTACAGCTGGATGTCCAAATGGAGCTGTACTTGCATTAATGAAATCAAAAGAAGTCAAAGAAGGCCGCTGAGTGAAATGACTCGCCTCAAAGGGACTTTGTTATTATTAATGTGTCCCAACTTGTGAGACTTGCCTTGATAGTGCCATTGGTGGCTGCGGAGATCAGTCTGCGCTGATGTACATCTAGTGCCATACAGGAGACCTCCTCCTTACCGTGAGCGTTCCTTATCTCCATCCTCTTAATGCCTGTCTTCACATCCCACACCGTCAACGTGGAGTCGGCGCAGGCTGTGATTACCTAGACCACGTTAAAATAACCTATAATGTTCAGTCCACAAACCATCAATCAAACGAACCCAAACACCAACCTGCTGATGATGAGGATTATAGAGAGCGCAGGTGTAGATCCCAGAGCTGTTGTTGGATTCGCTCTTGTGCAGATGAAGCGTGGCCAGATACTCTCTGCAGGTCACCAGGAGAACAGGATCTGGAGTCAGGCTGAGGAGCAGAGGAAAGCTGCCATGCTCTGGAGTGAAGCCTAGATGCATATTAGGGAACTGCAGGAGAATTGTCTTTAAGCATTGCTGAGAAGGAATATCCCATATTTTCAGCACCTGAAAGGTGACACGGAGAGAAACCGGAGCATTATATTTGACTTTTATTGCATTTAAGAGAGACGTTTCCATGATTTCCATTTCTCATGCCAACAGCTGTCAAACATGAAACTTCAAATGCAAAAAAAAACCCTTAGGCAATTCAAGATGAGTTTGTTTCTTCATCAGGTTTGTAGAAATGTGTCTCTGCATCAGTGTCTCAGCAATGGATGCTCTGCAGTGAATGGGTGCCGTCAGAATGAGAGTCCAAACAGCTGATAAAAACATCACAATAATCCACACCACTCCAGTCCATCAGTTAACATCTGGAGAACACAAAAACTTTGTGTTTGTAATGCTAAATTTCAAACAATCTCAGAAGGCCTGAGGGTGAGTACATTTTCAGCAAACTTTCATTTTAGGGTGAACTATTCCTTTAAGAGAAAAACTTGTGCATTCAAATTCTTGAAAATCTTCTTAAAAACCATCATACATAACTTCTTAAAGTTAGGATAACCTCCATCTTGTCTTAAATCCACCAAGATAAGATATTTTCACGGGTTGTTTCAAATTAATTGTTGAAATTAAGAATTAAAACATAAGAACAGCTACATATAATACATAATTCTACAACTAGGGATGTGCATGAGTTCTCTGAAGGGACACAATGATTAATAATTTAAACAATGATTGGTCATAATTATGCGTGACATAACTTTTAACTGAATTTGCAATTCAGAAACAATTAAAAAACGAGTCAAAAAAAGACCTTGTTTTTAATTTTAGCCAATAAATAAGAAATTATATTTGTAAGGCAGCATTGAGCAGTGTGCACACAAATACAGGACGCATTCACTCAAAACAGAGCACAAAACATTCTGTGCACGCTTATTACGATTTTCAATCAGGGACTCTTCAATACAATCAGATAATGTCAAAGCTTGATATTTTTTTCTTAAGAAAAAAATAAGATGTTCTTAAAATACATGAGGACTTCTTAAGAATTTCTCAAGAATTGCACTTAGGAGCATTCTTTCGAACTTCTTGGAACTTCTCTTAAGAAATTTCTTCTTGAGATTTTTGTGAAATCCAACCCCAGGATCTTTTATATAGCTCTCTCTGTTTGCACTCTGACATCTGGTAGGAGGAAAACTAACAGCGTCCTTAGAGAAGCTGAAGATCTTGCCCAATGCTTGGTGAATAACCACATCCACCACAGTGGTCTGGTGACTGCGCAGAACCGCAGTTGGGCGGGAGGTCACATAGCGGTTCCACAGTCTGACAGCAGAACCCACTCCAGCAGTCACCAGCAGCCCCAGAGAGAAGCTGAAGTCAAAACACTTGACTCCCTGCAGGAGCAGAAGCAGGAGATGAAGACAGTGAAAGGGTTTCAAACGTTGTATCTTTATTTGTGACCCTGGACCACAAAACCAGGCATAAGGGTACACTTTTTGACATTGAGATGTATACATCATCTGAAAGCTGAATAAATAAGCTTGCTAGCATAGGACAAAATTAGGCTGAGATACAACTATCTAAATATTGAGAAAATCACCTTTAGAGTTATCTTAGCAATGCATATTACTAATCAAAAATGAAGTTTTGATATATTTACGGTAGGAAATTTACTAAATATCTTCATGGAACATGATCTTAATATCCTAATGATTTTTTGGCATAAAATAAAAATGTATAATTTTGACCCATACAATGTATTGTTGGCTATTGCTACACATTAAGATTAGTCTGACAAATGAGTGAGTCACATACTCTTGTTTTACACAATATCTAGACTCGGTTTTTTTTCTCTAACAATTAAATTTGTGACTTACTGTGGCGGCGGCTTATTACTTCTCTGAATATTACAGAATGGAAAATGCTGGGGAATAGTCTGTTTTAATAAATCCGTCAAAACAACTAAATGAAGACTTTTTATTTGGGTCTGGACACTCAATTAAATACACCACAACAACAACCTCTCTGAATCATGAGTGTGTATTTAGACTTAAATGCTCTGTGACTGTCCTTTCCCATAGAAAACAACATCCCTTTGAAGCATGACCTACTGTCTATCTATCGGCCTTTCTGTCTGTCTATCTATCTATCTGATTGACTACCCAGTTATCTATGACAGTGGGAATGATTGGATGGCATGGTTGATCATGTGCACATTATGTGCAGTATATATGTTGCTACAATATACTATAAACCTGGCTCACAAAAATATGGCACACAGAGAATAAGATGCACCATTGTTGCAAATATTATATACTACATAATCACCTTTTCTATTTTCCAGATGTATTCCTGTCTCTTCTGACTGACATCAATGATGACCACAGAGCTGGCTGGACTTTCTGATGATGTAATAATGAGCTCATTATGCGGCTCATACAGGATTCTGTTAATCGGCTCACTGTGGATTTTTGGGATGTGCTGATAGGAGACCAGTGCGCTGTGTGCATGTATATCCTGTATTCATGAAATCATTTTTACAATACACAATTTTAGATATAGAAGAAATGGATTTAAAGGGGTCATGAACTGAGAAACCAAAATTCCCTTGATCTTTTGACATATAAGAGGTCATTGTACTATAAAAACATCCTTCAGAACTCAAAACTTTGTCCTTAGTCTAAAAACAGCTTATATTGAAGGCAGTCTGTCAAAACAACAGCTTGTGGAATGTACCACTCTATGTTGTAATAGTGTGGCTAAGCACCGCCTCCGCAGAAGAACATCAACGCCTACTTCTACATCACTGCCTGTTTAGCCCCGCCCACCGATTCTACATCACTGCCTGTTTAGCCCCGCCCACCGATTCTACAGCACTGCTCGTTTAGCCCCGCCCACCGATTCTACATCGCTGCCTGTTTAGCCCCGCCCACCGATTCTACATCGCTGCCTGTTTAGCCCCGCCCACCGATTCTACAGCGCTGACTGTTTAGCCCCGCCCCCCGATTCTACAGCGCTGCCTGTTTAGCCCCGCCCACCGATTCTACAGCGCTGCCAGTTTAGCCCCGCCCACCGATTCAACATCGCTGCCTGTTTAGCCCCGCCCACGGATTCTACATCGCTGCCTGTTTAGCGCCGCCCACAGATTCTAACAGATCGTTGATATATATTGAGTTATTTATGCGTTTTTGACCTAAATCTCAGCAGCGTTCATCTATGAGCAATGTAGACTGTCAATCATACACAACTATTAGCCAATCACAGCAGTGAGCGTTTACTTCTGATTCTACAATCCTCCACACCTATTCAAACAGAGTGTTCTGATGAGGGGGGTTAAAAACAGGACAGAAAATTGCTTATTACTTCTAAATGAAATTGAAATATGGTCACTTTATCATATACTTTTCTATTATTTTTTAACACATTTTCAGGGCCAAGCTGTCTTGGCACAATACTCATCCTAACGGGAAAATGCACACACTCACTGGCATAAAGACTTGAACTGGGCCGGTCTGGTTGGTAAAAGGCATTTCAAAGAGTCCCTTGAAAGGCTGAAGAAACCACAGCAAATTCACAGAGCCTCTGTCATCGCCCCACATCAGCACACACTTTTCTCCTGGAGCCTGGAGACGCAGATCAAACATGAGTCATGGTAAACTAAAACAAAACCAAACCAGCTTGGAGAATGAGAAAGCTTAAAATAAACTCAAGTTCAACACCGGGGCATGAAATGTCAGCAGCCTACCTCTGTGTCATACCAATAACACAGAGCAGTAGCAATATGACTCAGTCCTGAAACAAAAACAGAGAGGAACACAACATGTAAGCAGAAAAGCGAACTGAAGCTCTAGCCTACATCTGACAGGCTTGTTGGCTCATACCGAACAAATGAACCTGCTCAAAACTGCATGTGGTGGTAACGTCAAAGAAGTGGATGCCCCTGCTCAGGGTCGCCAAAGCAATCTTGTGAACATTTCCCATGTAGACAGCATCGGTGGTCCAGCCCTGGAACCTCTTACGATACAGCCTTTTATTAAAGGGGCCGGCACACATCTGCAGGGACGAGGGAGAGGTTTTGGACAAAATATGACTGTAAACATATCATTCTGTGAATTACCGTATCGACCCCAATATAAGACGATCCTGATTATAAGACGACCCCCCTTTTTCAAGATGTACCTTTGGGAAAAAGGCTTTTTGAAAACCAATTTTTTTTATTTAGATTGTTTTATGTAGAAAAAACCTTTTTTTTCTTAAATTACTTTCATATTGTATATTTTTTCTATTTTATTTGTTTTGAAAGTATGGTAATGTTATATCCTTGTAAAACAATCACATTTAAAAATATACACTTTTTGATACACCATAAAAATAACAGGTAGCCCATCTGAATTATATAACAATTAGGCTATCGATCTCATATTAGCCTACCAACATTTAATTAACAGTAGAAATGAAATCTTATTGTAGTCTTCAAATCTGGGTTCTATCTTATGTTTTAAAATCATTTTCTACATTTTTGGATGAAAAAAAAAATGTTCATAAAGGCTATGAAAACATAGGATATGATGGGGCTAAAGGTGCCCCGGGGTAAAAGGCACCTTTTATTTTATTTTCCACTAAACCACTAAATGGAACAAAAACTTGGCGTAGCCCTTTCTAAAACATCTGCTTTTTAAGATGCACGTGTAAATTTGGCTGATCCGTGACGCGATCGCACACAGCAGTGTAAAGTTGATTCTTTGCTTACTTGATCTAATATTTCATGTTTTTTAAAACATTGTAGATATAAGTAGCAAATGAGAATTAAATTGAAACAAAGGTCATCTTAATGATTTTCAATCATTTAAAGCAATTAAAGCAACAGTTTTTCAATAACGGAAGAATATGTAAAAGTATGGTATTTGGGGTAAAAAGCGCCCCTGCTGTTGGGGCAAAAGTCACAATAATTAACATGATAATAAATAGAAGTCTGACTTTTCCATTTGTTGACATGACATGGTTAGATTCAGATGGTAAATATCATATGTTATGCTGGGTGTCCACCACAATGAAACCATCATATTTAAAAGCATGATATTAATCATATCATATAATCTATATTAAATTATTATGGGATCTCCTTCAATGCTTTCAGAATCTTTATTTTTTAAATCATTTTGTTTCTGTATTTTTATAATATATTTGTATATTAACATATTTTAATGACAGTATATTTATTTAATAAAAAATAATTATTTTATTTATGAAAATAAGCAGAAAATAGTACAAACTTTGCTAAAGTTATTGTTTTGAGCAAGTATTAATTTAGACATTATTATAAAAAAACATTATTTTAAGTATTTGCATCAATACTGTGTGCCTTTTGCCCCATGCTGGTGAGCTTTTTACCCCGTGTGATGGGTAAAAGGCCCCCCTTGCCACTTTATACGATTTTTAAACTAAATAAACGGCTTGTTATGATTTATTTTCACACAAAGTCTGAAAAAAGAAAAAATTTCAAGGAAAAAGTCTAAATAAAATGTTGAGAATAAACTCATTAATTCACGAGAGAAAAGTCGAGAAAGACCCACTCATGTCATATTCATCTCATCTGATTGGACAGTGTTCTTCAGTGTCTGCAGTGGTGCAGGCTGGAGAGTAATGGGACTGGTGTATGACATGATCGACTGGGTTCGAGTCTGGCTTTCGCCAAACTCGCTTTTCTTCCTTTTCTCTTCATATTCACTAAACGAGGGTTTAATAATAATGTATTAGGCTATAGGAAGGGCTTTGTTGTTCCAATAAGGCAGCATCTATAATTTCAATAAATAAATCATTGTTGTTAACGTGGGAAGTCGTGGCCTAATGGTTAGAGAGTGGGACTCGTAATCCAAAGGTTGTGGGTTCGAGTCTCCGGCCGGCAGGGATTGTAGGTGGGGGGAGTGAATGTCCAGCGCTCTCTCCACCCTCAATACCACGACTGAGGTGCCCTTGAGCAAGACACCGAACCCCCAACTGCTCCCCGGGCGCCGCAGCATAAATGCCCACTGCTCCGGGGGTGTGTTCACGGTGTGTGTGTGTTCACTGCTGTGTGTGTGTGTGTGTGTGTGCATTTGTTCACTACTCACTGCTGTGTGTGTGCACTTGGATGGGTTAAACGCAGAGCACCAATTTCGAGTATGGGTCACCATACTTGACAATACGTCACGACTTAAAAAAAAAAAAATCAATCTTATTATTGCATCCTGTTAATGTACAACAATACTGAGGTGCAAATAGTATCTGCCACTATTTACAAGCACAAATAGCATCTAATTAGCTACTATTTACACTTATTGCAAAGATCTGCTAACGTAAATAGAATGGCTATTTTCATTAGTGTTAATAGCGCATATCTAAAACGCTGCTGTTGTCAATTAGAGTAAATAGTGCATAACTATTTTCAGTTTAAGCAGCATCTATGACAGGGGTGTCCAAAGTCCGGGATGAATTTCAAACAGCCCACAGCTTGTCTACTGAAATGTAGGCTGTTATATGTGGCCCATCAAACTTTACAAATCATGCAGTTGACAACAATTTGATAACTCATATGCGCTGTCATTTCTTTAGCGCTGCACGGCTTGTTATTAGCTCTCCTAAAGACAAGCGAGCTCAGAACAAATGCGTTTACTCGCAGGCCTCGACCTCTGAACAGCTGCTACACAAGCCACAGACTCCGCGCTGCTGTTCTAAACAACACTGACGCGGAAAACAGCAGAAACACTGGGTGACAACAATGCACTTAGAATACCTTTCGGTCCACAAATTAATATTTACAGTGGATTTACTCTAGTAACACTAAACCTACCTAATTACCTTGTTTCTTTCCAGAGAAATTTACCGTAATATTCGACTCATCTAAAACTACATATCCCACAATTCTGCTGTTTCAAACCGGAAGTCGTTCTACTTCCTGGATACTTTAAACTGTCAAACGAAACAATGGTGAAGATAAGAGGCTGAAGAACATCTGCTGTCACAAACCATGAATTTAAACGCTACAAAAAAAAGGTTAGTTGTCATTTTATAATTTAATGTAAACCGAGTGCTGCGAGTAAAGTATCAAAATACAGTCGGAGCTTCAGCTGTAAATAATTGTAGGAAAACAAGTGTTATTTATTTTTTAACCCTCTGACCACAAAAGATAATGCATTATTAAAATATATTCCATTTTTGTTTCATAATCATGTATTTTGTGAGTAGAGCAGAACTTTGTAGTTACTGCTCTCTTATGTTGAATTTATGCACCAAAAAGAGTATTATTTTACTTCATATTTTTGTCTTGTTTCTAGTCAAAATATCTAAAAAAGATCTTAAATTAAGATGCATTTACTAGATTAACAAAATAACATTCAGTCTTGTTTTCAGCGGAAAACATAAAAAAAAAATTATCTAGTAAATGCATCTTAATTTAAGATTGTTTTTATTTTTTGACTAGAAACAAGACAAAATACTAAGTAAGATAAAGCTTTTGTATTCCTGCTCCAGTAATTTCTCATCTTCTGCAGTGTGTTGTGATGAATGTAAAAGCTCCGTGTGGACACAGATACAGCTGAGAGCGGACTGAAGTGCCTGCATCTGATCTGGATCATCTTAAGCAATGCTTGCATGCAGACACAAGGCAAACACTGTTGAAACAGATTGTAATGGCTCTCGTTCGTTCTATTTTGATGGTGCTTGCTATTTGAAACCTCACTGTCTTCTTGTCTGTAGTGTGTTTAGTTTGCTCTGCAGGTCATGGAGGACTTCAGGAGGTCGTACCTGAGGCTGTGTAAAGAGGGAGGAATAGAGACTCAGGAATCAGTGCTGGCTCAGCTGCATGACTCGAGGGCAGTAACGGGCAGCTGCAGACTGGACCTGAGCGGTCAGAGCATCACCACAGACTCCTGCAGTGTGCTGGGAAGAGTCCTGCAGAGCGACACTGTCTTCACAGAGGTCCTCCTCAGCGACTGCATGCTCAGCGAGGAAGGTGGGATCTGTGGACGGAGGAAACACACACAAATTGACAAAAAAAAATTAATTGCATAAAGAATTTGGTTTGTAGGATTGTAAGGCATTAACATGATTAATTAATCTTTTACAGTTTTTTTTTTTTTTTGCTTTACATAAACTAGAATTTATGAGTAAAATGTGCATAGTTTGTTGTACTACTTTTTTTACATTGTTACATTACGTCAGGACATTAAAAACAAATATTAACATGATTAATAAATCATTTACAAATTTCTGCATTAAACAAATTAGTATTTATGGATAATATATGCATAATTAACATGAAAATAAAATAATCTTTTACAGGTCTGTTTGTTTTTTGCATTAAATTTATGAGTAAAATGTGCATAATTGCCATGAAAATAATATCAAAATGTAAAATAAACATTAACTTTTTATTGCATAAACAAAAACATCTGTTTGTAGGACAGTTTTTGCATTGTGACATTATTTTCAGCAAAAAGAAAGTTGGTTTGTAGGACCATTTTTTTTACGTAAGAAATCTTTTTTTTCTTTTTCAGGACGTTAAACAAATATTTACAAGATTAATAAATAATTTACAAATTTCTGCATTAAACAGATTAGCATTTATGGATAAAATATGCATAATTAACATGAAAATAAAATAGTGTTGCAATGTTAACTAAACATGAAAATGAAGCTCACAGAAAATCCAAAGAAACAAAATGTTGCATAAACAAAAAAGTCCATTTGTAGGACATTATTTTCATAACAAAGAGTTTTATGGCAGTTATTTAAGATATATTAACACGTACAAATAAATCTTAAAATAATTCTTTGCATCACAGAAATGAGAATTTATGGGTAAAATATGCATAATTGCTATGAAAATAATGTTGCAATGTAAAATCAACGTAAAAAATTAAACGTCTAAAGGAAAGATTTTATGACATGTAAAATGCAAAACATGATCAATAAATCTTTTATAGTTTTTGCGTCACAGAAATGAGACTTTGACATAAAAAAGTCAAATATTGACGAGACCAGTAAATAATTTACTGTATGCTCATGCAATGCAAAATAAATGAATACAGTTAATTATAAATCTAACAATATCTGAAATTTATAAACATACTTTTTAAAGATCATACAGAATGTAATATCTTAGTTCTTTGGTTTTGGGTGAAATATGGACTTGTTCTTAACCAGGTTTGTGAGATTTGCTCAAATGTTCCTGAAAACATAACATGAATCTTTTAGATGAGGGCATAATTATCATACTGATCTTTGCATGAGCCGATTAAGTTATGAAGTTATTACTATCTTTTAGTTTTGTGTAGTTGATGCTCAAAACCACTCACATTGTTCCGTCTGCAGGTGCCAAGCTGCTATTAAATGGGCTTTGCTCAAACACCACAGTCAAAGTTTTGGATCTGAAGGTAAAATGAAGTTATGCATTATAATATATACTTATTTTGACTCCGTCTGTAATACAGTTCCTAAAGATATCATTTATTTTCAGGGCAACAACATGAGAGGAACAGGAGCTGAGGCTTTGGGACAGTTATTAGTGAGGAACAAGATGCTGCGCAGGTGAGGGATCTTAGTCGAAAATTGTTTTATGTGTTGGAACTGTATGTTTTATGTAGGGAACTTCATTCAAAATTACTCTAAAATTGCTTTTAAAAAATCATAAACAAAAGAAAATGATGCCTGCTCTGACCCACGTAGTATTAAAGTTAAGTCATTTTTGTGTAAATGCATTCCTGCCACCTCCAACAATCTGTGTATAGACACCTAAATAACACTTCAGAAGAGATTCTATGCCTAATCTGCAGTTTAATATTTGCATGAAATAAATGCCACCATCTTTGAGGGTTTGAAAGTAAAAACGATCAAGGAAGTATTGCTAATGTGGAACTGTTTGTAGACTGGTGCTGGAGTGGAATGCTCTGGGGATGTGGGAGGAAGGATTTGCTGTGTTTTGTGAAGGTCTGGCCTCCAACACTGCTCTCATCCAGCTGGACCTGCGTAATAATCAAATGAACCACCAGGGAGCGGCGGAGCTCTGCATGGCTTTGAAGAGAAACTCCACTCTGCAAGAGCTGGGTAACAGATCCACCCTCACTGTCTGTCCACAAGCACTGAGCTTTGTTTGAGGCTCATGAGGCTTTTCCTTTAAACCTCACTGCCTGCACTGTGCTGTTGTCTGCAGTGTTTATTAAATCTGCGGGAATTATTTATGGAAGCCCGTTTTCACCACTGAATAAAAAATATTGTAATTAAATAATTCTAACTTTTTTCACAGAATTGTGAGATATAAAGTCAGAATTACAATTTATAAAGTCACAATTTCAACATAAAATGTTTTTTTTCTCTTCTACTCATCAAGGCTGTTTATTTCATGAAAAATACAGTAAAAATGGTAAAATATGATTCCAATTTAAAACAGCTGTTTTCTATGGTAATATGTGTTAATCTGTAATGTATTTCTGTGATCTGCAGCTGTATTTTCAGCATCATTACTCCAGTCTTCAGTGTCACATGATCTTCAGAAATCATAATAATATACTGATTTACTGATCAACAAACATTTCTGATTATTATCAATGTTGAACACAGTTAATATTTTTGTGGAAATGGTGATATATTTTATTTCAGGATTCTTAAGTATATTAATAAATAAAACAGCATTTGTTAGAAACAGAAGTCTTTTGTAACATTATAAATGTCTACGGTCACTTTTGATCAATTTAATGCATCCTTGATTAATAAAAGCATTCTTTTTAAAAAACGACCCCAAACTTTTGAATGATCGTCTATGTATCTCTATGTATGTGTAATTAAATCATTACAGCATGTCTATGTGACTTAATTATAAATATATACAATAAAATTACATTCATAAAGTTATTTTTTTGCAGCCTGAAAAGTTTAAGGAATTTTAAAATTATGTTTTCTGGCCTGGAAAAGATGATGGAAAATGATTTCCTGTTAAGAAGTCTTGGTTGCTGGTGAATCTCTACAATAAGTATTGTTAGACATGTTTGATGTTGCAGTCTCTGATGTGTTTGTGTGCAGATCTCAGATGGAACAACATGGGGCTGCTGGGCGGCCGGTCGCTGCTGGAGGCGATGCAGGAGAACCGAACGCTGATCAAACTAGAGCTGGCTGGAAACAACATTCCCAGCGACACGCTCCGAGCCATCGGTGAGCCCACGCCAGCATCCGCTGATACACGCATCTAACTCAAGCTTTTCCTGTATTAAGCACATCCAAATATTCCCAGAACAGTCCATGAGCCACAACACAGAGCGACAGTCGATGCTTGGAGAGAGCCGCAGCAGGTCTCAGGTGCTCAGCAAGGAGATCCAGCTCCTGAAGCAGGAGAAGAGCCGGCAGGTGAGCAAGACTGCGCTTACTCACTTAAACTGTGGATGGATTGATCATGATAACTAACATCCTTCTCTACATGTGTCCTGAAGTTCCTGAGTCTGATGGAGACCATTGATCGACAGAAAGGCGAGATGGGAAAAAGCAGCAGGTCAGTGCCACTAAAACTCAATCCGGGATTAGATTGGCTTGAGAAAGCTTACTGAAATACTGTTTAAACAGTTATTATAATGCTTCTGACTCTATCTGTCTATCCATCCATCCATCCATCGTTCTATCTCTCTATTGTTATATTGTTATATCTGTTGTTCTATCTCTCTCTATCGTTCTGTCTCTATCCATCCATTCAAATTTTCAGGCTAGGCTTTCTTAAGCCAATCGATTGAACTTTTTTTTGTCTAGATCACTCGTAGTTTTTGGTGAGTAAACAGTGACAGACTGATGATGGCATATGATAGACGACTAACAGGTTTTGTGTTTCTTGTAGAAATTCCTCCATGCGTCTCAGTCAGCTACAGGAGGCGCTGAACGAGCAGAAATCATCTGTAAACTCTCTCACAGCCAAGTAAGCAGCCTTTAAGAGTGCCGTGAATGTTTAGGGGCATCAGTGGTGTGAAGGAGGGCTATTTTGTGGAGGTGAGTGTGTTTGTGTTGTTGCTCAGACTGCAGATGACGGAGGCGGCTCTGGCGCTGTCGGAGCAGAAGGCTCATGATGTCGGCGAGCTGCTGACTCGAGTTAAACTGGAGAAAGCCGAGCTCAGAGACAGACGGTCCAGAGAGATCAAGAAAGAGCAGGAGGTGGTTAGAGGGACCCCCCCCCCAAGAGCTTTGACACAATTCGAACACTGCATTAGCTTTCTATTACTCCGTAGTGACTGATTTCTGATGTTTTGGGCTTGTAGGATAGGGCTCTGAGGGAAGCAAAGCTCGTGAAGGAAGTGAACAGTCTGTCAGAGAAGAACCTCCAGCTTAGGAACAAGGTACAGAGGTGAAGCATTCGATATGATGAGCAGCTCAGGTGTGTGAGGTTATCCAGTGTGTTTATCGCTCACAGCTGGAGGAGACCGAACGCAGATGTAAAACACAGCAGGATCAGATCTTCGAGCTGAAGCAGGAGCTCACAAACACCACTGCGGAGCTAAAGCTGCGTCTCGCTCAGGCTGAAGGTGCTGCAGCTCAGATATATGGCAAAACCCTCTGGTGTTCGACTCTACTTGAGTTTGGAATGTTTTCTTTATATCAGAACGTCTGGAAATGGAGAAGAGAAGATCCAAGCAGGCACTTGAAGACATGGACGGTTTACGACAGAAGGAGGTAAAGATGTGAAATGCACAGAGAGTTTAACTTTAGGTTTTGCTTCAATTCAAGTTCGATGTCCTTGGTCTCCAGGTGGATCATCTGACGAGACACCAGGAGGAGAGCGAGAGAGCTCTTCAAGAACGCATCCTTAAACTGGAGGGACAGCGGATCCAGTTAGAAGAAGTACACAAGATTATTATATTACCTCAAGATGCAACAAATATTACATTTGAACACTAAAACTCTCACGTTGTTCCAAACCTGTATAGCAGTGCTATTTTAGTATCGAGATACTATTATCATTTTATTCATACTTTGAATTAGTTTTAAGTTTCATATTTTATGCTTTCATTTTCATTTTTGTTAAATCTTTAGTAATTTTGTTGCATGTTTTTGTCATTATTGTAATTTTTTTAATATGTCTATCCAGTTTTTCTTTCAATTTTCAAGTACTACCTGAAAATGAGAAATTTTGTCTTGGCAATTATCTGAAATGTAGTGTATTTAATTTTTTTAATATTTTATTTTATTTCAGTTAAAGTTTTTTATACAAGTAACACAAATGTTATTGTTTTAGTTTTGGTTAATAACCTGTAAAAAGCTATTATTATTGTTTTAATTTATTTTATTTAGAAAAATCCAAATACTTTGAATGTAGTGGATAAATCATATGCAACATTTTATAGTTCATTTTATGGTTTTTATGTGCTTGTCACGTGCCAAATTCTACTTTTGCATTCCTTGCAAAAAAACAAAAACAAAACAGCATTCAGGTTTAGAATGACATTTTTGGGTGAACTGTTGATTTAATTTGAAAACCAACCCCGGCCTTGCTCTCTTTGGTCTCATCATTGGTTTTCAGTAGTACATAAAGAGGCCTGAGAGAATGCAGAATCACGTGTGCTCTTGTGTGCAGGATCTGAGCCGAGTGAAAGCGGCTCTGGTGACCGAGAGAGCTCAGGCCGAGGAGGAGCTGGGGAAAGTACGGGCCCAAGTGCGACTGGAGGAGGTACGCCGTACTCTTTGCATTGTTACTACATCAGTACCTGCAGTATTATTGATCGAAGCGGCTCGATCCTCTGCAGCAGCAGCACCTGAGCAGCCTGGAGGAGAAACTGCGAGCGCTTCGTCAGTCTCGAGATGAATCGCAGAACCACTGCACCCAGCAGAAACAAACCATCGCGGAGCTGCATGCCAGAGCGGGCCAGCAGAGCATCGAGACGGACTCGCTCCGCCGCAGGATCCACGAGTTACAGCAGGTGTCTCAGCATCAGCAGGAGTTCTTCTAGTAGACTTATGAATTAGTGTTTATATGTTTTTTGGGTTACACTTTATTTTAAGGTGTCCTTGTTACAGTGTAATTACACATTTAAGTACTGAGGAATATTAAAGGTCATTGCACACTGAGTCAGAATTTATTGCACGTTAAAAATAAATAAAAATAAAAATAAATACGACCTCACGTTGTGTCGGTCACGTTTACACACTGCCTCCAAAACTTTCGTCCGTCATAAAAAAAATTTGGATCAGGTTCGATTTTCTGCGTTTACGCATCCGTAACAAAAATATGAAAATTAAAAATTATGCAATCATCAACACTAACGCATATAAATGAAAACTGCCTGATGTTACCGAGTGAAATGTGGATCCAGAAAGTGTTACAGGCCTGTGTGAGCTTTGGGAGACTGATGGAAGACATCTACTGCATCTTTGCTTTGATAATATTACTGAATATGATCCAGATGGAGTATTTGATAAAAATCTGATTTTCTCAGCTTTGTGCTCAAAATGTTGGTTTTTTATGAAACCTACCAACATTCAAGTGTTAAAAAAAACAATGCTTGAAGCTAGAATAAAACAGATTTCTTTTGTTTGAAAGTAGGGGGTCTGGTCTTTATTTTTATGTTTTGCATGTTCAGAAATTTATACAACAAAATATTCTGGGGGCCATTACATTTTTGTGAAAATCAGCAAAAGCGCTGGCGGGGAAAGAGTTAATGATCTACATGTACATGCACTTACTATACGGTTAGGATTAGGGTTAGGTTTAGGGCTACTTGTAATTAATTAATTAATAGCAATTAATACGTGTAACAAGGACACCTTAAAATAAAGTGTTTTCATTTTAATTTCAGTTAAAGTTTAGTCAAAGTTTAAAGTTTTTATTTATTTGTTTATTTTTTAATGTCTATAGTTTTTATTCATTTTTATTTCGTTTTTAGTTATTTTAGTGCATCAAGTTAAACTAAATGAAAATAAGAAATGTTGCCTTGGCAGCTAGCCTTTTCCTTTTTTCTTTTTCAAAAAGTACTTAAAAATTGTTTTTGTTTTTTTATGGTTTTAGTTAATTATAATAACCCTGATTGGTTCTCAATGTTTTTGACTCCAAGGTCCCACAAAGATTTTTTATTTACAAAAATTCCTGTGGCCATATATTTAACATAACAATTATTTATTTATAATTTAATTATTTTAGCTTATCTAAATGCATGCTTTGTCTAAATGTTGGAGCCCTTTAGTTGAGAACCACTGCACTAGGATTTATTTTGATTCATTTTTATTTATTTTGCCATTACATTTCCTAATTTTACAAACATGGAATTGAAAATGTTTGGATAGTGTCATCATTAAAAACTTTAATTAAAATGTATGTGGGTAAATAATGGTGTTTTATTATAATGTGATTTTATATAATGCATAGAAATTAAAATTATTATTATTAATGTATTTTTTGTCAACATTTCAACAATCAGATTTTGGTTATAATGTTGGTGGAATCACAAGCCAAAATTACATTTTTTTTGATTACTATCTCAGCAGTTTTATTTTATTTTACTTATTTTACTTATTTTTTCAATAATAAATATTATTTCATATAATGAAAATGTTTTTATGGTTTTAGTTAATAAATAAATAAATAAATGCATGTATTGAGCTCTCGCTGTGTTTGAGCCGCAGGAGCTTGCCGGTAAAGAGCAGGAGAAAGTGTCAGAAGTGACTCGAGTGCGAGTGGAGCTCCAAGAGCAAATCGGCCATCTGCAGGCCGAGAGAACGGCACAGGCCGGCCTTAAAGAGAAGATCGCTGCTCTGGAGAGAGAGATGAAGGGTGCATACGCATTACCGTTCTTTATACCTTGAGTTTGATCATATAATAATGTCAGGATTTATTCATGCGAGGACTAAATGCAAGGCTTGTGTGTTTGTTATGTAACCTGATGCTGAGGCTCATTGTGTTTGTGTTTTGGATCAGTTCTGAGCACCACCCACAGAGAGGCCCTTCTGGACAAAGAGAGCGAGATCTCGTCTCTGCTGGAGCGACTGCGCATTAGAGAGGGAGAGATCCAGCGCATCCGTGAGGACGAGGCCCAGAGAGCCAGCTTCCTCCAGAATGCCATTCTCACGTACGTCCAGGGCTCTCCTCTCGCTCACTTCAGCCCCAAGAAGTGACTTCCAGCAGCTATGCATAATAAATCTACTGCATATTGCACCGTTTTACAATGCTTTTACATATTTCAGTGCCATTTTTTTTTAATGAATTGGGAAAAATAAAATAAGGTTTTTTTTGTGCTGTCAAACGATTAATTGCAATTAATCGCGTCCAAAATAAAAGTTTTTGTTTACATAATGTATGTGTGTATTGTGTATATTTATTATGTATATATAAATGCAAGCACATGCATGTATATATTTAAGAAAAATTTTGTTTATATATTAAATATATTTATATATAATATAAATATATACATGTAAATATTTTCAAAATATATACTGAATGTGTGTGTATTTATATATACATTATAAATATACACAATACACACATACATTTATGTAAACACACTTTTATTTTGGATGTGTTAATGGTTTGACGGCACTCTTTTTTTTTTTAGTGTATATATTTGGTTTGGAAAAGGAGTTTGTCTTGGTGAGTAATCGGAGAAACTTATTTCAAAACTTGAAATTTTTACTTTTTTTTTAATGATTATTTACTTTTATTAAAAATGTTGGATCTTTTTCACAAATATATATTTTAAAAATGCCCAATGTGCCATACTGACCATCAAACCTTTTATATTATGGCGCTTACAAATGGTATATTTTAAAATATTTCCTACTTTTGTAATGTCTGTGTTGGCTATTAAATAAAATGTGTGTTTTTGATGAAACTCTGGGTTGTTTGTGTGTAATGGAATAATAATTATTATTAAATGAATTGTTTGTACAAAAAAAAATGAATTTGCTGAAAATGTGCTCATCCTCAGGTCGGCCAAGATAAGGATGAGTTTGTTTCTTCATCAGATCTGAAGAATCACTTGCTCACCAAAACATCCTCTGCAGTGAATGGGTGCCGTCAGAATGAGAGTCCAAACAGCTGATAAAAACATCACAATAATCCACACCACTCCAGTCCATCAGTTAACATCTGGAGAACACAAAATCTGAGACAAATCCACCATTAAGATGTTTTTAATCCATAATAACTCTTCCTCCAGTGAAAAAGTGCATCTGCTGTTGTCTCTCACATCAAAATCCAGCCACATATTAGTTTAGAGCTGTTTTGTCTTGTAAACGCTGTTTGATCTGCAGATTTCTCTCCTGATTCAGACCAGAACACTTTTCACTGGAGGAAGAGTTATTATGGATTATAGACTCGTGACCAAAGCATCAAAGTCAAAAACATCTTAATGATGGATTACTGTGTAGATGTGGATTATTGTGATGTTTTTATCAGCTGTTTGGACTCTCATTCTGACGGCACCCATTCACTGCAGAGCATCCATTGCTGAGACACTGATGCAGAGACACATTTCTACAAACCTGATGAAGAAACACTCATCCTGATCTCAGATGAACTGAGGGAGAGAACATTTCAATTTCTGGGTGAACTATTTTTTATTCCTAGACCCCGGCACATGTAAAACAATATACTACAAAGAAATATTCCCGTTTCAATGTGTTAAACAATTAAACAACACAACTTGAATTAAAAGGGTCACGTGACAAACATCTGCCTGCACCTACTCAAAGTATTTAGTGTTGAATAACGCCAACTGTTACAATTACTATGATAAATAAATAAAATACTGAGTAAATAGTACACATTCAGCCGTGTTTAGTAGCTAGTATTCAATCCTGTGTGGGGCTCCTGTCCCTTTAAATTTCTTCGTGTTTTTCCGGAGAGTCTCGGAGAGGTTCGCCGTCTAAAGCGCTGCTGCAAGGAGGGCAGTGACCGTGTTTTTGCAGATATCTATCATTTCTCGGGTTAAGTGGGAGCTGTGGCATAATAAAATACATTTACGGCCGTGAAGTGAAGTAACCTTCCTCTCCACAAATGCAAGCTATTAAATGCGTGGTGGTCGGCGACGGGTAAGTAGTGTTTTTGGGAGCGGATGGAGAGCAGCATCCTTGGAAAAGCCGTGTGGGGTATTGCAATGCATCCATGCCTAGTTCTGGCCTTTGCATTTTATTATTTTCTCAGCGTAATATCCTCTATTTGATCCTAAGCGTGTGCATGCGTGCAGAATGCATGCACAACTGTAATATAATCGGAATCTGTATAGCTATTGTAATGCGCATCACAGCGTGATACATTAATAATTGTTTTGGTGTATTGTTTTAATCGCTAATGCACGTGCGGCTTGGCAGCATGCATTGTTTATTAGACATTAAATGAACGGGCTTTGAACAGAAATGTGTCATTTTCGTGCACGGTATCAGAGTGTATTGCATTGGGTGTTGAATGGCAAAAGACTGAAGCAGAAGCGCTATGGTTACCACTCCCTCTTTTAGCGTGCACGAGAAGTGTGTGGAGCGCGTGCATGTGAGCGAGTCATTCCGCGAGTCGGTTCTTTTGAAGAACCGGTTCAGAAGCATGATTCGCAATTATTAAAGGCATAAATGCTCACTTGAATTGTAATTTCTGTAATCTCAGTACTGAGTCAATTCATCTTTTTTTTTTTTTTTAAATGTCCACTTGTTAAAGAATTTTGGTCTGCTACTAAATCCAATTTAGACACTTATTTCACTATGTGTGATATATTCTGTTATATCTCTCATTGCAAACATAATAGAATATATAGGAGATGTATTTGTTATCAGCAAGCTATTATATTCATAAATGTAAATTTTCTGCAACATTAACCAAATTACATAATTTTCTTTGTGACTCTCTAATTACGACTCTTAAAAACATTAGCAACAGGAAAAGTGTCAGATTTGGTGTAAATTATGTCAAATCAAATTCTAATACAAAAGAAAAGAAAAACAATGAAAAAAGATGGTATATTGGCATCTTGATAAATAACACATTTTGTGCATTATAAATCAATAAAAGAACATATTTAAGGCTTTTTACAGCAATCCAGTCTGTAATGTCTTATTTCTGTTAATGTGATCAGAGCTGGGCAGATTACGTACAAACTGTAACCCGTTACTGATTACATGACAACAATTGGAGTTAGTAACGTAATCCATTACACGATTTAGGTAATATAATCAGACTACTTTTCGATTACCTTTGAACTCTTGTTTTTCACATTGATTTAAATAGGATCAGGATCAGGATCAGGATCAGGATCAGGGGAATCTCAGGGGTTCTTCAGATAAACATATAACAGGTGGAAGAGGATCAGGTTACAAAACATGGTGACAGTCACAGTCATGGTTTTTGTGAATCCAGTGGTCAAATGCTGTATCCTCCTGATTAATGACTGATCTCTGTGTGAATGTCCACAAATCTGGAAGACTTGGAGTATATATAAGCAGTATAATATCTGACAAAGAAACATTTAAAACGAGTTCAAGTGGGTTTATTCAATGCCTGTATACATTTGTGGGTTACGCATTTTCCATATATAATTGATAATAAACCTTTTAATAATATACCAACATCATTATCATAGAGCACATATTTTTAATTTCAATATTTGTATTCTTTTTAATGTAAACAGTTCAACAAATCAGTCAGGTGTTGATTTGAGAACCGCTCGTGTTTGAGTCATTCATTCCACTCGCAAGAATAAATCTTCTCTCAGTGTGTGTGTGCAGGTTTATATATCCTGGTAGGGACTTAAACCAGAATACACACAGACTCATGGGGACTTGTGTCACGGTGGGGACCTAAATTGAGGCCCCCATGGGTACAAAACTTATAAATCATACAGAATGAGTTTTTTTGAGAAAGTAAAAATGCAGAAACTTTCCTGTAAGGGGTAGGTTTAGGTGTAGGGCGATAGAAAATACAGTTTGTACAGTATAAAACCCATTACGCCTATGGAGAGTCCCTGCAAGGATAGCTGACCAGACTGTGTGTGTGTGTGTGTGTGTGTGTGTGTCCTCGGGCGAGTGTGAATCTGGGACAGGGTCTGTCACTATCTGACATACTAACACTCACATAAAGAGCAGCACTAACTGCTTTTACTTGATGCAACTTATTCATCATATAATGTTCTGACCTATAGTGCTCTTTTCCCCATCACTTCCTCTGCATCTGTGGGTTTTATATGAATGCACAGTAATGCATCTCAGAAACAGCCAGCTGAGCTGTGGTGTGTGTCTGTGTGTGTGTGTTTTCTCAGGGCGGTGGGTAAAACCTGTCTGCTGATCAGCTACACCACAAATGCCTTCCCCGGCGAGTACATCCCTACAGTGTGAGTATATACTGTGCATCTGCTTTAAAAACTAACACAAATGGAGCACTTTATTGAACCTTTAGACAAACATAAAAGCAAAAAAACAACAAAAAGTGGTTTATGTTTGTGTCATATTTAATGCATCAGGTTTTTATGGCTTATACAGTCTGATATAGTGAGAAAATGATGCTTGCAATGTAAATTAATTAGATCTTTATAACAGTAGAGCAGATACTGACATAAAACGATCTAAATATCAGTGGTCACGCTATATCTGTAATAATATATCTTAGTAAGATGAGATGTAAATGATCCAAACATATAATGCAATGCTGATTGAGAGATGAAGAAATAAACGCTCCTCAGAAGATGTGAGATGAAGATCATTCCTCCGCTGAGGAACAGAGAAAGTAAAGCTTCTGGAAACAAACGCTCCTCAAAAGATCCTGAGGATCAGATTTGAGACTAAAAGATGATTGATGGAGAATCAAGCAAAGCTGAGCTGCTTCAGTCCAGAAAGAGTTCATCTGGAGATATTACTGCAGTTATTCTGACGTTTAATTGATAAATATCAGAGAAGATTTGACAGCAGAAAGACACGAGAAGCTCGAGCTGAAGCTGGACGCTTGTATAATTACACTAAAAGAGCTTTAACTGGATAAAAACCTCTAAACTATCAATCAGAGACAGAAGACATGAGGAGATTGAGTGTGACAAGTTTTATATTTTAATTTGAGGCCTTAGAAATTTGTATATATAATATACAGATAGAGTAGGATTTACAGTTAAAATGAGAGTTGTATTTCTATTAATCAATTAAATAGGCTTTATATGGTTTTTATTCACCCTCATAAACACAAAATTCCAGTGTTGCAGATATTGTACCTAATCAAATTTCCGTTAATGATTTTTTGACTCTAGGCACTGCTAGTTTTCATCTGTAACGTTCTCCAGTAATAAGCTTGTGTCTGATCGCTCAGATGATGTATTGCTCCATGTGACGGCACTGATTTGCATTTCAATAAGACATTTAGCTGAGCGCTCTGAAGACCTAATGAACTCTGTCCTGATGCTTTCTAGAGAGATATTCCACGTGAGCTGAAGCGACTCTGGAAGGTGTTTCTGAGGAATTGCTTGATTTGTCACAGAGATGAACGAGTGCTCAGGGGTTGATGGATCGGAGCAGAAGTCGGTGTGTTTTGTGATGTTTTATTGAGCATTATGTGCTTTTTCAGGTTTGATAACTACTCTGCCAATGTGATGGTCGATGGCAAACCAGTGAACCTGGGCTTATGGGACACAGCAGGACAGGAGGACTACGATCGCCTTCGTCCGCTCTCGTACCCGCAGACGGTGCCTGCCTTCACTTTCTTATTCTCCACACATCAACATATAGAACTCTTTATGTTAGCAGAAGTTTTTTTCTTTAATAAAACCATATCATTTCAAGCATTCTTTAGAATTTAGAAAATGTACTTAGTTTTTTTCAGCTGCTTTACACACGTTTTCAAAACTTTTCCTCTTTTTTTCAAAACTTTACACACAAAATGCAAAACGCCTCACATCTCTTCCAAAACAATGCACTGCATTCAAAATATCACAAACATCTCAAAAGCAAACATTTGCAAACACCTTTGCCATAATATTAATTCCTGTTAGATTTGTGTGTGTTTCATAGAGAACTGTGTGTTGTGTTTTGCAAAAAGTGTTTTATGAAACTGAAAAAGTCTGATAATTAGTGTCTGGTTTTGTAGATTTGGTGTGTGCTTCTGCTGTTTGAGTCTCAGCTTTCACAAACTGTGTGACGAGTGAAGGTTTAGTGTGCAAGCAGCTGAAAAACACTGTAAATACACATCAAAAGCAAAAATATAGACCCAATGTAATGATGCTGAATTAAAAAACGAGCTCAGTAAATTATCACATTATTATAAATAAATATTGGTAATCTGTTGCTGTAATATTTGGGGGTATTGAGCCCAAATAAAGTACACTCCAAAAAAGAGTTAATAATTAGCATTTATTTGCCCAAATTGTATTTATAATCATCTAAAATAATAACCTTTTTTTTTCTCAGTAGGAGTAATTTAATTTTATTATTTAATTTAATTATTTAATTATTTTATAATTACTTAATTTAATTTTTGTTGTATTGAATGATGTACTGAAAAGCAGTGATGAACTTGATGAATTTCAAATATATCTTTTTATGTGATGTGACTTAAGTAATATAAAAAAGTATATATACACGTGTGTGTGTGTGTGTGTGTGTGTGTGTGTGTGTGAGACATGATAAATAAATAAAAGAAGCAGAGTTTAAAATTATCACTTTTTTTTACAAAATAAGAATGAAGATTTTTCAGGAATTATGTCTTTGTGGCAGTTTTCCCTCTGATTGAAGAATAATACAACACTTCTTACAAATGATTATGAGAAGCAAAAACACTATGAAATGCATGTTTTGTGAGAAAGCGTGACGTGCTCGAGCGAAACAGACTCTATTTTTGGAATCAGCTCATCTAAATGAGTAGGAAACAAGTATTGGATTTCATTCAGTGGTGTAACTGAACTGGTTGCAAATATATAAAACAGCATTCTCCCTCTGTTTTCTCCACAGGATGTGTTTTTAATATGCTTTTCACTGGTGAGCCCAGCGTCCTTTGAGAATGTTCGTGCAAAGGTAGGGGCAACTCATTTTTCCGTCGTGTTTGAAAGCACAGCATGTAAAGCAGACACAAACACAACACTGACAGCAGAGCGTAATATAATATAAGTATGTTTCTGTGCTCCAGTGGTACCCCGAGGTGAGACACCACTGCCCCAACACACCCATCATCCTGGTGGGCACCAAACTGGACCTGCGGGATGATAAGGACACCATAGAGAGGCTGCGGGACAAGAAGCTGTCACCCATCACATACCCACAGGGTCTGGCCATGGCCCGAGAGATTGGTGCGTACCGAGAACATCTGTGCATGCATTAATGCAGTTATTGAGTGAGTGGGACGCTGGTTATGCTGGAGTGGGACACACAGAGATGCCCATTGTCTTAGAAACACAATGACCGTTCCCCATCAGCTCTTTGTGCTGCCAGAAGCCTGAGGCTCAGTGTTTCTCAAAGCCTGACTTCTGCAGGACCAACACCTCTTAGAAACATTTGGGGTCGGGAAGATTCGAAATGAATGCTTTTACTCAGCAATGATGCATTAAATTGATCAAAAGTGACAGTAAAAGGCATTTATAATGTTGCAAAAGATTTCTGTTTTAAATAAATGTTGTTCGTTTGAACTTTATATTCATCTGTGAATCCTGAAAAATAAAATGTTTCACAGTTTCCACAAAAATATTGAGCAGCACGACTGTTTTCAACATTGATAATAATCTGAAGACTGGAGAAATGATGCTGAAAATACAGCTTTCATCACAGAAATAAATTACAGTTTAATGGATACTCACATAGAAAACAGCTGTTTTATATTGCAATAATATTTCAGTTTTTACTGTATTTGGTTACACAAGGTGTCCTTATTACAGTGTAATTATTCATTTAAGTACTGAGTAATATTAATTAACTACATGTACTTACTATATGGTTACAATTAGTGTTTGGCTTAGGGTTACTTGCATGTAATTCTGCATAATTAAGTGTTATTATAATAGTAAGTACATGTAACGTGTTACAAGGACACCTTAAAATAAAGTGTTAGCCTGTATTTTTGATCAAATAAATGCAGCCTTGGATGAGCATGAGAAACTTCTTTCAAAAACATAAATAAATAAATAAATAAATAAATAGAGAGTAAAAGAGAAAGAGAGTAGGGCTGCACGATTTGTTGAAAAATACATTTATTTATTTTCCTAAAAATTATAAAAATTATTATTTATCAGTATGGCAAAAAAAAAAAAAAAAAAAAAAAATACCTACCTACCTAGTATATTTTGTGTTTGGTTTTATTTATATTAAATAATAATAATGACTATATATTACTATTGCAACATTTCACTGTTAAAAAAAACTATTTAAGTTAAAATTAATTAAAAATAAAACTATGTTATTTTACATTATATACAAATCACTACAGTAATATTTATGGCTGTGTTAATCTCTCACTTTTCAAACGATCCATCACCCTTTTATTTTGACAGAATACTCCAGGGCGGCCTTAAAACTTCTCATTTGTATTATAATATTAGTATTATTTCATCATTATAAGCATGTATTTCGGTTAATCACGCATCCCCTGTGGAGTATATTTTTACTAAATCACTTTGACTCGAGTACAATTCTTCCTAGTAGAGCAAATGTGTAAAAGAAGTGTGTTGTGTTTGTGCCGCAGGAGCTGTGAAGTATCTGGAGTGCTCTGCTCTGACGCAGCGCGGGCTAAAGACTGTATTTGACGAAGCCATCCGCGCCGTCCTCTGCCCTCCACCCGTCAAAAAACGTGGCAAACGCTGCACTCTCTTCTGAGCGAAAGCCACAACAGCCTCGTAAAACTACAAGATTTTTAATCAGCGTCTTGGGAAATATACTGTCCTCCTCTCACAGGTTCAGTGCCAGCCGTCCATCAAGCTCTAATGCACATCACATGTATATGAACCATCGGTAGAGGGAAACCTCCTGCTAGATGGCCTTTGCTTTTCACGGCCCCGCGCGCCCGGAGACGTCATATTCCATTTCATATCGTTTATATGAGAAGTTTTAGTGGTACAGTGTAATTGTTGACATACTGTAAGGAAGTGTTTGTTGATGTTGTAAAGGAAGACATGGGGAAGTTCTGCTGATTTAGACGGTCTTGTACAAAGCTAACCATTGGCAGTATTAGTTCACGACCCATTTTACATCCAGAGCGAGTCAAACCGGATATTCAACGAGAAAGACATGCTGCAAATGTTTGGATTGTGAAAAGCCTACACTGTAAAAACAACTAATAAAAAGTTGAGCAAACTTAAAAGTTTAAGGCAGCTTCAGCAGATTTTTTAAGTTTTCTCAACTTATTTTTTAGATGTTTGAGTTCCCTTCACTTTTTGTTGTATAAACTTAAAACAAGTTGAGAAAAGTCAAAAATCTGCTGAAGCTGCCTTAAACTTTTCAGTTTGCGCAACCTTTTCTTTTTTTTTACAGTGTAGCTGGTCATGGAAGGGTTAAAATCAAGTTCAGTTTTGTACCCAGCTAACAAAAATGAGTTCTAAGGACGTTTTGCTAACGTTCCCAGTAAGTTATGAAACATTATTTCTGAGCATTTTTTTAATGCAAACGTCAAGGGAACATTCCATCTTATTATTTTCCAAAATTATGAAAATGATATTTTTGAATGTTTTCTGAACGTAACATTTAAAAAAAAAAGAATGTTTCAAATCAAACATTCCTTGATGTATAATAGCATTTGTGTGCTACATTTTGTGTTTTGATTGACTTTGAACACTGCAACAATGTTACAGAAGAACTTTACCAGATAATAATCTTCTCAGAACTTTAACACTAATATTCTGGCTATGTTGTTATTACAGGCAACAATCCATTTTATAATTTTGCAAACATTATGGGAATGTTATTTTGAATGTTCTAAACTATATCATTAAAAAAAACAAAAAGTTTCAGAAATGTTTCATGAACAATGTATAAACGGTTTGGTGCTAATGTTTTAAGAACACTAATAAAGATCAGATAACTCTGAATGAACCCTGTATTAATATTACTGGAAGAACCATTCATAACTCTGCCAGAACGCTTTCTGTTAGCTGGGTTATATTTTACTGAGAGATTTTGATCTTTGGAATAATCCTGCACTGCATGAGCAGATACGTGCATTAAGAACTCCGTTTGATCTCATGTGGACTTTAAAGCCTCATGCATTCATGAACACTAGATGTTTTCTTTAATAAACGCTGGAGAAGGAAATATTGTCGTATCTGCGGTTAGTGAATACACTGGTTCTGGATTTTCTTTCTTTTCTAGTTTTGTATGTACAGATGAAGCACTGCTGAAGGGTTTTATGGTACAGCTTCACGATCTCAAACCTCTGCGCTCTGTCTGAACAAATGCCCATCATCATCGGTGTGTGTGTGTGTGTGTGTGTGAGAGAGAGACCTGCATGCCACGAGCCGAAGCCGGAGTGTGTCTGTGACTGAAGGACATTCATCTCTCTTTGGAAAGCTTGTTTAATTCGTGTCTGCATGTGTTGGGTTCGAGTCGAAGTGATCACATCCTGCATCGGTGCTCCAGCACTTCCTTTCTTTGTAAATAACTCAACATGGACAAAAGAAGAAGATCTTCACAGCTGCCAAAAGACATTTCCATGATGTAAGATAGTATATTTACACAAAAATGTTTTAGATGAGGAATGCATTAATTAATAAATCTATTCATGTTTTACCCTTGCTCTGACTCTCTGCTCTCATTCATTGGAATAAAAGACAATAAAAGTGTAATAAAATCTAACGCACAAGTCTTCTGAAGCCAAACAACAGCTTCATGTGAGGAACAGACTGAAATTAGTGTTGTTTGTGAACTATTCCTTTAATATGTCCATTTGCCATGCTTTAAAAATCAAGTTTATAAAGTTCAGTCACAGTAAATACATTTCTCCTGGTCTGTTGAGACCTTTTCATTAAAATAAATTGCAATATTGTTGCAAAATGTGAACTATATTGCATCCAGCAATATATTTAGTGTTGGATATATAACTACGTAATATGATATTTTCTATATCGCAAACCTCAGCTTGGTTGTTTATATCGTTGGAAAATGTAAATAATATTAATATTCAGCTCTAATCTGCTAAATGTGACTATAAGGCATGAAGATATGATATTATGAACATCACGATTTTCTGTAGAGCTGTTTTAAAATAATGTAAATTGTAAAAAGTGCTATATAAATACAAAAATATGGTCAGGAAAATCTGGATTAAATCATGTGTATCAGGGTTATGATCATATAAAAAAAATAACAATAGTTGAAATAAAATACATGTTAACTGAAATAGAAGAAAATATAAAAATATGAAATAAAAATGATTTTATTTCATTTCAAAATATTAAGCTTATTTTATTTCATCCAGTGGCCAAGGCATCATTTCTCATTTTCGTTTAGTTTGACAAAACGGAGACAAACATTACTATATACGTAGATTAAAAAACAACAAAAAAAAGTAATTGAATAGACAAAAACACAACAAAATTACTAAAACTTTAACTAACATTAAAATGAAAACAAATTATAAAAAAATAAATCAATTAATAATAAAAGCTGCAACAGTATATGAATGATACTAAAATAAGAGCCATGAATGTTGATCTCTACAGGCCTTACATGATACAGCAGCATTACAAATCAACTGTATTGTCATGGCAACTGGATGTGGATAGAAGCGGAGTCCTTCAGGCTCTCATGAGGACCGTATGAGCTCATTAAAGCAAGGCTTCGTTATACAAAAACTGAATTTCTGTAATCATTTACTCTAAATTGTAAAGCGGTTTGTGCAACACAAAAACAGATGTTCAGCAGAATGTTCGTGCTGCTCCTTTCCATAACAACAATGCCACTATAACAGCAGATGCTCTAAAGCTTTGTCTGAAGAACAGACATGAAGATGAGTTGTAACAGGTGAAAGGCCTCCGTGGCTGATGACGTTTGTCCTCAGCAAGCCAGAAAGCCTCCGTCCACGGGCAGAATCACTCCGCTGGTCATGCTGCTCTTATCACTGAGGAGGAAGAGGATGGAGTTCACCACATCCTCCACTTCTACACCACAGCATGAGAAAGAGGAGCTCTGTCAAACACTGGAGATCACCTCAATCACTCCAATCTGTCACTATCACGCTTACACAATCTTTGCTAAATCCCAAACAGAGAATTCAGGAACAGATTCACTGGAAACTGACAGTCTGCGTTGTATAGAGGTTACCGCTTCAAACGATTAATCACATCCAAAATAAGAGTTTGTTTGCATAATATATGCGTGTGTGCCGTGTATATTTATGTATATAAAAATACACACATACAGTATATATTTAAGAACATTTTTATATTAAATATATTTATATATAATATAAATTATATGAATATATGCATGTATGTTTGTGCATTTATATATACATAATAAATATATTGCACACACACACACATATATATTGTGCCAACAGAATAGAGAAATGTATTTTGAAATTTTCTAATTTTAAATGGTCTCGCTCATATTTGTCAGATCTTGCTACTTTACATAAACCAGTAAAGAACTGGAGATCTGCTGATAAATTATTTTCATCTTTAGCGAAAAGGTGATCTTCTGGGTTATGGAGTAACTTCCCTCTTGCCATTCACTCTTTCTTCTCTTTTAAAACGGCTTTGAAGAAGCACACTTATATCATGGCCTTTCAGTCTGATTTAGGAGAGACGTAATTATTTTATATTAGTTTTTTTTTCTTTTAAGATGCTGTGTTTTAATACTTAAAAAATGTTTTGTTGTTTTCTTTTAAGATGCTGTTTTAATATTTTGTTTCTCAGATTTGACTGTGTGTTCTGGAGACTAAACACAGACGCACCTGCAAACTTCCCCAGCGGGATGCGTGACGTCATGCTCTTGGCTTTCTCTGGGTCGCTCCATCCGATCTTCCCCATCTCGGTCATCACCACGGTCGGGTTGATGGAGTTCACTCGGATCTGTGCAGGTCAGATCACACACCACACGCTGAGTAACGGCACACGCAGGAGGAACACACTTTCAGCTCAATATACAGAAAACTGGCAAAGATACGATTTTCAAAGATTTGTCTGTTTAAAAAAATTTTTTTTTTACTTAAACTAACCGCAATAATAATTGTCATTTCAGAAAGTGAAACCCATGTATTATATAGATTCATTACATAGAGTGAAATATTTCAAGCCTTTATTTCTTGAAAGTTTAGTGATTATGGCTTACAGATCATGAAAATTAAAAGGTCATCTGCATTGTTGGGTCTGGTGTCTCTCATCTTCCTCTTGACAATAGCCCATAGATTCTCTCTGGGGTTCAGGTCAGGAGAGTTTGCTGGCCAATCAAGCACAGTAACACCATGCTCATTGAACCAGCTTCAGGTAGCTTTGGCAGTGTGGGCAGGTGCCAAGTCCTGCTGGAAAATGAAATCAGCATCTCCATAAAGCTTGTCAGCAGAAGGAAGCATGAAGTGCTCTAAAATTTCCTGGTAGATGGCTGCGTTGACTGTGGACTTCAGAAAACACAGTGGACCAACACCAGCAGATGACATGCAGCCCAAATCATCTCTGACTGTGGAAACTTCACACTGGACTTCAAGCAACATGGATTCTGTGCCTCTCCACTCTTCCTCCAGACTCTGGGACCTTGATTTCCAAATGAAATGCAAACATTTAAATTTATCTGAAAAGAGGACTTTGGAGCACTGAGCAACAGTCCAGTTCTTTTTCTCCACAGCCCAGGTAAGACTCTTCTGATGTTGTCTCTGGTTCAGAAGTGGCTTGGTAGCTCTTTTCCTGAAGACGTCTGAGCGTGGAGACTCTTGATGCACTGACTCCAGCTTCAGTCCACTCCTTCTGAAGCTCTCACAAGTGTTTGAATCAGCTTTGCTTGACAGTATTCTCAAGCTTGCGGTCATCCCTGATGCTTGTGCACAGAGTGGAGAGACACAGAAGCTGCTTGAAGTCCAGTGTGAAGTTTCTGAAGTCAGAGATGATTTGGGGAGCCGTGACGTCTGCTGGTGTTGGTCCATTGTGTTTTATCAAGTCCAGAGTCAATGCAGCCGTCTACCAGGAGATTTTGGAGCACTTTATGCTTCCATCTGCTGACAAGCTTTATGGAGAATCATAAAGGTCAGGAACAACATGCCTGACCTGAAGCTCGTATGGAATCTATGGGATATTTTCAAGAGAAAGATGAGAAACAGTGGATCCAACAATCCAGACGAGCTGAAGACTCAATAGTGCCTCAGCAGAGCCACAGGCTGATCTCATGCCGTTCCTCACTGATGCTGGAGTTTGTGCTAAACGAGCCCCGACCAAGTATTGAGTGCAGAGATGAACATACTTTAAAGATCTTGAACTTTTCTGCTTTGAAAATCCTTTTTTTGATTGATCTTAGGAAATATTCTAATATTTTGAGATCCTGAGATAATTTTGACTTTCATGAGCTGTAAGCTCTAATCATCAAAATTAAAATACAAAATACTTGAAATGTCTTACTTTACATGTAATGAATCTAGAATATATATGGAAGTTAATTTTTTTTTAGCTGTACCTGTATATGCCATAATAATATTAATTAATTATTATTATTATTATTATTATTATTATTATTATCATAACCATAATACATTTAAACAATATTTAAAAATCTAAAAAATAAAATACAACAAAATGGGTAACAGGGTTGCAGAGCTAATCTAAATTTGTCTGTCAGTCAGCAGGGCTGCAAATAATAACAACAACAACATTATCATCATCATCATCTTCATCATCATTTCGGCATTCATGGAAGGAGTTAAAACAGTGTTCAGGCCAACATGGAAATGATGTTTGCATTATTCATCAATGATCACATCTACTCTCAAGAGAAGAAATACTGGATTGAAGACATTATGTCCTCATGAAATATATATGTAGGTGGGGGTAGTGAATGTCCAGCGCTCTCTCCACCCTCAATACCACGACTGAGGTGCCCTTGAGCAAGACACCAAACCCCCAACTGCTCCCCGGGCGCCGCAGCATAAATGCTGCCCACTGCTCCGGGTGTGTGTTCACTGCTGTGTGTGTGTGTGTGTGTGTGTGTTCACTGCTGTGTGTGTGTGTGTTCACTGCTGTGTGTGTGTGTGTGTGTTCACTGCTGTGTGTGTGTGTGTGTGTGTGTGTGCGTGTTCGTGTTCACTGCTGTGTGTGTGTGTGTGTGTTCACTGCTGTGTGTGTGTGTGTGTGTGTGTTCGTGTGTGTGTTCGTGTTCACTGCTGTGTGTGTGTGTGTGTGTTCACTGCTGTGTGTGTGTGTGTTCACTGCTGTGTGTGTGTGTGTGTGTGTTCACTGCTGTGTGTGTGCACGTTGGATGGGTTAAATGCAGAGCACGAATTCCGAGTATGGGTCACTATACTTGGCAGTATGTCACTTCACTTCATATGACAGGCATTATGAGTTGAATTAATTTGACATTCCTAGAACAAACCAGTGTGTCTGCGATCTACAGTCTGCTGTTCATTCAATCAGCAAGAGCAACACGATGGTGAACATAAACACATCCACTCCAACACTTATTGCCATACACAAACAACTTTGCCGTAAATATGCATTATTATCTGTCAGCAATTCCATCCACTTCTCCACATAATTAGAGAGCAGTTAGTGGCACACACCCCAGCATTCAATCGTTTAGAAACAGATTTCTGTATTTGAGAGGGTGGTTGCTGATTGGCCTGAAGCCTCCTGGAAAGACTGTTCACCGCAATGCACAATTAATTTTCTCAAAGCTGTAAACAGCATACAATGAGCTCAATGTTTGACGAAATTGTGATTTCATAAGCACCTGATATGGACCCAGCTCCAGCGCCATCACTCTGGTCAGCATGTCCAGCGCTCCTTTAGTGGCACCTGCAGACACCACACTAATCAATACTTACATTGCATATACAGCATACTTTACGCATTTGCATGAATGCAGCCAATGTTTACATGCACCAAAATAATCTTAATAATCAGAAAGCCTTCATGTAAACATGAATGGAGATCTGAAGTAATCTGATCAACAGGAAAAAATGAAGCATGCAAGTTTGCATATTTTTTTATGTCTTATGAACTGGTCAGTGGACATTTACTTAATATTTGGAATAATTAAAATTTTTAAATGTCTCTAAGAATTCTCTTCTGCTCACCAAGGCTGCAATTATCATCAGATGTACATTACAAATTGTGAAATAATATTGCAATTTAAAATAAGTGTTTTCTATGTGAATATCTGTCAAACTGTAATTTATTTCTGTGATCAAAGCTTATTAGAATGATTTCTGAAGATCATGTGACACTGAAGACTGGAGTAATGATGCTGAAAATTCAGCTTTGATCACAGAAATAAATTATATTATAACAGATATTCACATAGAAAACATTTTAAATTGAAATAATATTTCATGATTTTTACAGCATTTTTGATCAAATAAATGCAGCCTTGCTGAGCAGAAGAGACATCTTTCAGAAACATTAAGACATCATAATTATTCCAAGCTTTTAATGCACATGTAAATAACTACGTGAATAGGATTGCAATGTTTAGAATTCATATAAACAGAATTAGAAATCGGATTGGATTCATTCTAGCCGATATAAAATTAGTGCATGTAAACAAAATCATTCTCTCCAGGCCTAATAAATAGGCCTAAAAAAACACTGATTCCAGTTGCATGAACGCAATAGATATGCACTCACAGTATACGGCATGATCTTTCAGCGCACATTGTGAGGCTTGACTCGAGACGTTCACAATAGATCCTCCACTTCCCCTGGCCTTCATTCCTCGAGCCACGATCTACAACGAACGCACACAACACCATTAAACCTGTGGTAGAACTCTCTCTGATATCATCCAGCATAGGCTTGCTCTTCTTACTTGAGCAACATGAAGAGCAGCTTTGACGTTGACACTGAAAGACCTGCGAAAGCAATCACAAACACACTCAGACTGCTTCAAAACACAACGATAAGAGTGTGAGTGAGATCTCAAAGCCCTACATGTCAAACTGATCTGGCGTGACTTCTAGAAAGGGCTGCAGTTTAGCGCAGGCTGCATTGTTGACCAGGAGATCCACTGGACCGATGTCTTTCAGAGCTTGCTCTGTGGCGTCCCAGTCTGACAGATCCACACACACCGGTTTAATGGAGGCACACTGCAGAGTAGAAGCAGCCCGCGTTACAAACACACTTTTCAATGCAATGTATTGTCAATGCATGAAGCATAACGGAGCAGCAGGAGAATGCTATGCGCTGGGAGACAGTGGTTTAGTGTCAGGATGAGCTGGACTGAGCCGCAGTGTTGGGAAGGTTACTTATTAAGTAAAAAGTTACAGATTACAAGCAGTGTTAGGGAGTAACTAGTTACATGTAACAGAATTACGAAATAAATGTAATTGCATTGACTGCACTAAAATAGACCGCAATGTTTCAGGAGTTTAGGACTCAGCATCCTTATTATCAACTGTTTTATTTCACATTTCTATATGCTTTAATTTTTAAGATGAACAGTTTTTTCCCCAGGCCTTGTTAGATATCAGTGTTTTCTGTCAGCTGTGCAAAGATTTGAACAGTATCAAAGCTATTAAAATATTTCTAATGATTTTAAATCTGTATTTAACCTCAGAACGATCTCAAAGTAAAACGAGGTGCTAAAGTCTGATTTAGTTCTGGCTGTGCTTTAAATGAATGATTATAATCTTAATTCAAGCGATGAAGGCTTGTGAAAGTCTGGTGTTTGAGTTCTACTGTAAGATTAATCCTGTCTGCTTTACATGTTTGAAAATCATTAACAGTTAAAACATTTAGAAAAGTAATCAAATGTAATCAGTTACATAAAGTAATTGAAATAGTTACACTACTGTTACATTTGAGATAGGTTACAGATTACAAGTTACTCTATTCAAAATGTAATAATCAGTGTAACTATTTCAATTGCTTTATTAATGTAATTGGTTACATTTGATTACTTTTCTAAATGTCTAATAATTAAGATTATATTAACTGAATTTTAAAGCACAGCCTCCATCAGACAGACTTTGAGATAAATCTGAATTTAAACAAATTTAAAAACATAAGATATAGTTTAATAGTTATGATATTATAACAATTTATTCTAAGTTGTGCTTGTTATACGTTACATGTATTTACTATTATAATAACACTTAATTATGCAGAATTACATGCAAGTAACCCTAGGCCAAACCCTAATTGTAACCATATAGTAAGTACATGTATTTAATTAATATTACTCAGTAAATGAATAACTACACTGTAACAAGGACACCTTAAAATAACGTGTAACCTGATCTTGTTTTTGAAATCAAATCTTTGCTCAGCTACAACAGGAAACACTGGCATCTAACAATGCTTTGGAAAAACTTCATCTTAAAAAATAAAGCATATACATAAAACCAGATAGGAAACAAATCAGTTATGGAATAATCACGTGTCCTATTCTGTGTCAAACTCCTGAAACACTGGTGTCTCATATTTTAAAGCAGTCAATGCAATTTAGGAAAGAAATCAATCAAATCTGTGTGTGTGTGTGTGTGTGTGTGTGTGTCTGTGTCTGTCTGTGTGTGTCTGTCTGTCTGTGTGAAAATATGCAGATGTAACCCTCTTTGTAATCGTAAACATTTTCATAAGTAACTAATTTAATTACACATTTTTTTCAGTAACTGTAACAGATTAGACGTTGTATTTATTTTGTAATTAAACTCTGTTACATGTAACTCCCAACACTGGTGGCCGAGGGGTCATTACCTCCTGCACCAGGCAGTCCAGGTCAGCCTTAGTGCGCGTGACAGCCGTGACCTTTGACCCACAGCGTGCCAGAGCCAGAGCCGTGGCCCGTCCGATCCCTGCGAGGCATTGAGAGAAAGTCAACCATCTGGCGTATCATTACAAGATTGATTTGGAAAGTTGAAAGCATGCATACTGTGCACTTATTATGCGCATGTGATTATGCACTTTTAAAGAGACAGTTCACAAAAACATGTTCTTACTCCTGTGGAACACAAAAGAAGATCTTTGTAAGAATGTTTGTAAGAACTAACCTGGTCATTTATAAGTATCATTAATTGTAATTGGACATGTCGCTACACCAATTTATTATAAATTAATAAGATTTCTTAATTCTCAATATCGACAGAACGATCGACAGAACGATCGACAGAACGATAGAACGATAGAACGATAGATAGATAGATAGATAGATAGATTAATTGACCAGTCTTTATGGTAAATCACTGAACATGAGTCTCTATTTTGAGGCATGGCGTGTTCAGTCGTGATTCATTAGTAAATTAATGGAAAAGAACGACAAGGACGATCCGTTTTTATTTGCACTTCACTTTTATCCAAATGAACAGAACTTTTTGCACAGCATTTATCAATGGGACATGCGATTATTATACAATGCTATATAACCAAGAAATAATGTATTAGCATACTAGCCTATATAGGCTAGCTCACATTATTATATTTCTGCTTCAAATGGTATGCGTAGGTAACAGTGAGTGGTGGTTTCAGACAATTTGTTATTAAAGTGCGATATTCTGCGCCGCATTCATACGGACTTTTATTCTGCCTGACAGCATTTAAACCTGTACTGAAGGCGGAGCCATTTGGCCAATCAGATGAAAGGGGCGTGTCAGCGCCGCCCACGTGTGCGAATGGAACATCGAAGCTAGAAACACATTGTGAAGCGCAAACCAAACATGAGAAATCAAGACAAAATTTTGCTTTCCGTTTGTTCAATTAAACAAAAATACGAACAAACGCGCCGTCTTCTTATTTCTCGTTTTTCCGTTCCTAATAAGAAATGAAGTGATCAAAACGTACACGGATCAAGGACACTCTTCGGTAACGCTCCTTATTTCTCCACTAGAAACTCCTACAAGTCCTCTGGAGAATAAATGATTGGTTGAACTGTTCCTTACCTTTACCTGCTCCAGTCACCAGAGCTCGCTTTCCACTGAAAGATATCTCCATGCTTTCTTGATCCAGTCGCAGAAACAGCTGTGAACTAGTGCAACTGAAAGCACAGAGAACAGGTTTATTAGACGAAACCGATGTGTTTAACAGCGCAAATCTTTCTCTGCTTACCTCAAAGCCAGTCTGATGTTTGCTGAACTGAGTGCAGCTCTGGACAGGAAGCTCTGTTTGTCACATGATCTGCTCTCATAACCTGAAGAAGAAAGATAACCTTCCACGACTGAAGTAACTTAGTGAGGGTGCCATCGATCAGTATACTATCCGTCTACAATTCCTGCTCGATAGGGATTGATATTGGTTCAATAGTTTTGTAAGACTATGGGCAAACAATCAGAAGGCACTTAAACGGTTTATCTTAGCAGCTCCTCCCACTTAAATGATTTTGTTTTTTAAATGACCGAATGTAGACTTTGAATAAACACCTGAAATGATATAAATCATTTGTAAACTCGCATATTATTTGGTCTCAAGGTCTGAACCCTGTGGTTTTCTTCAAATAAGGTCCTTTAAGGATCATTTAAAGGCTAAAATCTGAACAAATGAATTCATGGTCATGCACAAGTCAGAACAGTTCTAGCATTTTGTATCTATACATCCATCCAAAGCAACTTCCAGGAACATCTGATTAATTCATACATTTCCTGGAAATCAAACCCATCAGCGGGTAGTTTATTATTTATATACAACATTTCAATAAACTGGTTTTGAAAATATGTTAAAGTGCATGAAAATGAATCCATATAATAATAAATCAACTACTCTTCTGTGAAGGACATGTTAAGTATTACTGTACATTTAATACTATAAACCCCCAGAAACTGTACTGCAGTAACAGGCATCATGTTCAAATGAATCATACACTGGCACATGCATAATAAATACATTTATTAACATGAAAATCATACTTGACATCATTATCAGTTTATCAGATAAAAAAAAAAAACAGGTGCAAGAAAATAGAGTAAACTGCAACAGTATTTGTTCCCGTCGACAGAGAGCAACATGTCACTGTTAAAGAACGAGGAACCATAGTGTAGTTTTGGCATGTTTACGCAAACCACTGGCCTGCAGTGAGGAACGTGTTTGTGCAAATATCAGACGGATCAGCATATTAAACTACATTTAAACACTCGTATCTGATCACCAACACTCACACTGGTGGTCCAATGGAAACAATTCAATGCATTCAACTATGATTGGATACATTATTAAAACTCAGAGTGATTACAATTGCTTTTTGGTCTTCTTTATATATATCCAACTGCTCAACTCCAAACAACAGCGTTTGGATCTAGAGACATACTGAGTGAATGGAGAATAACACGAGCTGAAAGCATTGGCAGTAGATGAGCTGGGCTGCAGAAATCTGGAAAACACAATACTATAAAACTGCATCAATACTGTTGTTCTCATCCTCAGAGGCATTTAGCACACATTTAAAGGCTTTTGTGGGCATATTACGACCCAAAGGAAAAAAATGACTATAAAGATGATATAAAAGCCACAGAAATGTGTCTTGAATCATTTAAAGAAAAACAATCCCCCAGTAAATCTGAGACTGTGCAATCCTGTCAAAATGCTCTTGCAACAGGGACTCGATGTGTCTAAATCACTTGGCAATTCTCAAAAAACCCACATATTTCAGAACAAAAATGCATTTAATAAATTGCAGCCACTCTGTTTAACTATATAAATGTAAAAAAGTACCAAGAAAAAACAACTTGTTGAAGGAATAGTTCAGCCAAAAATGAACATTAGCTGAAAATGTGGACGAGTGTGTTTCTTCATCAGGTTTGTAGAAAAGTGTCTCTGCATCAGTGTCTCAGCAATGGATGCTCTGCAGTGAATGGGTGCCGTCAGAATGAGAGTCCAAACAGCTGATAAAAACATCACAATAATCCACACCACTCCAGTCCATCAGTTAACATCTGGAGAAGACAAAAGCGGAGACAGCATTAAGATGTTTTGACCAAAGTTTCTAGTTAAAATATAGGGCCTCTAGCCATAATATTGTGTTCTAAAATAAAATAAAAAAGTCATCTGGTCTGAATCAGGAGAGAAATCTGCACAGATCAACACCATTTACAAACAAACAGTCCAAAATGTGTCACATGGATTATTGTGATGTTTTTATCAGCTGTTTGGACTCATTCTGACGGCACCCATTCACTGCAGAGACAGTGATGCAAATCTGAATCCAAATCTGATGAAGAAACACTCCTCTACACCTTGGATGGCCTGAGGGTGAGTGAACTTCCACAACTGTTTATCTTTGGGTGAACTATTCCTTTACATACGCATTATTTTGGTCTGAAGAGATTTCTGGAAAGCAGGATTCGTATGGCAGAGGTCAGTGACGAGTCTTGGGTGGACACCACTCTGTATCCGGGTAGAGCAGGCAGTGAAGCGTTTTAAATCTGAAGAGATAATGGTTGCTTCATAAAATCCAGCACTGAAACGTTATTTTGAAGTATTAGAGAAGGACTGTATGTATCTCGTGTGCATGTGTGTGTCTGTGTACCGTGTCGGGTCTTCAGCCAATGAGAACGCTCCTCCAACACTGACCACGTTCCTCCTGTTCTCGAACCCACCGTAACTGAGGGTCACCTGTGGAGGACAGAAACTGTGAGGACCTCAGGTATGTCAGTGGGATATTCTTCACAAAGGACACGATCAAACCCTGCGGTATAAACGCTGGAAGTGTGTGCTAGTTTAGACAACCACGGTGTTACAATATTAACCAGTCCCACCAGGATTTCACCATTTTTGGTCATTTTTTGCAATCAAGATGACTGATTTTATAGTGGTAATCTGCATAATTTTATAATATTTACCGTATTATGTATGACTAGTGTACATCTAGTGGCATACAGGACCGGTAAAAAGAAATAAAGAAAGCACCATTTTATAAAAGTCTTTTTTTTTTTTTTAAATGTACACAATATTTTATTATTAACAAATGAAATAAAGAGTCCTTCAATTAATTTCAGGTAGGTTTAGCATTCAAATAGAAAATAAAATACTGCACAGTTTTTATACTATAAGAATGAAATATATTGATCCTTATTAAAGCTACTAATATTACTGAGTCAAGAGCAGTGAGAGATTTTCTTTTTCTTTCATTGTTTGGTTAACATTAATGACAGACAGCAGTTATCACTTTAAGATCAATATATTCCCAGATCCAATATACTCAAATCATATTTTCTCACAACTGTTATAACATAACTGAATGTGTTTGTAAATACCCTCCAAAGCATGCGTTTTAAAGTAACTTAGAGTGTATCTGTTCAAAAGTGTGTGCTTGTGGCTTATTGCACGTTTTCTTTTTTTTGCACATCCATGCTTTTTCATTCATGCATGTCTCTTTATCAGACAAGTGGATATTTTCAGGGTTCCTACACATTTTCCATTTCAAAATTCCATTCTTTTCCAGACTCAGATTTCCAAACCTCTCAGTAGATCTTCAGACCATATTTAACACCAATGGTTCATGCAGCACTATTTTCAGATTTATATTTGGTATATATTATAGTCATCTGTAAATATTTGTATTTTTTATGTTTTTTTACATAGATTTTTGCATGCACACAAGAAACTTTTTTGTGCCCTCAAGAAACTACTCACATGCGCATGGGAATTTTTCGCATGCTTACACATCACTATTTCTAGATTTATATATCTCCTTTGTGCATCACTGCCATCTTACTATGAATAAAGTGAGAGAACTACACAAGAACTACTTGCTCAACATTAGTTTTTCCTTATGGTAGTACCTCTAATATCAAGGCCTAATGTCTAATTTAACACATCCTCTGCAGCAAAACCATGACTCGAAATGGGCTGATGGCATAATACAGCTGTGTGCATTGTCCTATTTGCCAAGTTCAAGGGTCTATAAAAGAGACTGGTATTGCAAAAAAAAAAAAAAAGTGTTCAAAATGTGGCATTCGTTCGGGCAGTATGTCATATTTCGAGGCCTTAGGTCTCTTTAATGCATATTCTGTGGTGCCCAAGAAACCCAACCGCTAGATGGGCTGATAGGTTCAGTGTGCATCGTCCTATAAGCTACGTTTAATGGTTTCTCGTGCACATATAAAAGTCTGTATATTTTTATTTTTGCAAAGATCCTCGAGGCTAAGAACATCATGAGAAGAAACCCAAAATACAAAACATTTTGCATAATTAAAAACTGCACCTTGAATTCATTCAGTCGTGTTTGGCAACCTCTAAACAATCACTAAACAGCTGCCATGAAAACACACTTCTTGTACGATAAACTTATTTTCATTAAATTCATTTTTTTAATAATAAAAAACAACTAAATGGGATAAAAGTCTGGAAATGCAAATATTTTAGCATACTCTGCTTACTTTTTTCCATACTTTTCCAGACCTGGAAATGACAAATCAAATCCAAACCGCATAGGAACCCTGTGTTTTGTGTATTGAGGGCAGACACTGCAGGCAAAACATTTTTTCATGCACCTGTCAAGTTTGAGATTTTGGGCTTTTTGGTTTTTCATAAAGTGTTTTTTCAGACTACTGGAAAGAAAACATCCAAAAGACACTGTTAAGTGTTTCTTTTATAGCATTTTATCTATTTGTGCCAATTACAATACATATTTGTAAAGGCCTTTTTCTCAAAATGAGTTTTTTCTCCTACACTGAGCCATAAATCTACACTTCAGCAGCACTTACACACCAAACTTTACATTTGTATTCCTATAGTCTATATCCTGAAGGTTTTTACTGAGGGATTTGTTCATATATAATTTGCTTGATTATATACAACATTTTAATCCCCCCCCCCAAACAATTGTGAAAATATAGTGTTTTCTGTCCGTTCTAAGCATTTTCTGAATTATGGAGTGACAAAAATGAGATACCTCTGTAAAAACATTTGGTCCCACTTTATATTAGGTGGCCTTAACTACTATGTACTTACATTAAAATTAATAATTTAGTACAATGCACTTATTGTGTACATACATGTTTTTACATTGTACTTATTTTAAAAAAATACTTGCATGTAATTACATCTGTAATTAATTTCTGTAATTCCATTTATAATTAACACTGTTGACCCATCCCTTACACTTTAACCTACCCGGACCACCAAACCTGTCCCTAAACTTACCCGTATCCCACCTCAATTGCAGCAAAAGTGTTTTGCAATACAATATGGACACAAGAAGTACATTGTACTTATTTTTTTGATGCAAGTACATAGTAGTTTAGATCACTTAATATAAAGTGGGACCAAACTTTTTACTCCAATATGTAAAAATTTGTTTTGAAACTGACATCAAGAAAACTTGTTTGCAATTTGCAATTATCAGTGTAATCAATCAGCTAGGTAAGGTGATAAATATGAGCTATTTTTTTACTCTATTCACCTGCAGTGTCTCGCCTTAGATGGTGAATTACACAGGACTGAAACAAAGTGTTGTTCTGTGACCGCTGGAGGTACGGATGAACAATCATGCAGCCTGTCTGTTCTCAGAGATCTGACCTGATGGAGTAAGCTGTCTGTGGGGAGTCTCTGCAGGTTCTCCAGGTGTGAGTGAAACAGGCCTGTTTGAGTCAGAGAGACCTCCAGCAGAGCCTCGATGATATAACCCACCGTACAGTCATCCGGGAGACGGATCTTCTCTGCTGTCGTGATGAAGTTTCCAAGACTGAGAGAGACAAAGACATTTTTTATTTTGGATGCGATTAATCGTTTGACAGCACTAGTAAAAACATTTACATGTTTGCCAAAGCATTTGCACGTAAACTTCATCGATTGGCATGTAAAGCCGTTTTAAACTGACACCGAAAACAGAAAAAAGCTGTTTGCACATTATTATGTGTTGTTGATGTCTAAATGTTTGCATACAGTAGCAGTCATGTGCACGCTGAATAAAGCTGCCAAGAATGCTGAAAGACGTGTTTACAGGAGGATTTGATGCTTTGCTTAAACACCCCAGCTGAAATAATAACTACACTTCCATAATGTACTTAAAGTGCTCTATTTTTGTGCCCTAATTTCGTACTTAATATACTAAAAATTATTCTTTAGTACTTCTTAAGATCATCTAAGTGTACTCAACTGTGCTATTTTGAAACGGCATGAATATGAACTAAAATGCACTTTTAACAAACCATCTCTGAATTTAAAAAATGTATTTAGTTGTAGTACACTTGAGTGTACTAGTGAATGAAAGATGGCTCAAGTGCACTACAAGTGCAGGGCTCAACATTAACGCTTGTCCGGGAGAAGTGAGTGTTCTGGTTGAGCAAGTGAAAGAGAAATGTACTTGCCCAATCGGACTTAACTTAAAAAAGTTAATACCAAAAACAATAATAACTGCCTTTATTTATGATATAGCCTTTGTTATAGGGGTGTGCGATATATATCGTTTGCGATAAGAAGAATCAATACACACCTAGAGAGCACGCATACATTAGGTAAAGTCGTCCAGGTTAGACTAGCTGTTCTTTCACTGCATGATTCAGTTTTACAATGCATGAAGAATGAGCAGAAAATTCAAGAAAATGTATATGTTTATATAATTTCATATAGTTTCAAAAGAAGATCGAGCACCGTTGTTATTCCTCCAAATGTGATTTTATAAGCGTTCAATAAACAAGAAGTTAACATTAAGAGACTTACGTTTTAGACACCATATATCCTGTTTTTGCTCTGTTTCACCAACAAAAATAATTCCAAACACAGCCACAGCACTGTTCTGCGTCTCTGAGCAACATGACAGTGCTTCGTTCCTGAATGAATCAACCGTTTAAATGATTCGGTTCAATCACAATGACTCACTTATTAACACTGACTTTCTGCCACCTACTGCTGGTTTTAATTTCACATTTACAGTATTTATTTATTTTTAAATAATTTCAAATATTATTTATTCATTTGTAACTGCAGATAAAAGCATTCCATGTCCCTCAGAGCTGCATTAACAGAGGGTAAATATATCCACTTCAGATGCAGCTTCTGTGTTTCCTGCACTGCAAAGATTCATTTGTTTGGTAACAGCCCAAATGTCTAATTATACTAATTGTCTGATTAAATTGAACTCTAATTTAAAAAAAAAATATTTAAGTTTGAAAATGCATTTATAAAGAAGTAAATATTAGCATTTTATTTTTAAGTTTAATATAAAATAATTGTATTTGTAATTAATACTCCCTTTTTATTTTAAAATACAACAGTATTATCACACTTTATTATTTTATTTAAAATGAAAAATCGAACTAAAACTAAATGTGTTTTGTATAACTACAATAAATAATTATATTTATAACTCATTTAAAAAAAAGTATCTCTGGGCAAGTAACTTTTCTACTCGGACAAGTAAATGAGAATGCTTTATGTCAAGCCCTGAAGTGGAGCTACATACAGTTTAAATACAGAGATAGTATGTTAAAAGTGCATTTCAGTTCATATTCACAGTTTTTCAGAAATAGTACAGTTGAGTAGACTTAGATGATCTTAAGAAGTACTAAAGAATCATATTTAGTATATTAAGTATAACATGAGTGCGTGGAAACAATAAGTACATTATGAAAGTGCACTTGTTGACCTGCATGACCTTTCCTACTAAGCAGCAACACAGTTTCTGAGAGCACAATCAGTGTAAGATCACAGAGCAGAGGAGAAGTGTGAGCTTGCCTTGCCCATGGACTCATTTTGAGCGCTAAGCCTCGGCTGATGCAGAATCCAGCTCCTCCGGTGGCAAACCAGAACTTCACTGAGACCTGCAGCAGAGAGTCCAGATTAGGGACAGATGCTTTCTTCTGCAACCATGCATTAAACTGAATCACAGAATATTTCTATTTCATATAAATGCTGTTCTTTTGTCTATTCATCTGTGAATCCTGAAAAATAATATGCATCAGTTTCCATAAAAATATTGTGCTGCTGTGTTCAACATTGATAATAATCAGAAATGTTTGTTGAGCAGTAAATCAGTATATTATTATGATTTCTGAAGATCATGTGACACTGAAGACTGGAGTAATGATGCTGAAAATACAGCTGCAGATCACAGAAATACATTACATTTTAGTTTTAAATTGAAATAATATTTCACAGTTTTTTTTGTTGATCAAATAAATGCAGCTTTGACAAACATATGCTTCCTAACAGCATCTTTAAAATATTTAGGCTGAGAATACTTTATTATAACATTAAATTCAAGACAAAATCTGAACATTATAGTAAAAAGTGGTATATCAATTTAACAGCATAAATGCTTTTTCCCCTTTATTTGGTAACAATTATTTGTTACCAGACTTTTGATTTAAACACATCTTCTTCGTGGGACCTACACTACAATTATTTGAAATACTAATACATCTGAAATAATACACTCTTTTAGTCAGAAGAAGAAAAAATGGACATACAAAAAACCCATGAAAACGCTGATTCTTTTTTCTGTTTATGTCATATTCTGCCTACTTTTACTATTCAGCTTGTTTGCGGTTGAACAAACGTATTATAATGGTCTTGTTGCAGCGGCCCTGTCTCCCACTGAATCAGCTCTGCGCTTTCTTTTAAGTGAAAATGCGAGAGCGGCTCACCGATCCGTCGCTCTTGACCCTCTCAGAGACCTCTATGGGATGATCCAGACTGGGTCGGCCCAGATAAACGTCCTGAGTGTGAGAATAAGACGACAGCAGCTCCAGCAAACTGGGCAGGATCACATAGTTATCATCATCCACATGACAGAACCACCTGCAGAACAGAGAGAACACACAACTCTGGAATCATCACCTTTCAAAATGCCTTTGATAGTCCCTTCTGCTCACCAAGGCTGCATTTATTTAATTAAAAATACAGTATAAAAATTGAAATATTATTACAATCTAAAACAGCTGTTTTCTGTGTGAATATGTGTTAAAGTGTAATGTATTTCTGTGATGCGCAGCTGTATTTTCAGCATCATTACTCCAGTCTTCAGTGTCACATGATCTTCAGAAATCATAATAATATACTGATTTACTGCTCAACAAACATTTCTGATTATTATCAATGTTGAACACAGTTGTGCTGCACAATATTTTTGTGGAAACTGTGATACATTTAATTTTTCAGGATTAACAGATGAATAGAAAGTTCAAAAAACAGCATTTATTTGAAATCTTTTATAACATCTAAAACACCTTTACTGTCACTTTTGATCAGTTCGATACATCCTTGCTGAATAAAAGTATCAATTTCTTTTTTTTTTATCTTATATAGCTAAACTTTTCAATGGTAGTGTATCAGTTTCCACAGAAACACAAAGCAGCAAAACCTGTTTTTAACTCTGATAATGAGAAACGCTGCCATCAGATGAACAAAAGAAATAAAATAGTGCTGTCAAACAATTAATCACGATTAACTGCATCCAAAATAAATGTTTTTGTTTACATAATATATGTGTGCACTGTGTATATTTATTATGTATATAGAAATAAACACACACATGTATCTGTATATTTAAGAAAAATGTGTTACATTTATACATTAAATGTTTATATATGATATAAATTATAGAAATATAAATACATGTGAATATTTTCAAAATATGTGTGTATTTATATATACAAAATAAATATACACAAAACACACATATATTATGTAAACAACTTTTTTTTGGAATGCAATTAATCGTTTGACAGCACTAAAAAACATTAAAATGCAATCGAATAAAAACAATGACTTTAAATTGTAATATTCTCAATACTGCTGTTTTACTGAATTTATCACCAAATTAAAGCAGCCTTGGCCAGAAAAAGACATTTAAAAACACTACAATTTCTTAACTTTTGACCAGTAGTGTAAATGAATGACATCTGCTGTATGATGACTGTACGCTATGATTTAATGCATTTAGCAGCCTGTGGCCTTCAGACGAACTCAACTTTTTCTGTGACTCGATGAACTTGTCATACTCCACAGACATCTTGCAGCACAGAGCTTGACGCGTGTGCGCCGCCGAGCAGTTGGTGTTGATGATGTTGAGCCCTTCAGGAGACAGTGACATGACAATGACTTATGATTTATTGATGATCACAGTCCATGTCATGATGAAATGAAGCATGAGTATGAGCTTCTTCTAACTAGGCATGGCTCAGGATGGTCAGCTAGTCCCTTAAACAGATTTTGCAATGGTATCTAGATTTTTTTTCTCTTAATTTGAAGCTTTAAAATGGTTTAAATGTGTTTTTTTATCTGCTCAGAGCAGGTTTAAGTGTTACCTGCTTTCTGTCTGAGCTCCTTGTCCTCTCCATCAGTGAAGATGAACGTCTGAAACAGAGAAAGTCAAAGTTCACTGCCCTGTGCAAACACAGCATTCACTGGAAAACAGTCAGGGATTTACAAACCTTTTTTAACCTGTCTGACATTAAATGAATAGTTAGGTAATTAGTGCCATCTAAACTTTTCTTCTAAAATTAGCATTATTCTCAGGCTCCTATATTTATGTTCAGTTATTTCACTTAAATGGCAAAGAAAAGAACCTATTCAATGCCATTAAAGTGAACTTACTGAACTTACACATGAGAGCCTGAGAAAAATGCTCATTTTAGAAGACAATTTCAGATGACACTTAGAGGCTTTTGCATCTGAACTCTTCAATATTTACTCAAAGCCTGCTGAGATTTAAAGTTAATATTTTAACAGTTTAATGACACAGTTCTCTGATATTAACCACATGACCACATGAAGGAAAACGCTGTTAGTTCAGTACCATTAAAATGCTATTATGGTAATTGTTTTGTACTTTTTTTTTGTATTTTCCATTTTAATGTTTAGTTACAGTTTTAGTAATTATGTTGGCCATTTTTATTAGTCATTCCCAGAAGTCCCTGTGTGACATATTGCATATTTTATATCAATAATTTTGTTTCTTCTTATTCAGCAGTAATGAACATTAATGTATTTTTATGTTAGATTATATAATATTCAGTGAATGTTTATTGCATTACTTTAGTGTTGTGTGCTACATTGATGGTGTTTTCTATTTTTGTGACATGCCACTTAATATAATAATGAACTAATCAACTCAGATTTCTACTGTACAAGCTACATTATCAAGGTGTTTATCTGTACATTTTACAGTAAAAAGCAGTTTGATGCCAATATAATATCCTGTAATACCTGGAACATATTTGTCCATACAGTAAACTTCTGACAACAACAGCTGTCAGCTTTTAACTAATTTTACTGGATTTTTTTATGGTGTTAATGAATAGTAAACAAAAACAATTTTCAATGCTGTGGTTTGGTTTACTTCACATACTGAAGAGCGTGATGCTCGCGGTGTTCTTTAGCCTCAGTAAGGACACAAACACATGAGCATTGCCTCCAGAACTGCTCTAGAGTCACTTCATCAGCATTTTACCGATCATTTGAGAACACTATTGTCATATCATACACATTACATTATTACTCCTCTTCGTCCCCTATGGGACATAAAGCTTCAATAAAGTAAAAAAAGTAAAGTCGTGACGTATTGTCAAGTATGGTGACCCATACTCGAAATTGGTGCTCTGCGTTTAACCCATCCAAGTGCACACACACAGCAGTGAGTAGTGAACAAATGCACACACACACACACACACACACACACACCCGGAGCAGACACCCGGAGCAGTGGGCATTTATGCTGCGGCGTCCGGGGAGCAGTTGGGGGTTCGGTGCCTTGCTCAAGGGCACCTCAGTCGTGGTATTGAGGGTGGAGAGAGCGCTGTACATTCACCCCCCCACCTACAATCCCTGCCGGCCGGGGACTCGAACCCACAACCTTTCGATTACGAGTCCGACTCTCTAACCATTAGGCCACGACTTCCCCCAATAAGCACTCTCCATTGCATTCGGTCCGTGGCAGCATGTTGGGCCTCTCCCCATGACAGATTCATCTGTTTCAGCTCGTGTCACAGTTCTGCGCCAGGTGGTTTTTGGTCTCCCAGGTTTTTTTTTTTTTTGCCAGGTGGTGTCCATCTTAAGACGATTTTTGTGATGTGGTCCTGTTCCATTCTCAACACGTCCCAGCCATCTCAGACGTCTATGCATAATCTCCTTAATCATACTCCAACTTCACGTTTTCTCATACAGTTCATTGTTGGAGAGCTTAGGCCAAAAAATTGGCATATTCATCAGAGGCATCCATTATGGAACACTTCCATTCTCCTCATGTCTGTTTTGACAGCTCGCCAGCTCTCAGAACCGTACAGCAGAACGGATTTTATATTGCTGTTATATGGGAGCATCTTCGTTTTAAGGCTGTATCGTTTTGATCTCCAGATAGGCCAGAGTTTGGAGAAGTCACCCGGAGCCTTTCCAAATCTTGTTTTAATATCTTTAGATGCCCCGCTGTCCTTACTGATAAGACTGCCCAGATAGCTGAAATCTTCCACAAACTCAAGTAGCTCATTATTAACAAGTATGGGTGCTGTGGGGACGGAGTTGACACACATGGCTTGTGTTTTGGAAGTATTGACACTGAGCCCAACTTGTCTAGCAAAGTTGTTCAGCCTATCAGTCTTAACCTGCATATCGTACCGGTTGGTTGATAGGAGAGCAAGATCGTCAGCGAAGTCAAGATCTTCCAGCTGGGAGAACAGAGTCCACTGGATGCCTCTGGGTCTGTCTGCTGTGCTGTTGGTTGTAATCCAGTCTATGGCGACCAGGAAGAGGATAGGGGAGATAATGCACCCCTGTCTCACTCCGGACTGTACGGGAAACCACTGAGAGAGGTCGTTTCCCGTGATGACACTACACTCAAAATGTTGAATGTTTTTATGATTGAGATTATCTTTGATGGTATTCCATAGGAGTGCAGTATCTTCCAGAGGGTGTTTCGGTGGACACTGTCAAAGGCCTTCCTGAAGTCCACGAAACTGATGTAAAGGGGTGTATTCCATTCCAAACATTGCTCTATGATGTTACGCAGAGCAAAAATCTGGTCCATAGATCCTCTTCCCTTCCTGAAGCCCGCTTGCTCCCGTCTAATCCTGGTGTCAATGGCTGTCTCCATCCGGTTAAGAAGGACTCTGCAAAACACCTTGCTTGGAATAAATAGAAGGGTGATTCCACGCCAGTTGTCGCAGTTCTTAATGTTGCCTTTCATAGGGACTTTGACAATAAGACCTTTGGACCAGTCTTCAGGGATGGTATCACTGTTCCAAATGTCTTGAAATAGGTCCGTCAGCACTCGTGTAGATGTTAGAATGTACAATTAGGTAGTGGTCACTATAGGAATCTATGGCTCTAACATCTTGCAGTGACCTGCGCCATTTACCATTAATGATGATGTGGTCGATTTGGTTGATGTTCCTACCATCAGGTGACTGCCATGTGAGCTTGTGGATGTTCTTGTGTGGGAAGATGGTACCTCCGATGACCAGGTTGTTGTTCGTGCAGAAATCAACAAGGCGTTCACCATTATCTGCCCATATCTGCCCATTGCCCTCTCATTGTTGGAATTGTCAGATCCCACTTTGGCATTCATGTCACCAGTTAGAAGAAGAACGTCGTGTTGGGGTACCTTTGAAACCACAATTTGCAGTTGTTCATACCAGTCTTCTTTGACCTCCTCCTCAGCCTCCTTGGTTGGTGCATAGCACTGTAAGATGGTGAGTTTACAAAACTTTGAGTTGAGGCGTACTCAGATCAGCCTTTCACTTACTGGTTCCCACTCCAGCAAGGTTTTGGCCTTCTCTTTGGAGATTAAAATGGCTACACCATGTGTATGGGTGTTCTCGTGTCCAGAATGGAGGATGACCGACCCATCATGTAGGACTTGACAACCGGAGCTGGTCCAGTGACTCTCACTTATCCCCAGGATGTCCAGGTGATACCTTTTCATCTCACTGAGGACTTGTGCTGTCTTGGTAGTCTCAAACATGGTTCGGACGTTCCATGCTCCAATGCGGATCCTTTCAGATTTCATGAGAGGTGGTCATACTGCCATCCAAAGAGTTTGGGTGGCCAGGGTCTACTATGGGCCTGATGTCAGTAGGATTGCTCATTGTAGTTTCTGTAACGATAGGTTTTTTACGTAGTGGCGTTGTTAGCGCCACGCACAACCCCCAACCTGGAGGACCAGGTGATGCCTTTCGTCTCTCTCCTCACCCAAGACCAATCTGGTATGGTTGAACCTGCCAGGAGCCATAGGCTCCCTCCAGCCTAGCTCTTGGGATCATAGAAGCACGCAAGCCTCTCCACCTCGACAAGGTCACAGCACGGGGAGAAGCATATCATACACGCAGAAACTTAAAAGATCTTCACAACAACCCGCCAAAATAAAAGTTTGGTTTTACTTAAAGAAATTGTGACAAAAACATTAATATTGTATAGTAGAATGTACATCTCAACATAGTAATAATAATACTAACATTAACACTAATTCTAATAATAATAATCATTATTATTATTATAGTAACTTTATTTTCAAAAGAATAATCACACAATTTTCTTCCATATTTTAACTTTAAAAGCAAACATCTGTTGCACATTGCTTGCCAAAAAAAATTTTTTTTGTTAAACATTCGTTTAATGCATTGTTGTAACGGTGTAATTTCATGATTTCAATTAATTAGACATGGTTTTTGAGTACTAAAATTTAATTCAACCATTCAAACGGAGTCCAGAAAAATTCAAATGGTATTGATACGATATTTTCCAACACTTAGTACATCTGATTTACATTTTGGAAAACTGAACAAATCCACTGAGATCCACTTTGATTTCGAGTCTAGGATAGTTTTTGCCAGGGTTGAGGGTTAAAGCTTTCCAACTTTTTTCCAGCTTTTTTTAAAAAGACATGCGTTTCCAACAAAATGAACTGTTAAGCATTTATCATCTGTAGATACTCTTTGGACCCTGTTCAGAAAATGTACAAAACATTTTAAGAGAGAAAGTAGAAGGTTATTCAAGTAGAAAGTCATAAAAGGAAAAAGCCTTGTGGACTTTGTCCCAAAATCTGAACATTGCAAATCTAACAGGGTAGTTGGCACTTCATATTGGAGCTGTTTTTACCAAACACAATCTCGCTTTATAAGCGAAGCGGAGCGCTTGTAATTTCTCCTGGGCATTTGGCTCTGTTGTGCAACGGCAAAACAATGGCGCTGCACTGTTTAACAGGTTAAGTCAATCTGGGGGGCCCCTCTGGGCCCCGCAGAGGCCTCAGGAAAGGGGCGTCTTAGTCAAGTGAATGTTCTTGGTGAAAGCAAACGCATGCTCGTGTCTGCGGCTCTCAGGTTTCTGAGGAACTTCCTCTTCCAGGGGCCCGAGGGCCACCAGCTCTGGACCCCTGTTAACCACCTCACCCTTAAATCGCCAGAACACTTCCTGAACACGGAGTGTGTGTGTTCACACCTAAACACCATCAACTGCAACGGCTCCAAAATCACAACCGAGGAGTCGAACCAAGCCCTCTTCACACATTTGATCTTTTTTTTAATCAAGTGTACAGTTTACAAGTCTCCTGTGTTAAGGCTTTATGAGATATAAACAGTCCTCACTTTAGATGAGCTCACACAAATAGATGGCTGGCAACTACTAAATGTTTTATAACTATGAATTACAGCAGGAATAGGTGTTAATAAAGCATTTATTAACACACCGAGCAATTATTATGATGTGTCTAAATAATAAGATTTATAAATGTACATTTAAATAGTTTATTAATCATTTACTTGCACTTTCTAAATGATCTGATGAACCACTGATAACTCCTAAATAACTGGTTTGTAAATAATGTAATAATTTAGAAATGTTAAATTGATCATTAATAAAGTATGAAAATACAATGATTAAACATCTATATTCTCAAGAATAAAACATTTATAGCTGTATTTATTTATTTAGTCATTTAGCAGACACTTTTATCCAAAGCGACTTACAAATGAGGACATAAGAAGCAATCAAACCAACAAAAGAGCAACAACCTGCAAGTGCTGTTACAAGCCTTGTTTAGCCTAACGCAGTATCAATGCCTTGAATTTAATGCCAGCAGCTATTGCTAGGCATATTTCTTATTTACACCAAATAGTACAGATTTTAGCTATACCATGAAAATACATATTGGTGCCCTATCAATAACATGATGTGAAAAATAATGCATCAAATCCAACGAGGTTAGTGCTTGTCAAACAACTAATCAATCAATCACATTCAAAATAAAAGTTTTTGTTTACATAATATATTTGTGTACTGTGCTTATTTATTATGCATATATAAATACACACATGTATTTAAGAAAAATATCTTGTGTTTATATATTAAATATATAAATTATATGAATATAAATATATACATGTAAATATTTTCAAAATATATACTGTATGTGTGTCTTTATATTAGTGCTGTCAAGTGATTAATCGCATCTAAAATTAACGTTTTTGTTTACATGCGTGTATACTGTGTATATTTATTATGTATATATAAATAAAAATATATTTATATGTAATATGAAATATAAGAATATAAATATTTTCAAAATATGTACTGTGTAATTACATATACATAATAAATGTATACAGTACACATACAAATATTATGTAAACAAACTTATTTTGGATGCGATTAATTGTTTGACAGCACTACATGAGGTCGAATAAACTTGAGTGCACCACCCGAAAAAAGTCATGAAAAATGATCCAACACAGTTAATAAGATCAAAAAAGAATGTATTGGGAGTTTGACCTCAGAAGAATTGAGTATTTATACACAGACGAATGAAACGCCTCCCTACCTGTTCCTTGGCTTCGGACACCCAGGTCTGGGACAGGAGCTGCAGTCTGGACTTGTGATATTTCCTAGTGGTCTTAACAGCTATAAAAACGTCTCTCAAACCTAAAGAGGAGTGTTTGGATCGGGACCCAGGGGAGCGGGTGTGTGACGGGCGAATGAAAGCACTGTCCTTGGCATCGTGGCTTCTTTGGCCGGGGCTCCTGTGTCCGGCTCCGGCGGGCCTGGGCAGATCCGTCTGTTGCTGAGGAGGCTGTAACGAGGGAATGAGGAGCACCAGAAGGGCACAGAGCGCCAGGGAAAGCAGAAAGCAGATTTTGTTGGTGCAGACATGGGATAAGTGCATTCTTCCGGTGCTCAACCGCCTGCGCCGGCCTGCCTCGCCACAACAACAGCGCCCATCCTCACTGCATCGCTGCGGACCCTGCGCAAACAAAACCACACGCAGGAGTTAAAGCAGGAGCTTTAACTGAAGCAATCATCTTAAAAATTAAAACTTTGTCATTAATCAATTACTAGTATCTTACAAATTACTAATAATCGTTCCAAACCCATAAAAGCTTCGTTCGTCTTGATTCATTGTTGAATACAGTATAACAAAGCCCAAGCTTGATGATGGATGCTATGGAGGAGGCGGTTCTATGGAAGCCTGTTTCCACCACTGAATTAAAAATAAAAGGTTATTGCGACTTTCTCACAGTTCTGACTTTTTTCTCTGAACTTCAAAAAGTCAGCAATTCTGAGAAATTAAGTCAGAATTATGTGATCTAAACATGCAACTGCGAGTTATTATTCTGACTATTTCTCGCAATTCTGACTTTTTTCTCAGAACTGCGTGATATAAACTCGCAATTCTGAGAACAAAAAAAAAAAAAGTGAGTTTGTATCTAGCAATTCAGACTTTATTTTAAAAAAAGTTAGACTTGCAAGATGTAAACTCGCAATCAAGAGAAAAAAAAAGACAGAATTGTGAGAAGTCACAAGTAGCTTTTTTTTTTTTTTCCCCATTCAGAGGAGGAAAGGGGTTTTCATAATGTTTACAGATGAGGTGATAAATTATTATTTTTTTATTACCAGTACCATCCACAGTTATCAAACAGCAGTCAAACAGCAAATAAATTAGACCGAGAAAGCGAGTAAAGAACATTATGACAGATTTTAGTCTAGCGTGAGTTTAGGCACTCTCAATCCGTAAAGCTGATGGCTTGATTAATGAATGTCTTATTTACATCATAAGTACATGCACCTTGTTGTTTACGATGAGAGAATTCACGTGAGAGCACACACACTGAATTCAGCGAGCATGAGCGCTGAACAAAAAAACTCATCCAAACGCCTCTGATTGGTCATTGCATTCATAAGCTCAACAGACTCGTCTGTGATTGGTTATAATGCGCAGCGCTGTAAAAAAATAAAATCACGGCACAACATTGAACAGATCTAAATTGAATGCTGCGCCCAACACTTTTAATTACATTTTTATTTTATTCGCGACAGCCGTAATGGATTTACTGTCCGACAAGGCGACACTGACCAGGGAAGAGTCAATATATAAAATTAGAATTTCTCTGGATTTACAAATCCTTGGGGACTTTTGGGATAACATAAGCACACAACTGCATGAAATATCACACTGTGCAAGTAGGATATATTATTACGAAAAATCTGCACAGATCAAGCAGCGTTTACAAAAAACAGCTCTAAACAAATATGTGGCTGGATTTTGTTGTGAGAGACAACAGCAGATGCACTTTTTCACTGGAGGAAGAGTTATTATGGATTAAAAATGTCTTAATGCTGGATTAGTTTCATCTTTTGTCTTCTCCAGATGTTAACTGATGGACTGGAGTGGTGTGGATTATTGTGATGTTTTTATCAGCTGTTTGGACTCTCATTCTGACGGCACCCATTCACTGCAGATGTGGAAGCTCCCCTCCATCCTGGAAATTTTCCATACACGATGCTCCAGCAAAACCAACAGCATCCTGAAGGACTCCACCCATCCCTCCCACAGTCTCTTCCAGCTCCTACCATCAGGAAGACAGCACCGGAGCATCAGAGCCCGCTCCGCCAGACTGCTCAACAGCTTTTTCCCCCAGGCTGTGAGAGCCCTGAACTCAACCCAGCCCCCCCCCCCATGCAAACCCCTACCTCCTGAAACATGGACCACCCCCCACCCCAAACCTTACCACACCAAAGAAAAAACTGTATGGAACTTTTTTGTGCAATTGGAAGTGTGCTACACACAGGTGAGTGGGCCTGTACAAACCACCTGTAGTAACACACTCTCCTCTTTGTGCACTAGACACTTTACACACACTGCTGCGTGAACACAATCCCACAAAAGACTCCGCGCACACACACACACTCTCTCTCTCTCTCTCTCTCTCTCTCTCACACACACACTCTCACTCAAACACACACAACCACACACACTCTCTCTCTCTCTCTCTCACACACACACAAACACTCACACAAACACACACACACACACACACACACACTCTCACTCAAACACACACAACCACACACTCTCTCTCTCTCTCACACACACACACACACACACACACACACACACACACACTCTCTCTCTCTCTCTCTCTCTCTCTCTCTCACACACACACACAAACACTCACACACACACACACACTCTCTCTCTCTCTCTCTCTCTCTCACACACACACACACACACACACACACAAACACTCACACAAACAAACAAACTCACAAACACATTCACTCACTCTCTCACACACACACTCTCACACACAGTGAATATAATAAATGTAGTTTCGGTGAAGTGTCTTACGTGCTGCTGCTCGTCGAGTGGAAGTGAAATCAGCGCGACTCCGGATTATCTGCTCTGGCTTCTTCTTCTTCTTCTTCTTCTTCTTCGCTCGATGCTTCCAGAAGTTCTCTGATCAACATGTATTACGCAGTTCCTCCAGAGCTCAGCTATCAATCATCACTGCTGTGTGTTGCGTTGTTTAATGTCCTCAGCGCCGAGGAGTGACTAATAACTAACTTCATTGTGCTTCAGTAGCTGCTAAAGCGCCTGCTTTGACTTCAGCGCCCTCTGCCGGATGTGACGTGCCAGCGCAGGGATGACGTCATGAAGTCCTTGTGGTTTTTGTAGTTTTGAGTCCTGATGAAATGGAATATGAAATTGGAATATGAAATGTTTTTCTTGGTTTTACACATTATGGGCGAGAAGAGTTGAGTTTATTTAATCAATCTTATTTTGTTTTTGGCTAAATATTTTATACACAAGTGTAACTTTTGTAAGAGTTTTTAAGTCATTCTTAATTTTTTTCATATGCATATTTCTTAATATGCAAATCTTGTTTTTTTTTTCAGTCTTAAGATTAATGTTTCAAATTTTAGCTAATGGTTTTAAAGTTTAATTAGAATTTCATATAAATTATATTACTGCTAGTCTTTTACTGGTGTTCACACACACACACACACACACACACACACACACACACACACACACAACTTATGTAAATAGAAACGTACATGGATTTAGTCATTTCTATAACTGTTGAACTATGAATTTAAACTGAACATAAATCTCAACTGACATGGCTTTTAAAACAGCCTGCATCTGCATCTTTGTAAAATTATAAAATACTAAAACTGTAAATAAAACAAATGTCAAAAGATGTCTGCTGCCCTCATGTGTCTGTGAGACGAGACGCAACTCTTTGTCACTGATCAACCTAAGCAGTGAACTCAGTAAACAGAGAATACTGTAGTCCTAGAAGAAAAGAAGAGAAAAGTGAATAATAAATGGCACAGGGAGATGTCATTGGTTTCTGCGCCACATGTATCTGTTGTCTGAACTCTTGTGGTATCGAGTGGTTTGTCTCCGTATGTAGGCCTATACTGTAAAATACACTACAGTCAAAATCTCTGAACAGTAAGATTTGAATGTTTTAAAGAATTCTCTTCTGCTCAACAAGCCTGCATTTATTTGATCCAAAATACAGCAAAATCAGTAATATTGAGAAATATTTTTACTATTTAAAATAGATGCTTTCTATTTGAATACATTTTAAAATGTAATTTAAATTTGATCAAAGCTGTATTTTCAGCATCATTACTCCAGTCTTCACATGATCTTCAGAAATCATAATAATATACTGATTTACTGATCAACAAACATTTCTGATTATTATTATTATTATTATGATGTTAGAAACAGTTAGGGTTTTTTCAGGTTTCTTTGATGAAGAGAAAGTTCAGAAGAACAGCATTTATCTGAAATAGAAATCTTTTGTAACATTATAAATGTCTTTATCATCACTTTTGATCAATTTAATTAATTAATAAAAGTATTAATTTCTATAATTAAAAAATAATGATAATAAAAATAAAAGTAATACTGACTTCAGATAAATGCTGATGTTTGGATCCTTCTATTCATCAAAGAATCCTGAAGAAAATGTACAACTATTTAAAATATTTATAATAATAATAATGTTTCTTGATCAGTAAATCAGTATATTATTATGATTTCTGAAGATCATGTGACACTGAAGACTGGAGTAATGATGCTGGAAGATCACACACACACACACACACACACACACACACACACACACACACAGACACAGACACAGACACAGACACAGACACACAGACACAGGCACACACACACACACACACACACACACACACACACACACAGACACAGACACAGACACAGACACACAGACACACAGACACAGGCACACACACACACACACACACACACACACACACACACACACACACACACACACACACACAGACACACACACACACAGACACAGACACACAGACACACACACACACACACACACACACACACACACACACACACACACACACACAGACACAGACACACACACACACACACACACACACACACACACACACACACACACACATGTTGGGTTTCCATGTTTTATGGGGACATCCCATAGGCGTAATGGTTTTTATACTGTACAATCTGTGTGTGCTATTGCCCTACACCAACCCTACACCTAAACTTAGCCCTCACAGGAAACATGCTGCATTTTTAGATTTTCAAAAAAACTTTATGCTGTATGATTTATAAGCTTGTTTCCTCATGGGGACCAAAAAATGTCCCCACAAGATTAAGATTTACTGGTATTACTATCCTTGTAGGGACATTTGGTCCCCAGGACGTGATGAATACCAGGTGCACACACACACTCACACTCACACACACACACACACACACACACACACACACACACACACACACACACACACACACACACACACACACAGACACACACACACACACACACACACACACACACACACACACAGACACACACACACACACACACACACACACACACACACACACACACACACACACACACACAGAAGGGGCAGTGCCAGGTGATGTGAAGGATAAATATAGTCCTGTCTGTATTTAGAGCGGGTGGTTTTCTGGACTCTTGAACAAGTGCTTCTGTCAATCAAGACTCAAACAACATGGCAGACCGAGGGAGCTGGGCTTTAGCAATAACAGGCAAGTTCATTCTCTTTCTTTTCAAAGCTTAAATGGATATTACAACCAAGAGACTTGGGTGTTTCTTAGCTTTGGCACATTGCAATGCACCAAATCTATGGAAGTGAAAACACAAGAACTATAAATAAGTGCAAGTAGTTTTATAAAGTTTTCGTTCTATATCATCTGTACTTGACCCTTTAACACTAGCACTCTCTATTCTATTTCTATTCTATTTACTTCTTTTCTTTTTGTTTATTTATAAAAAACACTTGATCCTTCAACACTTGCACTCTTTACAATACTTGCTTTCTTTTTATTTACGTAGAAAATAGAGCCTCTAACACTAGTATTCTCGATTCTTTCTTGTTTTCTTTTTATGTAGAAATGATCCTCTAACACTAACATTCTGAAGAACTGTATAGAACAGACTCGTGTGCACAATCTGAATGTGATTCCTTGAGTGTGAATGGCTTCTGTGGATGTGTTTATCAGTCTGCGCAGCTGGTTTTCTGGTGGTCCGGGCTGACAGCATCACAGAGACTCCGGTGGGTCAGCTCTTCGTCTATGAGCTGCACAGAGAAGTCTTCCAGAGTGAATTTGAGCCGTTTCATAAAGTCTTCGGTATGTTGGAGCAAATGTGTTAAAGCTGAGTTCAGAAGTAGCCTATATCTGTTGGGTCTAACAGTAGATGTGTCTGGTTCTGGTCAGGTCATGTCTTTAACGATCCCATGGTGTTTAAATGCAATAAGGAGCGGTTCCCAGACCTGCCCCGCTGGCTCCGCTTCACCCAGAGAGACCCGTTTGAGAACGGATTCCTGTACGGGACGCCGCTGCCGCAGGACCAGGGCAGGAACATCATCGAGGTGAACACAACAACACTCATCATACCTGACAGGATTTATAAGGCTCTGAATGATCAACATGATCAAAACTTACACTCAATCTGCTCCAAGCCTTCTGTCTCTGATTGATACTTTAGAGCTTTTTATGTTGTTTATTTGTTATGATAGGACAAATATTGTCCTATCATAACAAACCATACATCACTTATGTATTCAGCTTCAGATGATGCATAAATCTCAATTTTGAAAAATGTAACCTAATGACTGGTTTTGTGGTCCAGGGTCACATTTAAGAATAACTTTGATATTAGTAGCTAATATCAGGATGAACACTTACTGGACTGAAGCAACTGAGATTTACTTGATTCTCCATGAATCTTTTTTTTTTTTTTTTAGAAAAATCAGTGTCTCAAATCTGATCATTAGGATGTTTTCCTGATGTTTATTTGTTCATCTCTCAGTCATCATTGGATTGCATTGCATTATATCTTTTTATCAACAAACAAAGCATCATCTTACTAAGACATATTACTGGAAGATATAGAGTGAAAAATTATAATTATATGCATTTTGTTTTAGCATTTTACGCAGTCTGTTATACTATAAAGATCTCGTTGATTTTTTATTATTTTTTGGTCATATAAATATCAGCATTTGCACCAAATTGTGTATTTTTCTCAGTTTGAGTCTGAATGAGTGTTTTTTTCCTCCAGTTTCTCACTAAATAACACACACAAATCTTAACAGAAATTAATATTACGGCAAAGGTGTTTGCAAATGTTTGCTTTTGAGATGTGTTTGTGATATTTTGAATGCAGTGCTTCATTTTGCAAGAGATGTGAGGTGTTTTGCATTTTGTGTGCAAGTTTTGAAAAAAAAGAGGCAAAATTTTGAAAATGTGTGTAAAGCAGCTGAAACAAAAAACTGCAAATGTCTAATAAAAATATGTTCTGAACTGTCTATCAGATATTCGTGATCAACAAGCGGAGCTATGACACGTTTAAAGAGCGTCTGGTGATAAGCGTGGGTCCTGCAGGTATATGATATGATGATATGATGCAGCTCAGTCACTCAGGCTCTGCTGGATTCACAAACACATCTCTGTCCCTCGCAGTCAAGCAGATGCCGTACCAGGCTGAGTTCTTCATAGAGCTGAGAGAGATTGAGAAAGTGCTGCCCGCTGCTGTCCAGGAGGAGATCAGACTGGACGTCCAGCACCTGTGGGGAACCAGCAGACTGGACTTCATCAACATCAGCTCGGCTCTGGACCGAGGCGGCCGCGTTCCTCTGCCTCTGCCGGGGTACTTCGAGGGGTGAGCCTACAGAACCACTCTCAATATCTACTACTACTGCTATTATTATTATAATGTTGCTAATAAAGTTATTATAGCATATAATATTATAGTATTATATCATAGTATTTTATTATTATAGTATATTATGGTATTGTATTGTTATAGTATATTTTAGTATTATATTATGAGAGTATACTATAGTATTATATCCTATACTATTATAGTATTATGCAGTATTATAGTATATATTATACTGATATTAGATATTAATATTATAGAATATTAAAGTACATTATAGTACTATTATATACTATACTATTATAGTATATAGTATTATGTAATATTATATTATATAATGTTATAGTATATATTATACTGATATTAAATATGAATAATAATAATAATATGATGCTTTAAAATATGTTTAATCAATTATAAATATTATACTGTAGTAATAATAACAATAAAGTATTTATATAATAATAATAATAATAATAATTATTATTATTATTATTATAAGTTGTTAAATTATTAATTTTGCATAAAAGTATATATTTTACACTATATAACACTATATAATATTATACTAAATAATAATAAAAAATAATAATTATTATCATATTATGATGTCATTGTTAAATTATTATAGTTTTTAGAATCTACTTTAGAATATATTTTATACTGATAGTATAGTATAATATTGCTATATTATATTAAAATGTTTTTTATTTTATTTTGTTAATATTTTTTATTATAATAAAGCATTAATATTACTATTATATTATGTTGTTGTTTTTAAATTCTTCATTTATACAAATTATTATAAGAGAATATATATTTTACTATTTGTATATAATATTACTGTATTATACTAAATAATAATGATAATAATTATGATTATCTTTTAACATCTTTTTAAAAAATCCATGATCTTTGTCTTGTTTCCAGTAAATGTATCTAAATATTCTTTACTCCAGATGCAACATTTCATAAGATATTAAGACATTATTGATAACAGAGAACATATCCCCAATTACATTTATTTTTCTTATCCCATTGGCAAATTAAAACAAGACAAAATAAAGTTACATCAAGATATATACCAAGATAGAACAGGTCTTCCCTAGCGAAAAATAAATATGCTTTCATGTATTTGAAATACATTTATTTCATGCCACGTATACTACAAATAATTTTCATATTTATGTACTTAATAAAATGCCCTGCAATTGTACTTTTAGTATACTAATCTGGTAGTCAACTAATTTTGTGCTTAATGCAGTGTAATTGTGCAGAAGTAGTGCTGAAATATGCTTAGTATATTTGGTTGTGCTAAAGTGGAACTATTGTTATACTTCAGGTACACTTTAAGTATCTTGCATTTAAAGACCATAATTGAAGATCATACAATCCTCATCAATAAGGACATTAAAACACATTTTAGACTTAATATTAAGAAAAGTGCATTGTGCACAAGTACGTAATATGCCAAGTAAAATTGAATTATATTTTTTATATCAGTAAGTCTCGAGTTATCTGTCAGTAAATATGTTAATAGATTTGAACTATACTTAGTATGAAATACATGTATTTGGGTTTTACCTTCCATAATTTTGTTTCTCAATATTTTTTTGGTTTAAACTACTTTTACTGTAAGCCATGATGGCAAATACTGATTTGAGATATATGAGTTGATATTGTGTTGAAGTGTTGAGCACACGCTTGATAACGGCGTATGTTGGCATGTGTTTCAGTGTGTATGTGAAGCTGGGTTCAGACCAGCCCTTTTCCAAATGCATGCTGCATCTGGATTCTGCGGCGCATCGGAGCGAGTGTGCATCCGGAGGGAAGATCAGCGGAGACTGCAGCACCTGCTCAAACCCTTCCAACTGCATCAGCTGGTGCAAATCTGCCCTGGTGAGACACAACACACGCCTCAGATCTGCAGCGCTTCTTTAGTGTGTGCTTCACCTCCATCCACACACATCTTCCATCACACAGCTGGATCTGTCCAAGCCTGTTCCTCCGGCTCCGGCCCCGACCCCGGGCCCCGGGGTCCTGCCCTGGGCTGGAGAGTTCAGTCCTCCAGAGTCTCCTCCGGACAGAGACTTCTTCCCCGACTACATCGTGACCATCATCGTTCCTCTGGCTCTGGTTGTGATCTTCTGTCTCGTCCTGACGTACATCATGTGCTGCAGGAGAGAGGGAGTGTATGTAGAGTGTAGTGCTGTCAGACCATTAATCACATCCAAAATAAAAGGTTTTGTTTACATAATATATGTGTGTTTATTATGTATATATAAAGACACACACATACAGTATATATTTATAAAATATTTACATGTATATATTTATATTCATATAATTTATATTATATAGAAATATATTTAATATATAAACATAACATATTTTTCTGAAATATAGGCTATACATGCATGTGTGTGTATTTATACTGTATTAAACATAATAAATATATACAGTACACACACACATATGTGACTGTGGAGCACAAAACCAGTCATAAGTGTTAATTTTGTGAAATTGAGATGTATACATCATCAAAAGCTGAATAAATAATCTTTCCATTGATGTATGGTTTGTTATGATCAGACAATATCTGGCTGAGATACAACTATTAGAAAATCTGGAATCTGAGGGAGCAAAAAAATCTAAATATTGAGAAAATCATCTTTAAAGTTGTTCAAATGAAGTTCTTATCAATGCATATTACTAATCAGAAATGAAGTTTTGATATATTTATGGTAGGACATTTACTAAATATCTTCATGGAACATGATCTTAATATCCTAATGATTTTTGTCATAAAAGAGAAATGTATAATTTTGACCCATACAATGTATTGTTGGCTATTGCTACAGATATACCTGTGCTACTCATGACTGCTTCTGTGCTGCAGGGTCACATATATTATGTAACCAAAAACGTTTATTTTGGATGCGATTTAATTGTGAACTAAACAAAACCGTTTAATGCTTTTTGAATGAGGATTCTAAGTTTTCTTTTCTCTTTCTCTTGGTTATTTGCAGCCTGAGACGAAATGCCAAGACTCCCGAGTAAGTAGCTGTTCCTGTATCTCCTCGATGTTTTAGTTTGATCATGTTTTTAAGGAAAGATGCTACAGGGAAAACCATTGAGAATTTGGCCTATTTTTGCTTTGAAATCATCCCAAATACTTACAATCATCCAATGCATGTTTCCTACCAATTTTAATGAGCTGTTTTGCTTGAGCATGTAATAATTTCTCACAGAATATGCATTTTGTAGCATTTTTGCTTTCAAACACCATCTTTAAGGTGAATAAGTCTTGTATTATTCTTTAATAAGCAGATAAACTGCTACAAAAACATGATTCCTGTCCTGATTTATGTATATCGTAAATTTATGTAAAAATCTTTTAAAAATGAATGTCAAATTAACATATTTGTCCACTCCTTTACTGATTAAATTCTATTGAATACTTCATTATGTGCATTAAAGCTAATATATATATATAAATAATAAACACATACACATACATAATTTGAAAAATCTTCATTATTATTTTGTAAAAAAAAATACATGATGGAAAGTATTTCTAAACTATTTCTCAGCATCATCAAATTACATTTACATTATATTTACATTTAGTCATTTAGCAGACATTTAGCTTAAAAATGAACAATAATTAATTACAGATTCTTTTCATTTGTTAACAAGCGTTTACCAATATTTAAAGTACTTTTTCTAAACTCTTAACACAGCAACACACCTACATCACACAGTTAGCCAAATAGTTCTGTCCAAAACCACATTTTGTTAAATAAACACACTCTCTACGTTTCAAAAAGCTGAATACCTTTTGCTACATATAGCTCTATCAAAACACAGCAAACCCAGTTCAAATAATTTGCTTTTGCAGTGATGACCATTTTTGGTTCCCAAAAGAACCTTTCACTGAACAGTTCCTAAAACAACCATTTTGAAGAACATTTGAAAAAGCTAAAGAACCATTTCTGCATTTGAAAGGTTCCAAAGGTTCTTCATAGAACCACTGATGCCAATAAAGAACCTTTAGGGCTATTTTTAAGAGTGCATACTAATTAATCGCAGTACACTGAGAAATGTTTCCTATGTTAGGATTACATGTGCAAATTTTATTTAATTTTAATTTGTTTCCAGAACATAAATCTGAATTAACCAGGATCAAAATTCTTGGATTTAAATTTTTGCAAATAAAATTAAATTATGCATTGCTAAGAACTTCATTTGAACAACTTTAAAGGCGTTTTTCTCAATATTTTGATGTTTTTGTACCCTCAGATTCCAGATTTTCAAATAGCTGTATCTTTTGTACCCTTCATTTTTTTAAGAGTGTGATGAGGTCTGTTAGTTTTCTGTGGTGTCTGAGCACACGTTCTCCTCTTCTGGTGTCAGTCTGCAGCTGTATCATCACCACACGATCCAGGGGAACGCCAGCGAGCTGCGGCGGATGGCCGGTGGAGATCGGAGCACCGTGGACCGTCCTCGCCAGTGTTTACAGCCGCTGCTGATGGCCGAGCAGGCCATGGCCCAGAGCTGATTCTAACAGCCGCTGTCTGGGCAAATGTGTTTAAGCTTTAAATGTGTTTAATCCGCCTCAAGGTTGTGCGTGTTGTGGCTTCACAAATGCTTTGCTGCATACCTCGGTTGTAACGAGTGGTTATTTCAGTCAAAGTTGCTCTTCTATCAGCTTGAATCAGTCGGCCCATTCTCCTCTGACCTCTAGCATCAACAAGGCATTTTCACCCACAGGACTGCCGCATACTGGATGTTTTTCCCTTTTCACACCATTCTTTGTAAACCCTAGAAATGTTTGTGCGTGAAAATCCCAGTAACTGAGCAGATTGTGAAATACTCAGACCGGCCCGTCTGGCACCAACAACCATGCCACGCTCAAAATAGCTTAAATCACCTTTCTTTCTCATTCTGACATTCAGTTTGGAGTTCAGGAGATTGTCTTGACCAGGACCACACCCCTAAATGCATTGAAGCACCTACCATGTGATTGGTTGATTAGATAATTGCATTAATGAGAAATTGAACAGGTGTTCCTAATAATCCTTCAGGTGAGTGTATATACACTACTAATCAAAAGTTTTTGAACAATAAGATTTTTAATGTTTTAAAGAAGTCTCTTCTGCTCAACAAGTCTGCATTTATTTGATCCAACATACAACAAAAACAGTATTTATCTGAAATAAAAAGCTTTTGTAACATTATACACTATACCATTCAGAAGCTTGGAGTCAGTATAATTTTTTTTGGGGGGGGGGGGGGGGGGGGGGGTGATAGAAATTAATACTTTATTTAGCAAGGATGCTTTACATTGATCAAAAGTGATGATAAAGGCATTTATAATGTTACAAAACATTTCTATGTCAGATAAATGCTTTTCTTCTGACCTTTCTATTCATCAAAGAAACCTGAACATTTTTTACAAAATCTTACCTAATAATAATAATAAAAAATGTTTTTAAAGCAGCAAATCAGAATATTAGAATGATTTCTGAAGGATTGTGTGACTGGAGTAATGATGCTAAAAGTTCAGCTTTGAAATCACAGGAATAAATTACATTTAGAAATATATTCAAATAGAAAACAGTTATTTTAAATAGTATAAAAAAATATCTCACAATATTTTGCTGTATTTTGGATCAAATAAATGCAGGCTTGGTGAGCAGAAGATAATTCTTTAAAAAAACATTAAAAATCTTACCGTTCAAAAACTTGTAAAGGGTTAGTTCTCCCAAAAATGAAAGTTATCTTCTTTCAGACTATATTATATTAAAAATCGCCCTTGCTCTTCCAAGCGTTAGAATGGGAGTAGGTGGGTGTTTGTTCAGCAGTCCAAAAGACGTCAAATAAATGAATAAAGGCCTCCTGTAGCAAATCGGTGTGTTTTTGTAAGAAAATATCCATATTTAAAATGTTATAAATACTTATTTTCTCACTTCTGCTGACTGTCATACATGCAAGCAGTGCAAGCCAATAACTCTGACTGGATTCGTCTGAAAGAAGGAAGTCATATACACCTAGGATGCTTTGAGGGTGAGTAAAACACGGGCTAATTTTCATTTTTGGGTGATCTAACCCTTTAAGTGTACACACACACACACACACACACACACACACATCAAGAGCAAATATTACTAAAACAAAATATGGTTATGTCATTAAAACTTTCTGTCTTTTATCTGTTTTGACCGCTGAGGATCACAAATGTGACTCCTAGAGGGTTAAAAAGGTGAAGTATTGGTGCCGATACAATCCAGAATCCTCCCTATACTCCAGACCCTCAGCAGTGTACAGGGAACATGAGTTTGCATCAGTGATGTCTGTCACTCTTATATAAAGACTGTATGCGGTGTACAATGTGGTTTGATGTGGAAAACATACTATTTTGATTCTGTGCATGTTGGATCATGTGTATCCTAATGAACTTGCATTTAACATTAAATACTTCAAACGGTCTGTTAAAGGTGTGTTCAGTAGTTCTTTGTGCATTTTGAGTATCAATTCCTTAATGGTGTTCAGCGCTGCACTGCCATCTATCATGAGCTTTACATAAGTTAGACTAGTTTTAGAGAGCTGTCTACAAAATGAGTCCCCTTAACTGTCGAATCCATTTTACCCGTCGTCTCCGCTGATAAATCACCATAAGAAGCGTCTTCCATTGTGTATTTGAGCTCTTCACGTTTGGCGAATCACCGCAGCTGATGTAAAAACACGGTGAAGTACAGTACATTGAGGGGACTGTAGCAATTAAAGGGATAGTTCACCCAAAAATGAAGATTAGCCCATGATTTACTCACCCTCAAGGTATCCTATATGACTTTCTTCTTTGTAATGAATCCAATCGGAGTTATATTTAAAAACATCCTGGCTCTTCCAAGCTTTATAATGGCAGTGAATGGCTGTTATTTTTTAATAGTCCAACAGAAGAACAATAAAGCACATCCATCCATAATAAAAAGTGCCTCACATGGCTTCTGGGGTGAATAAAGGCCTTCTGTATTGCCGCTGGTTGAAACGACCCCAAAAATGTCATATTTGGCCCCTAGAATGCAACCAGGGGAACCCCACCAAAAAATTAGTATTTTAACCCCAGGAATGCGATTTTTAATGGGGGACCCCCCTCGAAACGTTTGGGGCTAGCTGTTAGTAGCAATTGGGTGGGTTTTGTTGTGAAAACCTGGCAACCCTGTGTAGGACGTAGGTGTAGCGTAAACTCTGGTGAGAAGTAATGAATGTGGAAGCGCAAAAACGCATTGATTCGCCACAGGAGGCCTTTATTCCCCCCTCAGAGCCATGTGCGGCACTTTTTATTATGGATGGATGCGCTTTATTGGTCCTCTTTTGGACTGTTGCAAAATAACTATCTATTTTGGGTGAACTATCCCTTTAAAACACTATTTTATAGAAAATTATACTGTGAGGAGAGATTTCATCTCACGTGAGTGTAAATTTATTTATTTTTTAAATAAAACTTTTAAAATTATAAGCAAATTGTTGAATGGACCTCTAAATTTATACGTAGGGGTTGAGAATCATAATTTTAAATATTGAAACAGCTTTTGTGAAGCCCGGTTATGATATTTCTGATCAGCAGGAGAGAAAAACTGAATTTGGTTTGACTATAGAGCCATTTTTTTTCTTGCTAGACTGTAATAATGCATTAATAGTGGCCTCACTCTGGAAAGATGTCTTGTTCGTGAGTATTAAAATTTCCCCCGAAGATCTACTGTAGGTCTACTTTTGTTTAAAAATGGGTATACAAATGAATTATTTAGTTTGCTAATGATTACGATCATTATTTTATGTTGAAAAAGAAACTTTTTTCCAGATATACAACCCCGGTTATCCACATGCATCCCAGGCACAAATAAAGTAGAAATTAAGGTAGTTGAGTGAAAGCATCGTGGTTTGTTTAATTCATGCTTAGAGAAAGGCCAGGGCAAGAAGATAACATATCCAGTTGACCACATAAACATGCTTTATTTCAACATCCAAAATAATTAAAAACATCTCGAAATACTATACATGTACAAAATAAGAACAGATCCTTTGTTGGAACCATCGGAGGGTCTATTTCGCTTCTGTGGTTTTTCTTTTTTGCCGCCTCTTGTCAGTTTGCATGAGAAACCTTTCACTGAAAACAAATCAAACAAACGAAAACAAAAAGAGATGTGCATTGCATTTGGAGAGTAGAAATAAAATCTGGTAACGGGGGGGCAGCGGCATGTACAGACACAAATTGGAAACGGAAATGAGACGAACTGGCAATCAGTCCATCCACTTAAACCATATCAGATTAAGTGCAAATCTACAGTAACCAGCCGTTTGATTCTCCTGGTCTGCTGACACTTTGATAAGAGCAATTGCATCACATTGACATTCTGTTGACATTTAGCACCAAAACGGCCCTGCGAGTGACAGCACCAAAACAAACGCTTTGGTTTCTGGCAAACACACACACCACAGACAGGACCTGGAGAGCAACTAGCACCTTTTCATACCTGTAACTAATCGTGGCTTGAATTAAAAACAACGCCCTCGTTTTTTCCCCCCAACATCTGTTTTTGTCCTGAGGTAGCCTTTATATCAAGATGACATTGTACCATTGAGCTAACTGTGATGTTTGGCGAGTTTCTCACTTAGAAGGAACAAGACACTCGGCTGTCGTTTGTCATATTTATTCAACACCAGAGAATGGTACATTAGCATTTGCTTGTTTCTCATTGTCCTTTTGCAGTGGTCAAAAAAACGGCACAAAAAGTCACCAGATGGTCATTTTTGTTTGGACTCCAGGGGGCGGGCGTATATATTATTTTCTCGTTGTCAGCTGACGCAAAGGATTCTTGCTAAGTGTCCATGCTGGCTGATGCAGTGGTCCTCAATTTGGGTTTAAAAACATTTTTCTCGAGATGGGAATCGCACCATCCTCAGGGATTCAGGGTTAAGCACATGGACCGATTGCAGCCGAATAAGATTTCAGGCTTTTTTTTATGAACAGGAAAAGATTTGACTGCTAGAAAAAAAAAACAGCAAAGTCATGTCCAGATTTTTCTTTTTACAAGAAGCAGACTGGGCCAACTTCTACGCCGAATTCCTGATCGGGAGCACCAATGTCCATAGGAGCGATATCAATGATTGGCAGACGAGATGTTTTCGTTGTCTTATAGTCAATGACTGTCTTGCCCCATGTGCCAGTGTGTGACTGTGGAGAAAAGCAAGGAAGAAAAAGACAAATCAGATTAATAGAGCAGCACTCGTGCATTTTTGTAGCTCAAACCCCCAAATTTAGCATTTTAGTGCTTTCTGAAATCAATGGGTTTCTTTTATGTCTTAAGTAAGTCTGCAGTTAAACACAAGCTCAAGATATTTGAACGCTTTATTCTACGACATAAAATGCATCAGTAAAGCCCCCTGGTGGTGATTTTCCCAAAGCTTTTACTTTTAAGAATGGGTCTACAGAGGATACTTATTGTGTTGCAAACTATTTTAACTCAAACTTACAGGAAAAATCTTTTTAAATAAAGATCAAAAAAGCTAGTGATGGTGATTCTAGTCATTCTACTGTGGTCCAGTTCTTCTGGCGATTGCATTTAAGCTTCAAAATTAGTAAAAGCTGTGCTCATTTGTGAAGATTATCAAATGTCAAAGAATCATAAACTTTCATTTGTCACAAAGCTGATTTTCTGCAACAATCCAAAAGCTAATGGAAATATCCTATTGGTTTTAGTTGAGTTGATGCAGGCTACATAGACATGTCATTCTAACAATACATTGTATGGGTCAAAATGATTGATTTTTCGTAAGGATATTAAGTAAAGATCATGTTCCATGAATGTATTTTGTAAAATTCCTACCGTAAATATATCAAAACGTAATTTCTGATTAGTAATATGCATTGCTAAGAACTTCATTTGAACAACTTTAAAGGAGATTTTCTCAATATTTAGATTTTTTTGCTCCCTCAGATTCCAGATTTTCAAATAGTTGTATCTCAGACAAATATTGTCCTATCATAACAAACCATACATCAATGGAAACATTATTTATTCAGCTTGGACCCTTGTGACTGGTTTTGCGGTGCGGGGTCAGAAATGAGGAGTAAGCGCTCACCGTGCAGCCGTCCTCGCTGACTCTGTATGTGAAGCGGCTGTTGCCCTCCGCTCTGATCTCGATGTCGTTGGAGCCCTGCAGGAGCAGAGCCTTCTTCAGGTTGCCTGTGGTCTCGTCCATGTAGGCGATGCTGTTCTTGCAGTGGTAGGTGATGTTCTGAGAAGCCTCGTTGGACATCAGACGCATGAAGGTCAGCTGGATGTTAACATCCTCTGGATCAGAGCCCTCGCTGCCATACTGGAACTACACAGAAGACAGCAGAACATGACTCCCATGCCATATTTCCAGAGCACTAGAGAATATGCTGCAGTTTTGTGCTTTTAATGTTCCCAAGAGCATCTCATATTTTAAAATTCTGTACTATTACTATTTCTAAGTCATTAATTAAAGTTTTAAGTAATTAATATTAGAATTAAATTAAATTAAAATTCTTAAAACTATTTATTGTTTAGTATTTTTTTATTATATTATATTATATTATATTATATTATATTATATTATATTATATTATATTTTATTATATTATATTATATTATTATTTATGGTTTGCTGGAACTTTTTTCAGACTTCAACTGAAAATCTATATTGTGCACATAAACATTTAATATTTGTAATATATTCTAAAATAAAATAATTTTTTTAAATGCTGGACTATTTCAACATCATTAATCAAATCAAAATCAATGTTTTAAGAAAATTCACAAAACATATTTTACATTCACATTTACTCCTAAAATATTTATATATATATTTATTTATCTATTGTTTGTGTGTTTGTTAGAACTGGTTTCAGACTTTTATTCTGACTAAAAAACAACTTGTATTTATATGTGTACATAAACATATTTTAAATAATATTTTAAATGTCAAATATATTTTAAACAATGTAATTCATTTATTAAATTCTTAGCTAAATAAATCTAGCTTCTGGTTATCTCTCAGACCGTATCTCTCTGTATAAGCTCTTGACGTACCTGGAAGCCATTGGGCATGGACTCTCCGAACCAGACGTGCTTCTTCTCTCTGATGTTCTTGCTAGTGTACCAGTTCTTCATGGGGATGGTGTTCTGAGACGGGCTGACACAGGTCTCACCAGTCTCCATGTTGCAGAAGACTTTGATGGCATCCAGAGGAGAGCCCTGGTTGGGATCCACCCAGTAGGAACCTTACAGCAAACACAGGCTCAAGTGAATTTCAGAGCTTCGAAATGCATGATAAGTACAATATACAGTGGTGGCCAAAATGATTAGAATACTAATATTTTCAGCAGCTAAAAATGGCTTTAAGTCAGTTATTTGTATCTTTTGCTGTAGTGTGTCAGTAGGAAATATCAGTTTACATTTCCAAACATTCATTTAGCCATTAATTGTAATAATCCAATTTAACCATACTAAGCAAATTTGTGTTTAATTTCTGTTATCGCTGAATAGCGTTAAACTTTCTTCTCCTGCTTCATATTCTTCATGTGATTAGTTTGAGCGGCGTCCTCTGTCTACTGTACAGACCTGAATCTACATTTTCTTCAGCCTGAAGCGGATTCACTTCACTTTTGGTGTGAAAGGGCTATTACATTTGTAAAAGAAGAACTTTTTTATATTAAAAACAAACAAGCAAGCCCTGTCCAGATTTAAAAAGTAACTCAAAAGTAACACAACGCATTACTTTCCACAAAAAGTAACATAATTACTTACTTTTTTTAGGGAGTAACGCAACATTGTAATTAATTACTTTTAAAAGTAACTTTCCCCAACAGTTTCCAAAGCAATGTTTGGAAATGTAAACTGATATTTCCTACTGTCACACTACAGCAAGAGATAGAAATAACTGTCTTAAAACCACTTTTAGCTGGTGGAAATACTAATTGTGGCCAGGAATCTGAAGCTGCTGACCGCTCTTCCAGTCTAGATGGCCCATCCTCAGGTCGCGGCACATGCGGGCAGGGTTGGCCTGGGTTCCCTCGGGGCTGCGGATGTTCTCGATCTTCTGGCTCAGAGATTTCAGGCTGGTGTCCACCTCAGTGTCGCGGTCGCGAACGCTGGCGTCGTCGGCTCTGTAGCCTCCACGCAGAGGATCTGGACCCTTCTCTCCCTGAGGCATGGGGAGGAACGGCTCGCCGATGCCTGCGGGTCCAGGAGGCCCTGGGGGTCCGGGAAGACCAGGAGCACCCTGGCGAAGAGAGAAATCCACATGAGTGCATCCAATGGGATGTTCTTTAAAACAAAGACCACTATAAAGCTTAATTTAGCAGTAAAACTGTGCTGATTTCAGACTTACAGAAGGTCCCATTTCTCCAGAGCGACCCCGGGGTCCAGGAGGTCCTACAGGTCCAGGAATACCATTCATACCATCCTTACCACCCATGCCGTTGGAGCCAGATGATCCCTATCAGCAGAAGAAAACCGTTTGAGGATTAAAACACAGCTTGTGCTGCGGTTTCTCATTTGTGTTTTCAGAACAAAACACTGCAGATGTTCATTTATGTTTATTTCATGCTGAAACTGTTATTAAAGCGGAGGAGACGATCAGTTCATGTGCTGCTTCTTAAATTAATCTGTCACTCACATTAAACAGCACCAAAACGGCATTTATGTTTGAATATTGTAATAAAATGGTGAGAATTTGAACACAGTACAAAACATTTTGCGATTTATTGGATACGATGGGTGCTACAATGTTCCACTCACTGATTGAAAACAAGATAGATTAATTGATTCTTGGGATTTAAGAATCGATATCGTTTTGTAAAAATGAGAATCGATAAAAATTTTTCGATATACTAATACTTCTATGGTGTTTTGTAGAGTCAGACAGCGCATGGTCACCATCTACTATTGCTGTATGGAAAAGAGCAGCATGCACATTCTGCCAAACATCTACTTTAGTCTTTCACTGTACTGTGAAAAGCTCTATAGAAATAAATTAGACTTGATATAAAATCCATGTGTTACTTACACGGGGTCCAGCAGGTCCAGATGGTCCGGCGGGTCCTTGGTCACCAGGGGGTCCCTAAAAACATTCAGAAATCAACTTGAGTAAGCCACTTGGAGTGTTTGTGAAGGAGTTTGTGGAGGATCTGGATGTATAGATTGACTCACAGGAGGTCCAGGAACTCCAGCCATTCCAGAGAGGCCGCGGTGTCCCTTCATGCCTCGGTCTCCAGCCTCTCCGCCCTCACCCTTATCTCCTCGAGGACCAGCTGGACCCTGCATACAGAGACCAGAACCATCAGCCAGCCTGCTGATGAAAAACAAGCTGGATAACTGATTAAAAATGATAAATTCATACCAGAGCACCACGAGCACCAGCAGGACCGGCAGGACCAGCAGAACCAGCGGGACCCTGGGAAGAAGTGAGAGAAACAACACATTAATCAATAACATGAGCATGAGATAATTCAGCATAATATACACGTATGTCACGTCAGCAGCTTTGAACGTTATAGTGTAGGTTTTTTAACTAAAACCATAGAAGATGTCATTAGTTTAAATATAATAAAACATAAATAGCTAGTTGCCAAAGCAATAATTCTAGTTTTCCTTTAGTTTCAGTTCAAGTACTAAAGGACACTACCAGTTAAACGTTTTTGAGCTGTAAGATTTTTATAGTTTCTGAAAGAATTCTCTTCTGCTCAGCAAGCCTGTATTTATTTGATTTAAAATACAGCAAAAGCAGTAATATTGTGAAATATTTTTACTATTTAAAATATACTGCTTTCTATGTGAATATGTGTTAAACTGTAATTGATGAATTTCCAGCATCATTTCTCCAGCCTTCAGTGTCACACGATGCTTCAGAAATCATTCTGATTTGCTGCTCAATAAACATTTCTGATTATTATTATTATTATCAATATTTAAAACAGTTGAGCACTTAATTTAACTAAAACCATAAAAAATGTCATTACTTTAAATAAAGCATAGAAAACATGCTTATTTTTTTTATCTAGTTGCCAAACAATAATTCTAATTTTCCTTTAGTCTCAAGTACTAAAAGCTCTATAAATCTATGAATGAAAAATGTAATGCTGAATAAATGAAAACTTAAAAGACTATATAGTCAATAAAAAACACTATTAAAACTTTAAAATGAAACTGCAAACACAAAATATTAACTAGAACTCTAATAGTATAGAAACGATACTAAAACAACACCTATATAATGCCACCTGTTGGCATGGATGTATTACATTTATCTGTTCATTTTAAAAATGCAAACAGAGGCTTTTGATTCAAAGGATTCTGGTAATGTTTTTGCGTATAGAAACTCACAGCCTCTCCACGATCTCCAGTCTTGCCCGATGGACCCATGGGGCCAGGAGCTCCAGGAGAACCAGGGGCCCCAGGAGGGCCGGAGTTGCCCGTCTCACCGCGGTCTCCCTACAGCAAACAGGGGGATTTCAGAGAAGTGCTCTTTCACACTCCAAGCACTTTTAACATATTTACAGCATATGCATTCATTTATTACACATATTACACATTTATTACACATATTACACAATTATTACAATTTTTTAACTAAAATAAGTTTATAAGCTGCATGCATAGTTACAAAATGAATCAGAAAACGCTATTTTAGTTGTAGTCCATTTTTAATGTAAAAAAGTTTTTTTATGAAAAAAATAGTGCTGTCAAATTATTAATCGTGTCCAAAAAAAAAATTAATTGTTTGACAGCACTATACAAATATGTTTGAGTATATAATGCCTGGATTGGATAGGGTTGCACTCACCTTTGATCCAGGGGGACCGTCACGGCCAGGAGCTCCATCATGTCCAGGGTTACCCTGCAGAGACGAGAGACAGAAATGACTCCATCATACTGCGCAGAATGTAGCCGATTCTGGTTAAAGAAACCTCTAGAGATGCGTGGAGTTAGCTCACCTCACGACCAGCTTCACCAGGAGCTCCACCCAGTCCAGGAGGACCCATGGGTCCTGGGGGCCCGCGCTCTCCTAAAGGCCCCGTGGACCCCTGCTTACCCGGCTCTCCCTGGGGATATGAATGAGGAGTGTTGTGAAGAAGGGCAACTAAAGCAACGTTTCCTGAAGTCAACATGATATTGTACAGTATTCACCAGTGTTGGGGAGTAACTAGTTACATGTAAAAGGAATTATATAATTTAATCACAAAATAAGGTAAGACTTTATTTTAAGGTGTCCTTGTTACACACATGTATTATACTATTATAATAACAATTAATTATGCATAATTACATGCAAGTGACCCTAAGCCAAATCCTAAACCTATATAGTAAGCACATGTTAATTAATATTACTCAGTACTTAAATGTATAATTACACTGTAACAAAGACACCTTAAAATAAAGTGTAACCCAAAATAAATGTAACCATAATCTGTTACAGTTACTTATGAAAATGTTAATGATTACATCTGAATATTTTCCCACACATACAGATTTGATTGATTTTGTTCTAAAATTGCATTGACTGCTTTAAAATATGAGACAGAAATGTTATTTGATATCTGTTTTATTTCCTATTTGGGTTTGTGTATATGCTTTATTTTTTAAGATTAGCTGCATTTCCCAAAGCATTGTTAGATAACAGTGTTTCCTGTTTCCTATGCAAAGTTTTGATTTAAACTACAATAACTATTAAACTATATCTTATTATTTTAAATCTGTATTTAACCTCAGAACGATCTCAAAGTAAAAAAAATATGTTTTTCTGATCTGATTTTGGTGGTTGTGCTTTCAAAATAAAATTGTTATAATCTTAATTTAAGTGATGAAGGATTCTGAAAATCTGACAGTAATCATTGTTGAGTAGTGTAAGAATAACCCTGCCTGCTTTACATATTTCAAAATCATTTACAGTTTAGAAAAATTTAGAAAAAAGTTTTTTTAATGTAGAAAAGTAATCAAAAAGTAATCAAAGTAAACATTACTTTCATAAAGTAACTGAAATGGTTACACTACTTATTATATTTTAAATAGGGTAACTTGTAATATTACATTTCCAGAGTAACCTTTGCAACACTGATATTCAAAGGCCATTTTACTTCCACAAATTTTAGTGTGATCTGTTTAATCCATTATAATCCTGATCATCCATTAGTTGGTTTTTACTAATTTTGATGAGCTGATTCCAAAAATCTGTGAGAGCATGTCTCACTTTCTCACAAAATATGATGCATTTTGTAGCATTTTTGCTTTTGATGACTATGTGTAAGGTGCAGATGTCTTGTATTATCCTTAAATCAGCAGAAAAACACCACAAAGACATGATTCCTGGCTGAATCTGATCCATTCTCAGGCATTTTCACATCTATGACATAATTTAATGCCTAATCCTGATTCCAATGACAGAAATGCAAACATGAGCCTGATGTTTTGGGTGTTTTACTACATCCAAACAGCAACACAAATGTACAGATTTTGTGCAAAAAGCTTATAATCGGGAGTCGTTGTTAAGATTGTAAATTATATGAATACTTCTTGAGATTTGACAGTTTTTATTTTAGTGAGTGATAAGCTGATATATCTTCATTCTTAAAAGTTGTATTCAATATTTTTGAACTTAGCATCAAATTAGGCATGTTTTTTGCAAATCATCAGGAATTTTTTTTCAAGATGCAGGGTTGAGTTAATGCTGGCTCTTTGATCATTGGGCATGCATAAATGCATATATAGAAATGTCTGATAAATGCATAAATGATGTGTAAAAATTAAGCCTTTGGTTTGGTGATGCTGAAGATTTTGATAAAACATAATAACAATAACATGTTTTTTTTTTCCTAGCACATCAATGAATCCTGCACATGATCAGGAATGTGTATTAAGAAAGTAAATGTGTTCAGTTCTGATTTCAGTGTTTTAAAACAGCAAATATGAATCAAATCACTTACAGAAGGTCCGGGGAGACCGCCGAAACCTCTCTCTCCTCTTTGTCCGGGAAGACCAACAATACCACGAGATCCAATAACACCAGGAGGTCCAGGAGAACCAGCGGGGCCCTAAAGACCAGACAGCAGAGCAAAGTGAGCATTAATCTGCAGCTCACAGAGTCATGTATCAGAGACGTTTTGTGGCTTGATGACTTACAGCAGGGCCATCGGGGCCAACGCTACCCCTCTCTCCGGAGGGTCCCGGGGGTCCAGAGGCCCCAGCCTCTCCAGGGCGACCTGCGGGGCCTCGCTCACCACGGGCTCCTCTCTGTCCTTCTTTACCAGCAGCACCGGTCGGGCCTGGGGGTCCTGCAGCACCCTGAGGCAACACAGAAGACATGAAATTAAATGTTCAGACTCACGACGAGACAAAAATTTACTTTTACATTTATTTCAATGTATCCCCTTAGATTTTGAGTTTATATTTAATATAATATATAGTTAATTTATTTAGTTTATATATATATATATATTTAATGCTGTCAAATGATTAATCACAATTAATCGCATCCAAAATAAAAGTTTTTATTTGCATAATATATATGTGTGTACTTTTTATATTTACTATGTATACTGTATATAAATATACACACACACAGTATATATTTTGAAAACATGTGCATTTATTTACATGTCTATATTTATATTCATATAATTTATATTATGTATAAATACATTTAATATATAAACATAACATATTTTTCTTAAGTATATACATGCATGTGTGTGTATTTATATATACATAATAAATATACACATTGCACACATATCTTATGTAAAAAAAAACTTTTATTTTGGATGCGATTAATCGCACTAATATATATATAATATAATATAATATATATATATAATATATAATATAGTTAATACTATTTTTTCTACTTTAAAATTGTCCATTAATCTTCATGACACATTTAAACAAATAAACATTTAATATTTTTTAGTGTTTTGATTATTATTTATTTTAATTACATTTTTTTAATTCATTAATTATTCTATTTTTGGTTTAGACCTGGTTTAGAATGAAGATGACTTACAGAAGAACCTGGAGGTCCGACTCGACCGGCAGCACCGGGGAATCCAGTAGCACCCTATTAATAAACAGAGACACTCTGAAACTCTGAAATATTAAACTGGAGAAATCATATACACTGGCACCAACAAGTACTGCTACATATTAAAAATATTACAGTCAGCCTTTTACATAACAAAATATCACACAAATTTAACTTTTTCATTTCACAGAAAAGCATTTTAGGGGTTAAATTATGAACTTTACAACAAACGAGTTTACACTGAATAAATATAAATTATATATATATATGCAATGATGTAGTTTTAATATGCAATGACAATTACGCATTTTAAGTGGCAACTTTAACTTAAATAAAAAAATATAAATAAAATATAAAAACTTAAATTGATTTTATTTCAGCTACTTGCCAAAGCAAAATTTCTCATTTTCATATAAAATAATAATGAAATAAAAGTTAATATAAACTATATAAAGCATATTAATAAAAAATAAATAAATAAATAAATAAAATAAATTTAAATAAAAACAGAAACTCATGAATAAAACCTAATAAAAAAATGTGTGACCCTATACCACAAATCAAGTCATAAGAGCAAATTTCTGGAAATTGTGATTTGGACGGATGATTATCTTAATAAATAATCTTTCCATTGATGTATGGTTTGTTATGATAGGACAATATTTGTCTGAGATACAACTATTAGAAAATCTGGAATCTGAGGGAGCAAAAAAATCTAAATATTGAGAAAATCTCCTTTAAAGTTGTTCAAATGAAGTTCTTAGCAATGCATATTACTAATCAATAATGAAGTTTTGATATATTTACAAAATATCTTCATGGAACATGATCTTAATATCCTAATGATTTTTGTCATAAAAGAGAAATGTATAATTTTGATCCATACAATGTATTGTTGGCTATTTCTACAAATATACCTGTGTTACTGATGACTGCTTTTGTGCTGCAGGGTCACATATATAAAAAATAACTTTGCATTGTGTGTTTTTTTTATGATTAAATACTGATAGCATTGACTCTTACAGGAGGTCCAGCACCACCGCGAGCACCCTTAGATCCAGTAGCACCAGCAGGTCCCTGTCAAAGACAACAGCAGACAGTAAGTGAAGGATACTCATATATATACAGCAGAGCGGTGGAGCTGTAGATATAACATCACCTGTGGGCCAGCGGCTCCGACGGGTCCCCCGGGTCCAGGAGCTCCAGCATCACCCTTGGGTCCAGAGTCACCGGTCTGTCCCTTAGCACCTGGCTGTCCGTTGCCACCCTGCATCGAGAACAGAGACACTTCAGCTCAGTGCTGGTCAATACCAGATGATGGGAACCGATTGGGAAGAGACTACTAAACTCACAGGAGGTCCAGCAAAACCAGCAGGTCCAGGAGGACCGACCTCTCCACGCTCACCCTGAGAAAACACCACACACACATCGGTTTGCATATAAATCAAATGCACTCTTCCAAATCAACTCCAGAAAAATAGCAGCACACTGTATAAAATGACTGAAACTGAAAACAAAGGCACTAAAATACTATTTTAGTTTTTCTACTTCAAAATTTCAAAACTAATTCAAAGTGTTACTTGCCATTTCTTTGTAATTATTTGTGAAATTTAATAGCGATTTACGAGTGAAAACCTCTAACAAGACCTCTTACAATACAGTTATATTTTTTACTTCAAAATTTGGTAACACTTTAGAATAGGGAACACTTCTTCACTATTAACTACGACTTTACCCTCAATAAATTCCTAATTTGCTGCTTATTAATAGTTAGTAAGTTAGTTGTTAAGTTTAGGATTAGGGATGTAGAATAAGGCATTAATATGTGCTTAATTACTACTAATAAATGGCTAATATTCTAGTAATATGCATTAAAATAAAGTGTTACCCAAAATTGAATTAAGTGCAACTTGCCATTTCGTTTGCATTATGTATTTCCTTGTAATTAGTTTTTGGTTCAGTGGAGTTATTGAGTACTTGTGCAGTCTCATTATGGTTATAAATGTGCAATTGCATGCAATCTTGCATTATTTTTGGTCTTTATGTCCTTGTTTCAAGAGGTTTTCGGTAGCATCCTGATAACTTACAGGGCCTCCACGAGAACCAGTCACTCCTGGAGGTCCAATAGCACCAGCCTCTCCCTAAAACAATGAGGAAATTAGGAAAATGATTTAGAGCTGAACATAGTTTAGGTAAAGCATAAATATCTCCAATGCTAATGATCTTTTTACCTTCTCACCAGGAGCACCAGAAGGTCCAGAAGATCCAATAGGGCCAGTCATTCCACGCAGGCCATCCTTACCTGGACCTCCATCAGGGCCCTTGGGTCCACCATCACCCTAAAGAGGAAGGAGAACTGTTGTGAACGTATACAGCAGGAAGTGACATCATCAACACCACAGCTGCTACCAGGATCATTTCGATTAGCTTCCCTTGTGAAAAAAAGTGTGCTTTATTGTATAGAATGTGCGCTTATAGTGTTGTTTTCAACTACTTGCATATAATATAATATTATTATATAGAATTATGTAATATAATATACAAGGTCACTTAATAGAGTACACTTTCATGACTGTGTTTCTTAACAGATTTAAGTTCACTTCTAAAAAGCGTACTTTGTAATAATGTCAAATGTGAAAGTTTTACTTTAAAGAACATTTAATTATTTAATTGTCATGCTTAAAGAAGTACACTGATTTTAATGTGTTGACAAGCAAATATAAAAAAAACTAAGTTTATACTTAAAATTATAATAAACATTAGTGTTATTTAAAATTATATTTTAAGTTAACAGATTTTAAATTTGCAAGTGTGTAATTTCAAATATATTTATATGCATAAAATACAGGTTTCAATAGAAATTATAATTTTAGTTTACTATAAATGCTTGTCAGCGGTACTTTTACCATATTTCAAAGACAACAGAAGTAATTATCATAAAAATGTACTTAAGTCCTACTTAAGTAGGTCAAAAAAGTAACTTACTGCATTTAATATAAATTTAATCTATAATACATTTTTACTTAATGGTGAAGAACATACTGTAAGTGTCTGAATACATTAGCAATAGCCAACAATACATTGTATGGATCAAAATTATCCATTTCTCTTTTATGACAAAAATCATTAGGATATTAAGATCATGTTCCATGAAGATATTTAGTAACTTTCCTACCATAAATATCAAAACTTCATTTTTGATTAGTAATATGCATTGCTCAGAACTTCATTTGAACAACTTTAAAGGAGATTTTCTCAATATTTAGATTTTTTTGCTCCCTCAGATTCCAGATTTTCAAATAGTTGTATCTCAGACAAATATTGTCCTATCATAACAAACCATACATCAATTGAAAGCTCATTTATTCAGCTTCAGATGATGCATAAATCTCAATTTGAAAAAATTGACCCTTATGATGGTTTTGTGGTCCAGGGTCAAATATTCTCTGTAATAAGTGCTCTTTTCTGCTAAAGTCTTTTTCACAAGGGCATGCTTTGCTCAGAAAATGAGGTTGTTATACAAAAACTTTTAATGGCAGAATATGGACTTATTTAGTCAAAATGCTTTAAGTCTGTGTTGTTGTGAGTCTTACTCTGTCTCCTCTGGCTCCAGGCATGCCTCCGGTGCCGCGCTCTCCAGGCATTCCCTGCAGTCCACCGGGCCCCACACCACCAGGGGCCCCGGCAGCTCCGGGCTCTCCCTAAACACACATGAACACAGACAGGGGTCAATCATTTCTCAAATCGTGATTCTGAGTCACAATGACATCGATCTAGGATTCTTACCTTAGCACCATCATTACCAGCAGAACCAGGGGCCCCTCGAGGACCGGTGGAGCCAGCAGGTCCATTACTTCCACGCTCTCCGGGGAAACCTCTGTCACCCTGTGCAAGACATTTACTAATATCACTCTCTGATGTATATAACTAATAACACAATCTGTGCACTAGAGCAGTCAGGTGAGCAGGAAAAGCCACTGTATTGGAAACACAAATATTATCAATATAATATTGTTACAATTCATTAAAAAAAAAAAAAAAAAAAAAATTAAATTAAATTAAATTAAATATTTTTTTTTCCAAACAAATCAATACAGGTCAATATCAAGTTAAAATTCTTCCAAATCATTTTTAAAAAATAAGAAGTTGGGAAAATTTTGTCATATTGAGCAATTAATTGTTTGCCTGAATTGTGTAACTTGCACTATTAAAAATGGCTTTAATAAATAAGACAGACTCTTTTCTGGTCTCTTAAATTAGTTGGAAAACTAATTCCAAGTGGTTTTTGACTTAAAAATATACCAATTTTGCATAAATTGTTTTCTGTATAAGTGTTAAAAATGTATGATTAATGTGGTTGAAACAAGACCTAGTTGATACAATACAAAAAAAGGTTTTAGTTCAATTTGTATATTGCAAATTATACAATTTATGCAGTCATCTGGTTGCTTAATATGATATTATAAATTTCCTACAAAATTTACACATGGACAGTTTTTATTCTTGTAACAAGATTTGCAAGAATTTTATCTTGATATTGACTAAACCATAACAATGCATGAAAAACTGAAAACAAAAACATAAAAATAAAAAAGTATATGAAATTAAAATACCATTCAAAACATTATTATTTTTTCCATCTTAAAACATATTAAGCTACATTGTTGTGATAAATGCTAATTTTGCTTCTCAAATAAATTTATTTTACTCCAAGGACATTTTTACAGTAAAACATCACAATGATACTGATACTATATATATTTTTTGCCTTTTTGTTTTTTGGTGTATAAGCATTATTGTATCAGAACAAACTATAATTCTTGTACTATTACTGTTTCTCTTGTATTATTCTTGTGCTATTATTCTTGTAGTTTAAATGGTGCAGTGGAGCTGGGGTGGCTATTAAGGCCTGATCGAGATGTGGCTCATCTGTGGGCTTTTTTATTAGGCAGGAGATACTCACTCTTGGACCAGAAGGACCATGAGGACCAACTTCACCAGGAGCACCCTGTTGAACAGCAAACATAATCAATAAGAACAAACAGAGCAATAGAGTAATAGTGAGAGCAATTTTACACAACATATATGTCATATGTGAACCCAGGACCACAAAACCAGTCATAAGGGTCAATATTTTAAAGATTTATGCATCATCTAAAAGCTGAATAAATAATCTTTCCATTGATGTATGGTTGGTTATGATAGGACAATATTTGTCAGAGATACAACTATTTGAAAAGTGTTACTGATGACTGCTTTTGTGCTCCAGGGACACATATTATGTTTAATTACTTTAAATGAATGCAGACAGAATATGTAACCTAAAAACATCCCTCCTGAGTCAACACGCACCTGATCACCAGGTTTGCCCGTCTCTCCGGTGGCACCCTGTGTACCTGGCAGACCCTGTAGAGAGAGAATAAACAACGATGGTTTAACTGCCATCGAAAGACTAAACCAAAGACAATCAGGCGCTAATCTTCACTCAAATGAAGAAAATATGCACAGAGATAAAAGCGCACCTGGAATCCAGGAGGACCGCCGGGTCCCTGTTCTCCCTTCTCTCCAGATGGACCCTAAAACATGATAGACCGGGAAAAATCAGAGCCGAAACAGCAAGAGTTCACACCGCCACAGCAGATTCACATCATATTGAACTTTGAGAGGTTTAAACACACATACAGCAGGTCCAGGAGCACCAGGAGCACCGACATCTCCATCCTTGCCAGGAGCGCCCTACAGAAACACACCATAATGCACTGCTCAGACGGGATTCAAGCAAACGCTCAAAGTTGCATAAAGCTCAGAATCCGCTTTATATTCCACGTACCAAAGCACCAGGAGGTCCAGAAACTCCTCTCTCACCAGATTTACCCGCCTCACCCTAAGAGGAATACATCAAATGTGTTAGAAATTGCATTAAATCTGATATTCATGAAGAAATCTTTCTGTTTTTTTAAGAGAACAATAAAACAAACCTCATAAAGCCTGACATGTGAAATAATAGTCAGAAATATCTTTTTGAAAATGTAACAGTTTATTGAACCTTTAAACAAACAAACAAAAGAAGTTTGCATAAAGCAATGTCTGCAAAAATAGTTTTTTTGTTTTGTTTTGTTCAGTATTATATTTGCTCCTTCAGGTTTTATGGCTCATTTGGCTCGAAATGAAGGAAAAAAACAACACCTGGTTTATACAAAAATATGCAATTTGGTGCAGATACAGATATTTTCATGGCTAGGAAGATGAAATTATGATTGCTTTTAATGTAAATCAATAAGATCTTTATAACAGTAGAGTATATACATACATAAAATTATATAAATATCATTAGTCACTCTATATCTCCAATAATATGTTTTAGTAAGATGATGTTTAAATACTTCGTTTTATGATCAAAACATAATGCAATGCAGCTTCTTAAAAGCCTGATCATATCTGATATTCATATTTAACATGATTTTTATAAAAACTATTTAAAAGGCTTTTTACTTGCTTAAAAGTAGTGCTGTCAAATGATTAATCATTATTGATCGCATCCAAAATAAAATAATTGTTTACTTAATATATGTGTGTACTGTGTATATTTATTATGTATATATAAATACAAACACATGTATGTATATATTTAAGAAAAATATTTTATATTATGTTATATTATATTATATTATGTTTATATATTATGTATATATATATATATATATATATATATATATATATATATATATATATATATATATATATATATATATATAAATAAATTATATGAATACAAATATATTAAAATTAATTTCTTAGCAATGCATATTACTAATTAAAAATGAAGTTTTGATATATTTACGGTAGAAAATTTACAAAATATCTTGATGGAACATGATCTTAATATCCTAATGATTTTTGGCATAAAGGAGAAATGTATAATTTTGATCCATACAATGTATTGTTGGCTATTGCTACAGATATACCTGTGTTACTGATGACTGCTTTTGTGCTGCATGGTCTCACATATATATATATAGTTCATAAATTGATGGAGTAACTCACATCGGTTCCCTTTGGACCGGGGAATCCCATCACACCAGGAGCACCACGAGATCCAGCAGGTCCAGGGGGTCCAGGACGGCCGTCTTGTCCAGGTGAACCCTATGGGTTAGAGAGAGCCATGCACACATCACTTTAATACAAGATCTCATATGAGTCCTATATTGCATACAAAAAAAACAAGGCAGTGAATTATAAATATAATATTCGTCTTACAGAGGGTCCAGCTTTGCCATCAGGTCCAGGGCTTCCAGGGGCACCAGTCATACCCTGCAACAGGCATCAAGCTAGGTCAAATACAGACTCTTTATGCTGCTAATATGTTTCTACAAAGCATTAAGCAATATCTTACCTTGGATCCAGGCAATCCTGGCTCTCCCGAGCGACCAGACTCTCCGCTGGCTCCTTGAGGTCCCATTGCTCCGTTGGCTCCGCGCTCTCCAGGGGCCCCCTGAAACGTGATTAAAGGGCCAGCTTTAGTTACTCAGCAGCAGAAATCATCTACAGGACCCTGGACAGCTCCTTCTCAATGCAGTGAATGGCATTAAAACACTCGAAAACACTCAGATCATCTAGACCTGTCCCAGTAAAAATGTAACATTCAATATTTTTTACTTAAAATCAGTTCATTGCCATATATACTACTGGTCAAATGTTTGAAATCATTAAGATTTATTGTTGTTTAATTCACTTCAATTCAGTTCAAGTGAGCTTTATCGGTAGGACTTGCACAGTATTGCAAAAGCACTGACATACTGTAGGACTATAAATCATTAAGTGAATAATTACATTAAAGAATTTATTTATAAACAAGAAATAAGAAAATACATAATACATTGTCTTAACAAAAAAAAAAAAAGTCTCTTATGTTCACCAAGTAAGCCAAAATAGAGTAAAAACAGTAATATTGATATATATATTATTAACTTAAAATAGCTGTTTTCTATTTGAATAGATTTTGCTTATATTTCTTCTTAATTTTTTGTTGCTTAATGTTTTTTCAGGATGCTTTGATGAATAGAAAGATCAAACAAACAACATTTATTTGAAATAGAAATCTTTTGTATGATTATAAATGCCACTTTTAATCAGTTTAATGCATAGTTGCCAAATAAAAGTATTAATTTAGTTTAAATCGTGCTAAAAAGGTAATGCATCACGCTTTCCACAAAAACATTCAACTGTTTTCAACAGCAATTAAAATAAAGAAAAGTTTCTGAGCAGCAAATCAGAATATTAGAATGATTTCTATAGGATCGAGACCGGAGAAGTGATGCTGAAAATCAGCTTTGAAATCAAAGGTATACATTTTATTTCAAAATATATTCAAATGGAAAACACTTATTTTAAATTGTAACAATATTTCACGATATTACTGTTTTTCCTGTTTTTTTTTTTATCAAACGAATGCAATGATTCCAAACTTTAAAAGCACATTGGGTACATGTTTAGGGCCTTGATTTGTGAGGGATCAGTAATCTTACCCCGGGTCCAGGAGCTCCATCACTTCCAGGAAGACCACGATTGCCAGGGGCACCCTTTTGAACGAAAAACACAAACTATGAGAGACAAACAAACAAAAAAGCATGCATGAATGAAACAGGTGAGTTAAACCTACACGGCCTCCGGGGGGTCCGACAGGTCCAGCGCCACCAGGCTCACCACGAGCTCCTCGCTTTCCTTCTTCACCACCAGGTCCGGCCAGACCCTGGGGTCCAACTGGGCCCTGGGACAGAAAACAGCAACTATTACTATTACAGTGGAGGTTTCTGTGAATATTAGGAAATCATCTTTGCGTCAGAGAGACTTACAGGTTCTCCCTTAGGACCGGCATCTCCCTTATTACCTTGGGCTCCTGGATCACCCTGGAAATAAAAGAGCATAATAGTTATGATCTCAGTCCGTTATGCTTCATTATTCAGAGTCTTCTATATCTAATGCAACTGCGAGGAATGCGTTCGCACAAAAATGAGGTAGCACTTAGTAACACTTTACTTAAAGCCTTTATGTATAATGCATTATGAAAGTAGTTTTGTAATGCCTTGTAATGCACGTTATAATGCATTATCTCTTTACCACAGTTCATACATTATAACATCTATTATTAAACTATGCATTTTAGATTTGATTAAAATTATTTTCGAAAAGATGTAATGTATCACAATGCACATGCATTACACCTTCTAATAACATTTATAATGCATGATACATAAAGGCTTTAAGTAAAATGTTACTATCATTTATTTACACCTGTATGTAACACAAAAGAAGATATTCTGAAGAATGTTGGCAAGCAAACAGTTCCATTTCTTTATAACTTTCATTGCATTTTTGTCTATATAAATGGAAATCAGTGGGAACTGAAATTGTAGATACAGGTTTTAAATGACAGGGCGAGTAAATAATGAATGAATTTTAATTTTCATTGTGTGATCTATCTTATTAAAGTACATTTGTAAGAAGTGTAGTTGTATTATTACTACATCACACCTCCTGTAATCTCAATTTCAAATAAACTAAAGGCTGTAAAAATTATGTCCTGGAAGCACTGATGTATAACTACGCTTTTCATGCATGCATAATAATAAAATGCAGTTTACACACATTGTTTCCCTTGGGGCCAGGACCTCCAGAAGGGCCCGGGGGTCCAGCAGGTCCACGGGATCCTGGGAAACCAGGAGCACCAGCAATACCAGCAGCACCCTACAAAACATCACGCAAACCAATGAGATTGTGTGAGATGTATATGTATGCATATACATGTGTATGTATGTATATATATATTTATATATATAATACTTACAGGAGATCCTTTGCCACCAGGAGCACCATCAGAACCAGGACCTCCCTGTGCAATGAGAAGAAAACAGAATTATTTATATTTTTATTCTTCACACCACCATTAAATTAACTTAGTTTAGATTTCGATTTTTTTTTCACTGTGCTTTTCACAATGCAAATAGTTGCAGAAAATTAAAGTTTCTACTTTATATTTAGTAATAGCTTATCAGTGGTGACTATCTCAAGATGATGTCCACATGGCAGAAACATATTCAGACTTTTTTTTGCAGATCATTTAAATGTTTGGTGGGCTATCTAGTCATACATTTAATGCATGCATTTTTATGCATTAAAATCAATCTCAAGCCACCTTTCTTCTTTTATCTTAAATCAACTCAAATATTTATTTCTATAGCGCTTTTCAGGTTTTTGAAGCTACTTTACGGAAAACCATGTTTTATTTATCTTAATACATTCATGTCTTAGTCTAATTTGGTGGATAATATAGTTTGCATATCTTTGTATTTACGGCGTTCTAATTAATCAGCTATTCTGTTTCTCCCATGCAAGCACAGACGTTTCCGTTTGAAAAGCAGCTCATTGAAAATCTTTCTAGCACATAATCATCTGTGTAGTTTGATGGTGTTTTGTAAACACTCACAGCAGGACCAGCAGCTCCAGAAGGTCCAGGGTTACCCGGCTCTCCACGGGCTCCTTGGGGTCCCTCAGAACCACGACCTCCAGCGGTGCCGGTTTCTCCCTGCAGAGGACACAAAGAAAGCACTGGCTTGTCAGATTATTTATGGAAGGCTGACTCCAACTGGTTTAATTTATTAGTTTAGTATATTATATTGGTAGACCCTATGCACAACAACAGGGGGCCAAGAAACAATACATTAATTGCTGTCTGCATGTCTTCAGGTAAAACATAATATGTTCAAGCATGTGCAATAATTTTTGCTTTGCTTTTATGGACACATTAACTGTTGGCACTAATGAACATAAAAACATTAATAATTCATAACAACGTGTTTGTACCTTAGCACCAGCTCCACCAGGGAATCCAGGAGCACCAGAGGGGCCAGTGGGTCCCTAACAGAGGAGAGACATGATAAGAGCATTATAACAGATTAATAAGACTCATCCTGCTGTAGCAATATGCTGTAGTACAAGAAACTAAAGAATCGTCAATGTCACAGTGTAAAAAATAATCCTCGCAATTAGTTATAAGTAACTTTTAACTTTCACTTGATACATATTTCAAACACTTTAAAACAACTATTTTTTTAAATCAACTCAACTGCTTGATTTTTGCATCTAAAATAAATACTACGGACATTAACTTGTGTTAAGCATTAATATGTATATACTTGAATAGAAATTCTTGAATTTGCAATAGATTGTTATAATAAATAAGTGCTGTATTTTGAGACTCACAGGAGGTCCAGCAGCACCAGTGTTTCCATCATTACCGCGTGCACCCTGCAGAAAACAAGAAAACATTACAATCAACAATGTTCATAATGACACCAAATGATGGAAGATTCTGCCTTCAACAAGACAGCATTTTATCTTCATGCCTCCAGAACTGTGTCATGTTTTAAGTTTGCACATGGCATTCACAGACAGATTAGTTTTGATTGTTAGGTTCGTGGTGCATTCTCATTTTGGCATTTATACATGTTTACTTATGGTGAATCAGTTTCAGAGTTGCGTTGCATTGAATTAGCTGAACGGTGTGTTAGACATTATAGTAAAACATTAGTCTCATATTAATTGACTGTTCACAATAGGGGATGGTTTTCTAGTTTCTAGTCCACAAGATGAAGCAAAGCATGGGTTTAAAAACAATAAGGGATGGATGTGAGACTTACAGAAGGGCCGGGAGAACCAGGCCGACCTCTCTCACCGGGCAAACCACGAGGACCCTGAAACAAGCAGAAAATGTGAGATGATTGATATCGTTTTAAAGAACTTTACATGGACTTTAAATCCCATCCAGAATCACTCACCATGGCTCCAGCAACACCGCTCTCTCCATGAACACCAGGCTCTCCCTGCGATCAGAGACAGACTCAATCAACAGAGAAACAACACTACAGCGCTGCAGACTCAAATCTGTGAATAATGATATCTGCATATATGAGAGAGATGGAAAATCAAACCTTAGGTCCAGCAGGTCCGGTGTCTCCCTTAGCTCCATCTAGACCAGAGAAACCCTGTAAGAGGAAACAGGGAACAAAACATTGCATCACTACTAATACTAATATATAAATATATATTTTTTTCAAGCAGTATTACACACAAAATAAAAAAAATAGGTGGCTAAAAATATGTAATATTAATGAATAAATAAATAAAACGTAATATAAAATGCAAAATAAAATATTAAAATAAATTATTAAAATAAATAAATATATATATATATATATATATATATATATATATATATATTTAACACAGTATTGTACACTAAACAAAAAACACAATACAATATTAAAAACTTAAAACACACGTTAAACTTAAAACTAAAGCACAAAATATTTTAACATATATATACAATAATAATGTATACATAAACAGAGGAAACAGGAAACAAATATATTTATTTATTTATTATTTATTTATATATTTATTTATTTATTATTTTATTTTATTTTTTTCAAGCAAAAAAAACTGCATAAAAATATATAAACATGAAAACAATATTTATAAACATTAATAATTTAATAATGTAAAAACACAATAGAAAGGTAGGGTTATGTGCTGCTTTACTCACTCTGTGTCCCTTGATGCCGGGGAGTCCAGGGGTTCCTGGGAATCCACGAGCACCCTGGGAAATAAGCAAGAGAACATAATTATGATGATTGCTGGAATCTCTTTCCATGCTTTTTGATTAGTTTGTCTAATAGCAAATAATGAGTTTAAAATGGTTTCATTCCAGTGAGTAAGCATCTTATTTTACTCTAGCTTGAGACTTAATAAGTTGTCTACTACTGCTACTGTATGTGTGCAAAATAGTATTAATTAGTGTGTATCGATGAGGAAACCATGCATGAAACGCACCTGAGGTCCGGCGGATCCGCGCTCTCCAGGACGGCCGGCTTTGCCAGCTTCACCCTGAGGAAGAGCAGAGGACAGATAAGAAGAGACTCAGCTGTATTATTTGGAACGGATGCAGTGAGGGAAATAAAACTCACATCCTCTCCATTCTTTCCAGGAGGACCAGCAGGACCGCGGGAACCCATCGGGCCCTGCAAACATCAACAGCAGAGGAATAATCACACACCGCCGGCAGAATATGCATGCTTTTGAAGCAGCATGCTTTCATAATGTCATATTGACACTAAATTTCAAAACTGAAAGGAAGCAGAAGAAACTCACAGGAGAACCAGGCTCTCCAGGCTCGCCTGGGGGTCCAGTGAATCCCTGAGGGCCCTGTGAAAAATACAGATAAACACAGTTATATATCAGATGCTGCATGCATAACAAACCACTTGAGTCCATTTTAATGACTGTCTAGAAAGAATTGCTGATTTATTTGATTTATGTGTTCTAATAAACAAGACTTTGTAGTACAAGGTAAAACACTAGAAATAGACGTACAGGTGAACCTTGAGATCCAGGGGGGCCACGGGCACCTGGGGGGCCCTAAAAGTGAGAAAACACAGTATTAGAATAGAAAAAGAAAAAATATAGACATTAAAAACAAGCATAGCACTTCATATATCATGCAAGTCGTTTAGTGTAGTTCAAACAGAGTCCTATGAAAGTGCATTACATATTTAAACTAGCTTTGAATGATGGATCCAGGGTGGTCGATCACAGATATAAAGCGTGTAATAAAAATGAGTTATAATAAATGAGATGTACACAACATTGCTGAATATCCATATTGTGAATTGCTGTGTGAGTAGATTGCACATGAGCTTTTTTGTTTTACACAATGCATTTCTGTCTGTTCTGTGTGAGTTCATGAAGGAAAGGAGAAGCTGACTTACTGGGGGTCCGGGGACAGCGGGGCCGCTGGATTTCTCACTGCCGTAAGCCATCTGGGAAAGGAAAGACTGTAGGGGACGACAAGAACCGAAGAGTGAGGATTTGAGGTTTGCTCTGTGATGATCTTCACTGAACCGTTTACTACTGAACTACTAAAGCATGGTTTTCCTTTTAATGCAGAAATATTTGGAAATGATCAACTCTTAGCTAATACACATGCTAGGAAATAATCTATGTGGCATATCACATATACCTAAATTAAGCCCTTAAAATACAGCTGTTTCGCTTTTATAGAGTGCATAGTCTGCTTTCATTCCTTCATTATAGGAGCTGTTCACTTGAGCTGGTACTGAACTACAGAATAACAGAGGCTTTGTGCACCTCGTTTCCAGTTTACAATAAAATAAAATAAAATAAATAAATAAATAAAATGATGAAATAAAATGACATAAAATAAAACAAATAAAATAAAATGACAAACTAAAATAAAACAAAACAAAATAAAATAAAATGACAAACTAAAATAAAACAAAACAAAATAAAATTACATAACATAAAGTGACATAAAATAAAATAGCACAAAATAAAATAAAATAAAACAATACAAAATAACATAAAATTACATAAAATAAAATAAAACGAAACAAAATAAACAAATAAAATAACAACATAAAATTACATAAAATAAAATATTCTTTAACAATTTAGCAAAATGTTACTTATTTTATTTAATCTTTTTTAATTTTTTTTAATGCTAAAGGAAATAATCCATGGGGCAGCAGTGTGCATCATGAAGACAACAGAAAGATTTATGTTTCTGAATTCGGGCCAATTTGACAAGATTCTCTCAAAGTTAATCTTAGTGACGCCTCAAATGCAGATTGATAATATTATAAGCTCAAAGCTGGGCTGCTTACTCCGCCGCCGAGGCCAGTGGTTCCAGGAGGACCAGGAGGTCCAGGGAGTCCGTTCTCTCCGGGAATACCGTCTCTGCCGGGAGGCCCTGGAGGACCCTTCCAGACAAACAGAGGAGATGCATGAGCGCAATCACACAATCACATTAGCAAAGCTAACTCTGTAGCGCCTTACACATGATGATCCTTAGAAATGCAATACAAAAAAACCGCAATGCTTTGGTACAGAATGTATGTCATATATAGACTGAAACTGTTATGCATGAAATCATATTTTTCTCTCATGTTGCATGTAAGTTTACAGAGGTCAAAGGTCAGCGGGACAATTAAAGGTCAGCAGGTTAAAAGCCTCCGATGCCCCATTAATCACCCTAATTATTTCCATTTGCAACAGAATTTCATAGCAATGCAAGCTTTTTGTCTCCTGCAGACTTTGTAGTCTTGAAAACAAATGTGCAGTTGGTCTTTTTCAGTTGTACTAGACTAACCCAGATGGAAAAACTAAATAAATATAAATACATTACAATGATAACAATAAGCAGCTTGTTCATAAACAAATACTGTACTCACTGGATCTCCAGATGGACCAACAGGACCCTAAAAATGGACAATGACAAATATTAGGATACTTTACATTGGTGTATGCTGTAAATATAATAATATGTGTGTAAATTACATTCATATATGGTGTGATAAAAGTACTAAGAAAGTAATATTATTAATTAATAAGTAACTCAAGTAATGTATATATATATATATATATAAATTCTATATACATATATACATATACATACACATTCTAAATACATGGAATTCTGTACACATACACTTATATATAAATTCTTGATTATGTAAAGCAATTTGAGTTGCATTTTATGTTTGAAAGGTGATATATAAATAAAGTTTTATTTTATACACACACACACACACACACACACACACACACACACACACACACACACACATATATATAATGAGATGCATTAAAAAAATCTAAATGAATTCCCACTAACCTGAGAATCACCATCATCTGGACGTGAAGGAACTTCAGTCACATAGCCTCCATTTATGGAATAAAATACAAATATATTTTAGAACCTAAATCAAGTAAAGATATATATATATATAAGCTCAGAGTACTGATTCAGAGCCATAAAAATAGGGAGCTACTTCATGAAAACAATTAACAAACATTAATACTTCCACTGGTGCTGAAAAGATCAGCAGTTAATGTGCTTTCAAAAATCATCATTAATATATATTCATATTTCAATGCATGGAGAACAAATATGATATGCATTATATAGCATTCAGAGATGATGTAAAATAAGAAAGTGCAATTAAGTGAAAAAAAAGCCATTTCAGTGATGAACAAGGCAAATCCTTAATCACTCAGTCCCATGTAAAAGCATGAGTGATGCAGAAAGTGCTCAGGTTTCAGGGGCCAGAGATATTTCCCCGAGCGTTTGCACACTAGATGGCGTCAGACTGAGCGTGTCTGTACCTTCGAGGCAGATGGGGCAGCATTCTCCGTCGGGAATCTCTGGATTGGGACAGTCTGATGTATCCTCACAGATCACCTCGTCGCACATGACCGTGCCGCTGTCGCAGACGCAGATCTGGCAGGGCTCGGGCTTCCATACATCCTTGTCGTTGTAATTCTGACCGTCCAATGTACAGCTACCGAATGAGACTGTGAGGACAACACACCTGGATTAGCACAGCACAGTCAATCACATTCATCTCTGAAAGAAACGACAGGGAGGATTCCAGGGGTCCAGCGGGGCCACAACGACTTCTACTTTTCATTTTAAAAAGATTAAAGATACAAAACTCCTCTCGGCAAATATGAAGCTAACTAAACTAATTTAATTCAACCTACGCAAGTGTGTTGTTAACTAAACACTGGCTTAACTCTTATGGCAAAGTGTCCTCGTTACAAAGTTATAATGTTCAAAATCAGAAAACACACTTCTGTGTGTTTCAAGAGAATGAATATGGCTTTATGCAATCTGAAAGCACAATAAAGGCAATAGAGTTTCACTCTTGCATATGCAGAAAGTTTTAAACTAAACAGGAAAGATGATTGTAACTCATTATAATAACACATACTGTTCTGCTGTGGTGCTGCATTGATTATTTACTTATTGTTTAATTAATGTTTTATAAATAGGAAGGGAATGAAGCTAAAATGGTCAAATGGGGTGTGGTGCACAATGCTTTATGAAGGACAGGCCTGCATCTCGTAGTGTTTCAGACGCGTGCAGTACTAAACTCCACCGCGAGGCGGCGCCAGAGTCACGCAGAACTCCGTCACGCCCCGATCACTCCAGTAATTGAAATGAAAACCAGAGGTTTTCCCTATCAAACAAAATGCGTTTTTTAATTCTAAAACGCTAATTTCTAATATCAATTTAGCAGGCTACAATTGTCAAAACGTCTATTACGCGCATGATGTATCAGTGTAATCCAAAGACAAGCGCTTATATCCAGTTATCAAACGACTAAAAAGTATGACAGAGCACAAACAGATGAGAAAACGAGAGATTAAAAGTACTCTCGTCCTCTCTCTCTCTCTCTTTCTTTCTCTTTCTCTCATCCGCGTCGCGTTTTTGCTTCAGCGCATCATCCTTCGCTTCAGGACATCACACAGTGCGCATGCGCAGCAAACAATTCCGCAGGATGGAAAAATAACCATTTCTAGAAGATAAAAATAAAAATAAAAAATGCAGATGGGAATAAAAAGGCAGTTTTTTCCTCCTCAAGTAATTCCCGAAACTTTTAGATCGCAGGTCGCTTGCAAACAAGACCATTGAAAATCCCCCTCTGGAGTTCTCCAGTCTCCTCAGCCAAGCATCTGCAAAAGCAGGAGTAAAAATCATATACTCACTATCATCCTCTCCTTGTCCTCTCACCACGAGGACCGCCGCAGCGAGCAGCAGCCCTAACCGGATATCCACAAAGCTGAACATGTCTAAATATTAGACATGTAGACTCTTTGAGGCAAGGGGAATCCTGTTTTGTCCTCAATCATACACGTAGGGTCCGGTCTGTGTAACTCCAATCCAGACCCCAGCAGAAACTCCCTACTGCCTAAACAAATGTTTGACCCTGGCTTTTATATGGCAGGGTTTTGGGGAGGTGCTGAGTGCGCTAGATATCTGCTGCATGTTCAAGTCAAAGCCAGTCCCTCCTTCTGCCAAAACCAAGGGCCGCCTTCGAACATGTCAAACTATTTGGAGTCCTCATTACGACGTGGACATTCTGAAACATGGAGAAGAAGCGTGTCAGGGATCTGTGTTTTGTGAATCTCTGGATTCAGATTCGTTTCGGCACAGTTTGCTTGTGGATGTGATCATTTCATGGGCTTTTCATTTCATTGAGCATTTGTTTTAGCTGCCAAATGATGATCAGATTCTGTAGATTCGCTATATGATGGTGACCCTGTGTGACCCTGCAGCACGAAACCAGTCATAAGGGTCAGTTTTTTGAAACTGAGATTTATACAATGAATAATTTTTCCATTGATGTATGGTTTGTTATGATAGGACAATATTTGTCTGAGATACAACTATTAGAAAATCTGGAATCTGAGGGAGCAAAAAAATCTAAATATTGAGAAAATCTCCTTTAAAGTTGTTCAAATGAAGTTCTTAGCAATGCATATTACTAATCAAAAATTAAGTTGTGATATATTTACGGTAGGAAATTTACTAAATATCTTCATGGAACATGATCTTAATATCCTAATGATTTTTGTCATAAAAGAGAAATGTATAATTTTGATCCATACAATGTATTGTTGGCTATTGCTACAAATATACCTGTGTTACTCATGACTGCTTCTGTGCTCTTTTTCTAAATGTTCAAATATGAAAGTTAATTTGTATCATTTACTCATGCCGTTCCAAATCTTTACGCCTGACTTTCTTCTGTGGAAGCACAAATGGGAAAGGGAAGTGGTGTGTGGTGTGTGACCCATACTGGGAAAAGAGGTGATGTCTCAGTGTTTAATGAAAGTCGACTTGTTTTGCACCCCAACATCCTTCAAAATGTTGTCTTCTGCATTTGACAGATAAAAAGAAAGCCATTAAGTGAGAAAATGATAACAGAAATTTCATTTTGGGTGAAATTTCATTTAAACATGACTTTGATACATTTTTTAACAGGATCTTTAGTTTAAAAAAAAAAATAGTGATATTTGTGAATCACACAATGAAAATCAACTTGTTTTAGACCTAAACGTCCAATAAATATTTATTTATTTATGCTTGCAGAATGTAATTTGTTGAGAAAATTATGACAAAATTTTAATTTTTGAGTGAAATATTCCTTAAACATGGCCATACAGGCCCAACTGGACCTTTCTGGATTCAAGCCTATTATCTACATAATATAAAGTATAAATTATATTTCCGTACTAGTCCATTATAGTAAAGAACTTGGTCCTGCAACAAAATATAAAAATAACAATAATTTTATTTTATTTTACCTAGTTTACCAAGGCAGGATTTAAAAAAAAATAAAAAAAATAAAAATAAATAAACTACAACTTGAAACCTACTGTTTATATGCATATATAAAAAAATAAAAAAAACACGAACACATAAAAAATTACAAAAATGTAAACTAAAATGAAAATGAAAACAGAAGACATTAATCTTCTTCACAAAGGCATCCCTTAACACCAGCACACAAACACTGCAGCTATAGTGCCACAGTTGCTATAAAATTATGTCTAATAGCCATAGACAGAACAACATGGTATGAATATCTGTGCAAATGTCCACTGCATGCCTTGAGCTAGTCTGTGAGCCATTAGCTTTTCCACATGCAACATGTTAAGCAGAGAGAGAGAGAGAGAGAGAGAGAGAGAGAAGACATCTGGCATCATATCAAACCATGCTCAATGCTCTGTGGACACGTTGCAACTTCAAGAGCCATGGCCCTGTCTGACCTCCTTTCTCTTTATGTTTACACGTTTATTGCCTGCTCACTAACACTTTTTATATTGCAACAAGACTGCTAAATGCAACATGCAATGATTTTCCTAATAATAACATTAGATGAAGATGAAAAACTGTCTATAATGTGGATTGAGTGGAAAGCAGCTGAATAAAACAGAACAGCACACTTCTTATTCCTATATCGCTGCATTCTCACTGGTTTGTTGAATTATTGCATTTAATGCACATGCAAATGCCTGAGGATTGCCTCTAAATGCCCCTGGATGTTCGACTGCATATCTCACACGTTTGCAAAGTCTTCTATCCTCTTTTATTGTGCGGCTGGATATAGCAGAGTAGATGGATCCCATCCCAGCAAAACCTTATGGTGATGCTGGTTTTATCCAGTCAGGCATAAATCTGAAACCTTCGTTAAATGCCTTATCAAAGCGGAGATTAAACCACCGGTCCAAAACAGAAATAGACATATTATTGAACGGAACAATGACATTTTACGGCTTCCAAAGTCGTGTTTCCATATTGTGACAGCCAGTGACTTTTATTTCTATGTATTTTTTTATTATTATTATTTAATAGACACAATCTAATTTAAGATACGGCTGTATCGCCTACTCAGCACTTTTCCACATAATCAGTACTGTCTTGTTGGTATATAGTTACCTTTATTGTGGTCTTTATTTCAGCATGAGATTGGTATTTTAGCTGCTCATGTCACTAATGTTGATGTATGAGTGTTAGAGACTCGTGTGAACGTGAGGAGGCTGTTATTGATGGTGAACATCTCAAATCAGACACTTATAAAGTAGACGGTGAGTGAGCTAGTTAGGGTTTGAGACACAGCTGTAATGTTGTCCTTCTGGATGAACACTCATAAAGCAGATGCTTCATAGATCCACTGATACATGCCAGTGTGCCACCCTTTAAATGGCCTGCTATATCAAAGCCTTTCATATGAAACAATCATCATGAAATTTTATTACAATACAAAATAGCTGTTTTCTGTGTGAATATGTGTTAAACTGTAATGTATTTCTGTGATCTGCAGCTGTATTTTCAGCATCATTACTCCAGTCTTCAGTGTCACATGATCTTCAGAAATCATAATAATATACTGATTTACTGCTCAACAAACATTTCTGATTATTATCAATGTTGAAAACTGCTGCTGAATTTATGTGAAAACTGATGCAATTTTTTAGGATTGTTTGATGAATAGAAAGTTCAAAAGAACAGCATTTATTTGAAATATAAATATTTTCGGAACATTATAATAATTTAATTTACTGTCACTTCTAATCAATTTAATGTATCCTTGCTAAATAAAAACATTCAACTAAATGTTTAAAACGTTAAGCTCCAAACTAAAAGCACAAGCTAATATATATTGTGGCTACTCTTTATAATCTTGAATAAAATCCACTGATATCATCAAATGCATCTTAGCGAACTGTAATTGTACTTCTCTTTTTTAATTGTTTGCTAATGAACTCTAATAAGGTAATCATTATAAAAGAAGTCATTCTACTAACCTAATGATATTTTCAATAACAGTCTGCTTTTTAAATAATAATGTAAACTTTATAGTAATGAGCTGTTTTATTTTATTAACAATGTGGTATGAATGAGAAAATGCTGCCTCTTTATTTATTAATTATTTATTAAATTGGTGTCAGTATTATTTTGTGTTTTTGTAATGCAAACATTCACTAGGCTGACTTCATCATCATCATCATCATCATCATCATTATTATTATTATTATTATTTAAATCTATACCCCAAACAATCCATCCCTATACAACAACATACAATCACTTTTCCCTCTTCAAACAGTATTAACTCACTTTCTCGATAGAGAAGGTTTTCTTATTGAAAGATGGGACAGACAGTGCAGATTGGGCAGGGCGAGGTTTAAATAGAAGTAGTAATTTTCAGTGCTTTTGTTTTACAAGAGTTGCATTAAATTGCGCCTCTGTGGCGAGTGTCTGGCAGAAATCAGACGGCAATCGAGATGCAGTTATACACAGTTCTCTGAACCAGGTGTCTGAATCATTACATGCTAAAATATGACTCAAAAGTCACCGTTTTACTCTTAATACAGCTGCATGTCCTTTCTAACGTTCTTAGCAAATTTCTGTGTTCCTCCACATTTACCAGAGACCAAACAAGATGCCACAACGCTTCCCTAGAGCCACTCAAACACTCATCACATCAAGCCAAAACACACTCTCAGATCAAACTGAAATAAAGACACAAACAAGCAAACAGCTACCAAACAGCTATACCAGCCAAATCTGAAACACATTTATTCATCTCAGATTGAACTAGGCTCGCACGCCAATCTTCATAAACTTATTGATGCTTATTGTAGAAAACATCACAAGCCCTGCAGGTCATTGATGCATCTTCTGTCCCAGAGCTGACCAACAAATACTGGGCTCATCTAAAATAAAAAGTGTTTACATGTGCAACAAAATGCTAATAACTGACACCACATTACCTCATTAATTAAAACAATATATAATAATATATTTAAATAATTAATAATATAATTAAAATTAATTATATCTAGTGCTGTCAAACGATTAATCGCGATTAATCGCATTCAAAATACAAGTTTTTGTTTATATAATATATATGTGTGTGCACTGTGTTTCCAGTTTGATTCAGACTGACTCTAAGAATATTTGGGATAGATTTCGTTGAAAACATAATTTAGGAGTCTTCTAACCTTGCATTATAGCACATGTGAAGTTACTGAGTTACAAGTTACAGAAAATGTAATATATACCAGTGCTGTCAAACGATTAATCGCAATTAATCGCATCCAAAATAAAAGTTTTTGTTTTTTGAATGTGGATCGTTTTGATGTTATTATATGCAAAACTTTTCAAAAACACGAAGGAAGAACTATTCAATTTTAGTACATCATTGTTGTGTAAACGTGCCCTAAATTGTAAAAAAAAACAAACAAAACGTAAAATGTGGTTCTACAAAACGTGCTTTTACCTACATTTTTACAGGCACTAAAACATACAATACTGATCTATTTTCAGCATCTAAACGTACAATATTGCAAACACATCGTCATTTGGATTACATACTGCTTTTGACATTTTTGCAATAAACAAATGATTATCTGTCTGTCATGTTTTTCTTATACTGTACAGAAATAGTTATGGTTAGGTTTAGAGGTAGGAGTGGGATTAGCGACAATAAAAATATTTTTAATGCCATATTGTTACTAAAATGGTAATTTCCATGCATATTTTATCCTTTTATATATCCTTTTATATTCACTATAAAATGGCTAGGTTAAGGGGTCTAAAACTCGAAATCGCTTATTAATAAAATGACAAAAAGGCATTGATACGAATATCTTAATGATATAAAAGATACATAAATATTTTAAATTTTTTAGCTAAAAATATGTAGCGATTTTACGTTTTAAATGTTGAAATACGTCTAAATTGAACGTTTTAGCATCAATAAAAATGTACGTATGTGTAAATGTTACGTATTAATACTTACGTATAAAACAGGCTGTCAGAACAGTCAATCAAAGAGACCGATTTTTGATATTTAACACTGACAAAATTACATTGTCTTAAATTGATATGGATTTAACATTTTAGTACCTCACTCGAATAAAATGTGACTCTGGACCACAAAACCAGTCATAAGGGTAAATTTTTCAAAATTGAGATTTATACATCATCTGAAAGCTGAATAATAATCTTTCCATTGATGTATGGTTTGTTAGGATAGGACAATATTTGGCTGAGATACAACTATCTGAAAATCTGGAATCTGAGGGTGCAAAAAAATCTAAATATTGAGAAAATCTCCTTTAAAGTTGTTCAAATGAAGTTCTTAGCAATACATATTACTAATCAATAATGAAGTTTTGATATATTTACTGTAGGAAATGTACAAAATATCTTCATGGAACATGATCTTAATATCCTAATGATTTTTGGCATAAAAGAGAAATGTATAATTGTGATCCATACAATGTATTGTTGGCTATTGCTACAAATATACCTGTGTTACTCATGACTGCTTTTGTGCTGCAGGGACACTAATGTTCTGCTGGGAAGTGGTGTTTTTGGATAGTGTTTAGTACACAGGGAGGTGCTGGGGATTCCTCAGCCATTCTCTTTTACAAGCACAGCCATGAAACACATGTTTCTACTTGCTGCAGCTGAAGCACTGAGAGAGACCTTTAACTCCAAACCCTGATTCCTTTCTTCAATCTGTCCATCAGTCATGGCTGCATCTTTACTTTCCCTCACTTTACTGTTCCCAATGTTCCCAGATCTAAACCATTGAGTGCATGTCAAGTCAAGTCACCTTTATTTATATAGCGCTTTTTACAATGTAAATTGTGTCAAAGCAACTGCACAATATCCAAAAAGGAAAATAGTGTGTCAATAATGTAAAATGAAAAGATTAAAAGATTTTCAGTTAAAGTCATGTCAGAGATCGCAAGACTGCAAGAGAATTACGAACGTCTTGACTTCTGATCCAGATATTTTGGATTTTAGGCACTGAATGAACATTTAAATTGAACTCTGCAAGATTCACAATGCATAGCCTATAATACACACAAATATAAAAACGTGGACTCCATAACCAGACGTCTGTGCTGCTGATACTAGAGCAAGATCTGCGTCTGACTAATGCTTTCCTGATACGTGTCCAGCTTTTCTTTGCAAAATGTTCAACGCCAGTCTGAAGCATTCCAGAAGCTCTGCAAGATATTCTAACATGCTGCATGCTTACGAGAGAAAAAGAAGCTTTGTCAAGCTTGAATTTGGCATGGCCTCTGCTACATCAAAATTAATTTAGTGTTTTGCTTGTTAAAAGAAGTACACTTTGGCATACTTATAATAAGAGTACTTAGCACAGACATAATATACTTTAAAAGAACATACTTAAGTGTAAACTGCTTTCAGACACCTAACTGCATCCTACATGTAAATGTATTATAATTAAAATTTATATTAAATGCAACTTCAAGAGTGTTTTTACAGTAAGTAGGACTTAAGTGCACTGTAAAAGGATTTTAGATGAAGTTGTAAATAAAACAAAGATTACTGAAAAATGTTTTACAAGAAAATACAGTCTTTAAACGTCAATATTTAATATTTAATTGAATGTGCTACTTGCCAGTTTTTTTGTGAGATGTATTAATTCCTGAGTGATTTGTTTTCTTTGTACATAATTTCATAATTACTTCTATTGTCTTTGAAATATGGTTAAAGTACTGCTGAATATACTGACATGCATTCATGATACTCTAAAACACATTTTAATGTCACTTTAATTTATTGAAACTTGGAATTATATATATTTGTAATTATTTCTAATGATGAAGTACAATTAAAACATTTACTTTAAAATGTAATATCAAATAAGACACTACAATTAAACTTTATAATCAAGTATGTCAGCCAACACATCAAAGTAAGTGTACTTCTATAAACAACGATACAAGATGATTAAATCATGGTTTAAAGTGTAGCCTACTTTTAAGAAAAACTCATTATAAAGTGCACTTTTTAAAAGGTTTTAAGTGACCTTTTATTTTACTAATATTATGCACTTTTTAAAAAATATACTTTTAAGATTTGAAGTACTCATCTGAAGTTAAGCACACTTCTTTTTCACGAAAGCAACTCTAGGGAAAAAGTTCTCTGTTTTGAAAGAAATACTGAAAACATGAAGTCCTCTGAGAAAGCAACTATTTTTACACTTGAAAACAAATCTTAGTATTTCTGCTTTTGCATTCGGTTTATTTTTCAGTTGTTCATTGCTCAAGGCCATTTACCCAGATCCGCCCGCTCTCTCTTATTCCCCTCCTGATCTCCACCCCTTCACTCCTCAAGAAGCGATCCGTATCCTCGGCTAAAGGTTATGAAGCTGGGAATCTGGGAGATCAGACTGCAAAAGGTCCTCATTTATGGGCTTAGATGTGCAAAACAGCTTGGAAAGTCTTAGTCCTGATAGTTTTAGGGAAATCTAGGGCCGATTTAGAATCACATTCACCCTCCGAAGACGTGGACTGATAAAGAGAAGTCAATCTTAGACAAACACCTGAGGGCAAACAAATATCTCCTTCAACAAGTGTCTTCATGCTACCACCTTCACCGTTGCTTTAAAGTGTTCCTTGCAATATGCAATAAGCTATGCATTGAATCAAATAAAACATTAAGCTGATTACAGGGTGGAAGGCCTGCTTCCGATTGCATTGCACTCTTGCACTTTGGAAAGCTGGAATCATTGTAATATGTGGTCATTTTGTAATCAAGGCTTTCACTGTCTCAGACTGTAAGCCCAGCGCAGCCCCTTCATTTCAGATCACAGGCCGCTATTTTACTGTCTCGGTGTTAGTGGAGGAATTTCACTGATGCTGTTACAGACAAAAGGTTCAAATGTTACTCTTTCTGCGTTTGAGAATCTTCTCTATTGCCCAAACAAGCAGGAGGCTGACGGTTAATGAAAGGCTGTGTGAAATTAATTCAAATGACAGCCCAGACTAGCATTGACCTCATTACCAGGCCACTGTGCTCTTTTCTCAAACCACGTCACCAGCTGAAGAATTGTGGAAAAAAAAGCAAGGAGGAGAAGGAGGAGGAACTGAAATCATGGATCACGTCACATGGCCCTCCTCCGACTGCACCCAAACTCAGACCACCCCAGAACAGATCGTAAAGATGTTTTCTTCTTTTGCTCAAACGTCTAGCACTGCACCATCAATGCATACAAATCTGTGTAAAAGATATACGGAGATATAGATATTGCACACAAGTGAAGCAAGTAAAACAGAGAATAAAATGTTACAATTTTATGCCGCCTTTTGACTTTTTCTTTTTAAATGTAGAGCCCAGTGTCATTTACCACTGTCATATATTCATGCAAATTCATATGTATATATACATATAGACATATAAACTTCGGCCTTGCCCATCACAAATCGTGATGGACAAGGCCGAAGTTCATATCTTTGCATCATGCAGTTGCAACTTTATATAACGCAATTCTGACTTTATAATAAAATCCAATTCTGACAGAAAAAATAAATGTTTTTTACAATTGCAAGTTGAAAAAAGTTAGAATTGTGAGATGTAAACATGCAACTGGAAAAAAAATAAAAATCAAGGTAACACTTTAGTTGAGAGAGCACTTCTTATTATTAACTAGCATGCATATTACTAGCATACTGGTTGTTATTGGCTTATTAGTACTTATGAAGCACATATTAATGCCTTATTCTGCATGATCCCTTAAACCCTACAACTAAACTATCTTACTATCTATTAATAAAATTAGGAGTTTCTTTAGGTAAAAGTTGTAGTTTAATAGTAGATCTTAAAATAAAATGTGACCAAAGTCAGAATTGCGAGATTTTAAAAAAATTGCATTTGTTTTTATTTTTATCATTATTTCTTTATTTTTTTTATTCAGTGGCAAAAATGGGTTTTCACACATAACTCTGCAGGACTTCTCTGCCTTCACATGCAGTCAGAATGATCATAAATCTGAGTTTCTTATTCAGAAATTGGACATGAACAGCTTCTCAAGTCATCTTTACAACTGGGAAACTCAGAGATAATTTTGATACCCTGGGCCATAAACTTTAAATGTGGCAGAGGAGAGACACATAGCTATACTGTAGTACTGATCTGACTTTTCCCCACAACCTCTACATTGCTTTCCCTGGTCATTACAATCATATACATATTGATGTATTTAAACAAATATGTAATGTATATTTTATGTATTGAGATGGACTTAAATTAACTCCCTAAACTTACTGTCATACAGATTCTGGCAGATAAATTCTTCAAACAGCGTGGTACAAAGAAAGTGGTGCTGGTTCCTCAAGAGTCACTCTTAATCTGTCTATAAAGCCTTAAACAAATCTGTCTTCATGTATTTCACAACACTTCAGCTTGTGATTGTTCTTAAGTGAGGCTCAAAGTCTCTGAGAACCTGACTCCAGGTAGTTTACAGTTTTGGAAAATTCCCTGAAGAGACTCTGAAAAGTGTTCCTGATGGCTTCACCTTAATTTTTGCAGTCTTTTGCAGTTAATATCTATTCTTCTCAACATTGTTTGTGACCCTGCGGCCCTAATTAGCATTTATTTTCCAATGGCCAAATATTAATTTTGCATTTCTATAGTATTGCATGCTTCTTATGGGCATTTAATAATTTTAGATTTTTCAGTGTATTAAATCTTTTTTCTGCCCCATTTTACATGTAAAAGAAAACCTGCTTAATAATTATAATATGTTTCACTTACATTAATATATAGAGCAATACCTTTGACATTTTTGTCTCTTCTGCTCACCAACGCTGGATTTACTTAATCAAAAATACAGTAAAAAAATAGGAAATATTGTTACAATCTAAAATAAATTTTTATATGTGAATATCTGTTAAACTGTCATTTATTTTGTGAATTTTCAGCATCATTACTCCAGTCTTCAGTGTCACATGATCTTCAGAAATCATAATAATATACTGATTTACTGATCAACAAACATTTCTGATTATTATCAATGTTGAAAATATCAATGATATGCTGTACAATATTTGTGTGGAAACTCTGATATTCTACATTTATTTGTCAGAATTTGCAGATTAATAGAAAGTTCAAAAGAAGAATATTTATTGATATAATAATTAGTGCTGTCAAACGATTAATTGCGATTAATCGCATCCAAAATAAAAGTTTTTGTTTACATAATATATGTATGTGTGCTGTCTATATTTTATATACAGTTTAATATATATATATAAAATGCATGCATATAATTCAGAAAAATATGTTATGTTTATATGTTAAATATATTTATCTATAATATAAATTATATGAATATAAATATAAACATGTAAATACATGTAAATATTTTCAAAATATATAATGTGTGTGTGTATTTATATATACATAAATATACACAGTACACACACACATATATATTATGTAAACAAAAACTTTTATTAAAATTAATTAATCGTTTGACAGCACGATGTTGTAACACTATAAACATCTTTACTGTCACTTTTGATCAATTTAATGCCTCTTTGCTGAACAGAAGCATTAATTAATGCACTGACCCCAAGCTTTTGAATGTTAGTGTGTATATATATATATATATATATATATATATATATATATATATCATCTTATTCTCATTAATGGCTGAGTTTAGTCTCTGCAGTTACACCTACTTAGTCTTGTTCTCCTCCTCCAAGTTCACTCCCTCCGTGAGAGAGAGAAAGAGACGAAACAAGAAGGAAACAGAATGGAAAATATGACTGAATTCTACCCAGACTACAGATAATGTGCAAACAGCAGCTGGAACTCATGACACGACCTACTGAAGGGAAAGACACTGAGACTTCGGAAACAAAAACAGTTCAGACTCAAAACGCTAAGAAAACAGAAAGCTGAAAAGCACTGAATTTGGTGATTATGAGATGTATTGGACACAAACGCTTCAGTCTGAATTGTGCTCTACTGAACACACCACAGATCTGTTTCTTTGGGGTTATTCTTCAGTCTCTTCCAGACATGAGTTCCAGCAGCTTTGGCAGACATTTTCAACATCGGAAACTCTGCCCAGAGAAACATCTGAGAAAGAGCTTTTCCACTTCTGCTCTAATACATTGTTCAACACTCCCTGGCTTTGCTGCCTTGTTTTGTTCTGTCTCTCGTTTGTTGTTCTGTTAGCATGAACTCCTTTTAGTAGCAAACAGTTGGAGGCCACAAGCTGTTTTCTCTTTTGTAGTTTTAGTGTGTGTTCATTGTAACTCGACTGGTAAAGCATAGCACTGGCGATGCCAAGATCATGGATTCAATTCTTCAAAAAAACACAAACTGATAAAACTGTTTAAATAAAATAAAGGCATCCACCAAATGGATGAATGAAAGTCCAATCAGAGGAGAAGCTATCTGAAGGAACATTACACTTCTTTTGTAAACTGAGCCATGCGTCTAAACATCTGCTGTGATTCAGAGGCATAAGATAAATAGTTATTTCATGGACTTTGAGGAGGTTTGAGAGCTGCTTGCTCTAGATTTTCCAGCTCAAATCCCTCCCTGCTCAAAACAGGGACGACCAATTCAAGCTTTAGTGAACTGCAAGCTTTAATGCTGACCTATCACTACTGTCTTGTTCAGTGCAAATAATAATAATAATAATAATAAGAGTAATACATAATGAAACTGAATTAAATAAATTTACATTTAGTCATTTAGCAGGTGCCTTTATCCAAAGCGACTTAAAAATGATGACAACAGAAGCAATCAAAACAGCAAAAAAGCAATAATACTGTAGATAAGCGCTGTGACAAGTCTCAGTTAGTCTAGGTTTTTATTTAACAATAAATAAAAAGAAAACAAGTAGACAGAATAGAAGAAGAATAGAGAATGTTAGTGTAAGAGTTTTTTAATAAACAAACAAACAAAAAAACTTATAAAAACAAAGTTCCAAAGAATACACAAAAACGTTTATTTTGGATGTGATTAATCATGATTAATCATTGCCCAGCACGGTTAAATACAGTATATATATATATATATGTTGAAGACATGTTGTGTAACTTATAATGTTATTAATAGTGAATAATATATATTAGTGCAGCCAAACGATTAATCACGATTAATCGAATCCAAAATAAAAGTTTTTGTTCACATAATATATTTGTGTGTACTGTGTATATTTATTATTTATTATGTTTAAATTATAAATAAATTTAACATAAACACATAACATATTTTTCAAATATATATACATGCATGTGTTTGTAATAATAAATATACACAGTATACACACATATATTATGTAAATAAATTTTGGATGTGATTAATCGCGATTAATCGTTTGATCATTTTATAATTTATATAAATTATAATAATATTTCCACATAAGGACTATATTGTTTGCCTTGTTTAATTTCTTCAAAGTCTGTTCATTTTGGTGGCAGGTCTTTTTTTTTTTTTCATTTTCCATGGAATTTTTAAATAACATTCATGCATTTAAGCAGAAATTCCTGTAGTTGAAAGAGTAGAGCATGGTGCTGCTTCCCAGTGAATGCATGAGTTATGAGTGCATGAGTGCATTAATGCAATGGAAGTTGCTTTGGATAAAAGCATCTGCTAATTTCATAAGATGCACATTATTCAGATAAATGCAAATGTCATCACTAACAGTAGCGTTCCTGAAATCCGCCTGTGGGCAGGCGAGGAGAATCCCTTCTTTTTTATTATTTTTGGGTATTTCTGAGTCAAGAGGAGCTGGGAGAGTAATTGTGTGAGTGAGTCTGAGATGTGTGCTGGGGGAAATGAGCTCAGCGCTGCGTCTGGAAAGCTCATCATTCCCTGACGCCACCGCACAAGCACTCAGAAATACTGCTGCATGCATTTAGAGAAATGGAGGAGGGGAAAAAAGAGTCACAGAGATGTGGGGGAGAAAACAATGCACGAGAAAAAGCCACTCAGGAGGCATGACACAGGACAGAGCTGAGACAGAGAGAGAGATCGGTGGGAGAACCTGAAAAAAATGTGGTCTATAAACAATATTCACTCACAAATTGCCAGTACATTTCACAAACAAACCAAGAAACAGCGAGTCACTAAATAGAACAGTAGAAGTAGTACAAATCTCTTTTTACAGTGTAGTTTGTATGAGCACAGAATAAAGAGAGTTGCTTTGCACACAGATGCAGCGAGTCTCATGAAGCATCTGGAAAATCCTGAAGAGAAGCAGGAGGAGTGTGAGTCAGACAGACATCACCCACAAAACTCACTCACAGTGCACTCACTGCACAAAAAAAAAAGGCTTATCTTAAGTATTTTCCTTATTTCTAAGTCAAAATATCTAAAAGTTCTTAAATTAAGATGCATTTACTTGTTAAACAAAATGACATAAGATATTGAGTCTTTTTTTCTGGGAGAAAAACCCCCCCTAAATTAAGTGCATTTTGCTTAAAACAAGTATAATTACCTGCCAGTGGGGTAAGTAAATAAATATTCTTAAAACAAGATAATTTTAGTTACCCAGATATTTTAAGCAAAATGCACTTAATTTGTGTTTTTCCCTAGAAACAAGACTAAATATATTATGTTGTTTTGCTTAACAAGTAAATGCATTTTAATGTAAGAATTCTTTAGATATTTTGACTAGAAACAAGACAAAAATACTAAGTAAGATAAGCATTGTTCATATACTCCACACAGTTCAAGCATTTCCCCTGCAGCACCAAAAACAGATGGAACTTAGAGAATTAAGACACTCTTAATGTATAATTAATACACTTCAATCAGTCAAATTCAAAAACAAATTATTAAGCTAATTAGCCAACATTTTTTCACTATACTCAATGCTTATATGAGCAGGTAAATTTGGTTATAGAATATATATTAAACACAAATATAAAAACATATATTATTTTGAAGGAGACGTATCAGACAACAATATTTTTTGAAAAATCCCATAATGTTCTCCGTAAAGGGCAATTGCTTTTTTTTCGTCCTTTTTTTAATTATAAACTGTTAAAGGGGTCATTTGATGCAATTTCAAGTTTTCCTTTCTCTTTGGAGGGCTACAAGCTGTTTGTGCATAGATAGATAAGATCATTGTTGCAAAGACTAAAGTCTCAAAACCAAAGAGATATTCTTTATCAAAGTTAAGACTCTGCCAAGCCCCCCTAAAACGGCTCATTCAAACACATCCCACATGTCTACGTCAGGATGTGGAAATATTTGCGTAACACCACCCAAATGTTCACGCAAAGAAAGAAGGCATGGTTTCAGTAACAGCAGTAGTGTTGATGCAGCCGTGTCAGGGAGACGCTGTGTGTTTCTAGGCCAAAGCAAAAGCACTTTATTTGGCCTTCCGATAGTAGATGCATTTAGGAATCATTAAGATTACTTACAGCAGAACAGCACAACCCAGATGTTCGAATTTGTGCAACGCATTTTATGGACAGCAGTTTCATGAACCTAGGAGAGGAGGTAATTCTGACTTTGCTATGACAATCTGGCGCTTCTGAATCAGCAACTGCATGTTTTGTTATTAGTTTAAGTATTTTCTATTGACTGTTCAAATGCTGAGTTTTGTGCATAGTGTGTGTGTGTGCGTGTGTGTATGAGAGAGAGAGATAGGGTCACATCACAGTAGAGTCAGCTGTCTTAATGGCGGCTTGTGTGAAACACATACGAGCTTCATCACTGTGTCTGTCTCTGTTCCCTCTCGGGCTTGAACTGATGGTAAAACCAAGGACATTATTAACTGTCTTTATATTTACTTTGAAAGCTGAAGCTCGCGATTATGGGAAGTGGCGTTACATTTCTGACATGTGCTTGTGGTGTTCGGCCAATCACAATGCACTGGGTCAGTTGGCCAATCAGAGCAGACTGTGCTTGTCGGAAGGAGGGGCTTTGTAGAAAACAATTGTTTGAGAGAGGCGGGGCATAGAGGAACTGCAATAATGTACAGTATTTGAAAAATAATGTTTTTTGAACATTAAAGCGTCAACATATTCTGTTACACCAAATACACAAAATAATGATCTTTAAAATAGCATCATATGACCCCTTTAAAAACTGAAGTACTGTGAGTTAAAGGGTTATTAATCAAGTGTGCAGTATATTGTCATTTCACATGATTTCAACTTTTCAAAATAATTCCTGGTGGAAAACTACATTTTCCACAATTCTGCAAAGAAATCTCCACCAATCAGAGAATTGAAACAGGCAAATCACGCCCAAAGAGCACTTTAGCCCCGCCCACTCCCATAAAGCACTGCAAATGATGTGTAGAGTCTCCCTGTGTGTGTGTGTGTGTGTGTGTGTGTGATATAAAGCTTCATGCAATTGTAGTTCTTTTCCTCACTAAACTAGTTAAGTTCTTGTCCCTTTGTCTTTTTGGCTGATTTTCAAACACTTTTTTTTTTGTTTAGTTTTTTTGCTTTAAATCATAGTTTGTTGGTTTGGTTGAATGCTTATAACTCTTAAACAATGACTTTGAAAAAATCCCTATGGGAAAAAATTAAAGGGAAATACTTCCACCACCAAGACTGCTGAGAATGTGGACAGGCACTAATACACTTTATTTAAAAAGTGCCCACACAAAGCTTCTCTCTCAGTACAGTACACCATTTATGGGAAATAAGATGCAAAAGTGGGTCATTCAGAAATCATAACCATATTGTCATCACATCTCAATTCCCATTCAGCAGTTCAGTCCAGCAGTGATTAGCCAATCATTTGAGAGGTCACTTATCAAGAAGACAATACTACATTTCACATTTAATCTAACATGTTACTTGTCATTTCTTTGCAATGTTTGTAAAATTTACTGGCAGTTTCTGAGTAAAAATAATTTAAAACATTTTTTAAGTAAATAACATGGTATGTGACAAATAATGAAGGCCTGTAATTGTCTGCAGTGTACTCCTTCACCTGGATGAGCTGGGACAGGTGTCTGTAACAGGAGTTGAAGACTCTTAAGGGATGATTTGATTTGGCGGCTGTTTTGTGTAACTTTGTAAGTAATACCTTACAACAGAGAAATTCCCCGAACACGGCCAAGACCTGTTGCTGTGTTGATGTGAGCCAGCGTTCCTCAAACACACAACCTGCCAGAGAGCTGCACTAAAACTAATCTGCACTTCCTCCTCTGTGTCCCGTTCCCAGTCGCTGTCTGTGTTCATGAAGGATCTCTGCTCTTCACTTTAGCACATCAGGTAGAGCCATCTGTCTGGAGAACCGGCCAATCACAACACACGCACAGCTGCTGAGCCCCGCCCACTCCGGTTCTGACAATATGAAGAAGAACTGCATCACTTCATCCAGGAGAGCTGATCCAGGAATTTATGAGTGGAAATTATATCAGATACAGCAGTATATCTACAATTATGACAAAAAAACAAACAAAAAAACTTGAATATTACTTTAGTAGGTTCAATATAATACTCATTTCTTTTTTGTGTGTGTCTGGATTTATTGTATCAGTTTATTCAAAATGCATTAATGCATGTCTTCTTTTATGAATACTATTTTTTAAATTAAAATTAAGATTTTCATCTTTTGATCTGTTTATTTTGGATTGTAATATATTTTAATAGTATTATTAAATTTTCATGCTGTCAAATGATTAATCACATCCAAAATAAAAGTTTTTGTTTACATAGTATATATGTATGTGTGTACTGTGTATATCTATTATGTGTATATAAATACACACACATGCATGCATTTAAGAAAAATATGTTATGGTTATATATTAAATACATTTATACTGTATATAATATAAATTATATGAATAGAAATATATACATGTAAATATTTTCAATATATATACATGCATGTGTGTGTATTTATATATACATAATAAATATACACAGTACACACACATACAGTATATTATGTAAATAAAAACGTTAATTTTGGATGTGATTCATTGCAATTAATTGTTTGGCAGCACTATTAAATTTGAAATTTTATGTAATATTATTACATTTTAAAATTTAACATCTCTCTACAATAGCCGTAAAAGATTTGGATGCCAAATCAAAGTCAGTGTGGTATTAATAACATGCATTAAGCTATTTCATCAAGTGATTATATGTATATATATATATATATATATATATAAAACAGGAAATTATGTCACAGAGAAGACCCACTTAGACTGTCAAAGACAATTAAAAAAGTTCAAATGTAAAAATATGTTTTGTCTTGAACAAAATACTTAAATATTTAAAGGTTTTTATACAACAATATAGTACTATAAGGTGTTTTTCCCATTCAATTTTTAAAAAATCATCTTTTAAGAATTATCAGTCATGAACCCATCCATCCAGCTACGAGGAGAATCACGAGATTGCAAACTTTGATTTGAAGCAAAAAATTATTTTGAATATGAACTGAAAATACTGAAAGTATTTAAAGTGACCCTAACGACTTGAATAAGAGAAAGAACTACAAGCATTGCGAATGAAGACTGAATTAAATATTGATTTAAAAATGTGTTGGTCATGCAAATAGAAACTAAAAATTGTACATTTACTTCAAAATATAAATTTTATGCATATAAATATTCAACTAGTTTGATACAGTTTTACATTTCATCGTCTGATTTTTTTGACTAGTAATACAATGTAAAATTATTTTTTGCAAATAAAACAAAGATATATGGAGTGCATTTTACAAGAAAATGTCTCGCTCTTTAAAGACCGAAATAGCATTTTCTTCAATATTTTGAAACAATTTGAAAAAAAATTAAAATCTCCTTTAAAGTTGTCCAAATGAAGTTGTTAGCAATGCATATTATTAATCAAAAATGAAGTTTTTATATATTTACGGCAGGAAATGTACAAAATATCTTCATGAAACATGATCTTTACTTAATATCCTGATGATTTTTGTCATAAAAGAGAAATGTATAATTTTGATCCATACAATGTATTGTTGGCTATTGCTACAAATATACCTGTGTTACTGATGACTGCTTTTGTGCTGCAGGGTCACAATTATTCAGAAGTTTATGCACAAGCACGTTTGTTTCTCCACAAAGGATGCATGTGAGCATCCAGCACAGAAACTTTTTATCACCTAAATATTTCTGTCAATCTTTATGTTAACCCCATCAGTCAAAGACAACTACAGTACTCTCACAAAAATCTACTTCTCAAGAACTAACTCAGTTTCTAGATCTGCTCAACACAGCTTCAGACGAACTGCATCTGCTCCGACCTCGCCGAGCACTTGAGAATAGAGCAGAAACAGTGACTTCAATGGAAAAGAATGCACAGCGCTCTCTTAACCCTCCCCAAACCCAGGCAGTATGTTCTCTTTCTCTCTCTCACTTTTGCAAACCCACAGTTTTGCGGTGAATAAGAAGGACTGTAATGTGCAGTGATGACCACAGCCTTCCCTTAACTTTTCCTCTGGCTCGCTCGCTTTTTTATCGTTGCCACGTCTGATGCGCTGTAAGTAATGGCTTGTGTTCACGAACCTAAAGCATTGACAGTGATGAGCATGTGCTCATCAAATAAATAAAAAAATCAGTCTGCATCAGTCTGGAGTCTCTGGGTCAGGACAACTCACAAATGTTCTCATAGCTGTCCATCACACATCATAATGCCCAACCATGAAAAAAAAAAAAAGATAAAACATTTTCTTTTTAGACCCATACACCATGACTATTTCTGCTTTATTTCTCATCTTGAGTTTTACTCCAGTTTTTGGAATAGTTGCACACTCACAGAGAGAGAGAGAGAGAGACTGGTGCACACCATATGTTCTGATGTGGGACTAGAAACCCACATCACCATGGAAACCTTGGTAATCATTTTCAGATGCCCACAGTGACTCACAGCTTCATCATGCCGACCCAGGTAACAATAATATCCCCATTTAACACAATGACTAGTTCTCCAATGCTTTTTATATTATTTGGAATCCAAAATCTGACTAATCCAGCTGCTATTGAACAACATAACAGTATGACAGAATAGCCCAAAGCATTCAACTCAAAAGTGCTTTGATAATGAAAGCATTTAACAATTTATTAAGAGCGTTAAAGTGATTCCTCTTTGCTCAAAGACCTAAATTGGATGAATTGTTGCTTTTTTGTGTGTTAATTGTGAACAATCCATAATGGAAGGACCAAGTTAAGATAGAAAATGAGATGACAGATGACTATGAAAGTCCACTCCTTAGAGTTAAAAAGAAGTTTGAAATAAGTGACATCATTTTCACAATATTACAATAAATGTTGCAAATTAATATGCTGTTCTTGAAAATGTTTTTGAAAATATTAAATTAAAATAAATTAGGGGGAGATTAATACAATATATTTCAGGCTTTACTTTTTTTGACAGCTCCACAAATGGCTTCTTGTGAGTCTTGTAAATCTGCTATCAATTGTATTTTGAACTTACATGTACTCAAAGGATTTCCTTTTGCAGAAAGAGAGAGATCACAGAGAGAAAATGCTTTAAAAAAATGTAAAAAATAAATAAAAGAATAACTGGTAACCTGAATTTCTGTCAAAGTTAAAAACATTACGATAAATAACGTTGCAAATTACAAGAAATAAAATCGGAAGAGTTGCAACTACAAAATGTAAAATCACAATTACGAGAAGAAAAGGCGCAACTGCAAAATATCAAGTTGCAATTTCAAAATATAAAGTCGAAATAACGAGAACCAGTCACAAATGCAAAACATATAGTTGTGATTGCAAAGAATCAAGTTGTAATTGCAAAAAATACTCCTAATTATGAGAACCAAAGTCACAAATGCAAAATATAGTCGCAATTACAAGATGCAAAGTCGCAAATGCAAAATATAGTCGCAATTACGAAATGCAAATTCGCAACTGCAAAATGTAGTCGCAATTACGAGATGCAAAGTCGCAAATGCAAAATATAGTCGCAATTACGAGATGCAAAGTCACAAATGCAAAATGTAGTCGCAATTACGAAATGCAAAGTCACAGCTGCAAAATATAGTTGCAATTACGAAATGCAAAGTCGCAACTGCAAAATTTAATTGCAATTACGAGATGCAAAGTCACAAATGCTAAATATAATTGCAATTACGAGATGCAAAGTCACAAATGCAAAATATAGTCGCAATTACGAAATGCAAAGTCGCAACTGCAAAATATAGTCGCAATTACGAAATGCAAAGTCGCAACTGCTAAATATAATTGCAATTACGAGATGCAAAGTCACAAATGCAAAATATAGTCGCAATTACGAAATGCAAAGTCGCAACTGCAAAATATAGTTGCAATTACGAGATGCAAAGTCGCAGCTGCAAAATATAGTTGCGATTAGGAGTTGCAAAATCACAAATGCAAAATATAGTCGCAATTACGAAGTGAAAATTCGCAACTGCAAAATATAGTTGCAATTACGAGATGCAAAGTCGCAGCTGCAAAATATAGTTGCGATTAGGAGTTGCAAAATCACAAATGCAAAATATAGTCGCAATTACGAAGTGAAAATTCGCAACTGCAAAATATAGTCGCAATTACGAAATGCAAAGTCGCAACTGCAAAATATAGTCGCAATTACGAGATGCAAAGTCACAAATGCAAAATATAGTCGCAATTACGAGATGCAAAGTCGCAGCTACAAAATATAGTCGCAATTACGAGATGCAAAGTCACAAATGCGAAATATAGTTGCAATTACGAGATGCAAAGTCGCAGCTGCAAAATATAGTTGCGATTAGGAGTTGCAAAATCACAAATGCAAAATATAGTCGCAATTACGGGATGCAGTCACAACTGCAAAATATAGTCGCAATTACGAGATGCAAAGTCGCAGCTGCAAAATATAGTCGCAATTATGAGTTGCAAAATCACAAATGCAAAATATACTCGCAATTATGAGATGCAAAGTCACAATAACAAGATGCAAAGTCACAAATGCAAAATATAGTCGCAATTACGAGATGCAAAGTCGTAACTGCAAAATATAGTCGCAATTACGAAATGCAAAGTCGCAGCTGCAAAATATAGTCGCAATTATGAGTTGCAAAATCACAAATGCAAAATATAGTCGCAATTATGAGATGCAAAGTCACAAATGCAAAATATAGTCGCAATTACGGGAACTATGAAATAAACATGAATGAACATCATAACATATTTTATTATTTTTCAAGTTTAAGTCCTTCGAAGCTAATCAACTCTCCTGTCTGATTTGTTTCTCGGACAAGATGACGGATTTGGTGTTATGATTGGTCAGATCGCCTGTCAGTCAAGCTTTTTGCGAAGGGTCAATTAAGATAACCAATGTTGCAACTGCAAAACATAAAGTTGTGATTGCAAAGAATAAAGTTGCAATTATGAGAAATAAAGGTGTGCCTGCAAAATTTAGTTGCAATTACAAGAACCAAAGTTGCAATTGCAAAATATTTGCAAGTATAAGAAACAAAGTCACACTGTTGTAATTATGATAAATTAAAGCACAACTTCAAAATATGAAGTTGGAATTGCAAAATATAATGTTGCAATGATCTTTTATTAATTAATTAATTTAATTTATTTTATGTTATTTTATTTTATTTTCTGAGGCAGAAACACGTTTCCATAAATGACACTTTTGATGCTCTCATGGATTTGATCTTGATGTTTTAACAGTCATAGTAGCTGAATTACAAATCACATGCAGCCACATAAACACATGAGAACTGACTGTCTGCTTCATGGGAGAGAACACATGAACACTATAATACAATGAAGCTGTGAGGGTTTAAATGATAGGTCAGTAGTGGTCAGCAGAGGTCCAGACACCCACTGCCACAGAGAAAGTGACGGGGCACAGAAAATATCAGCGTGGACTCACTGGGCACTCGGTTAAGGCTCAGTAAACTCTGCTTAAAATATACGACCAAAATGAGAGGCTGTTAAACCAAACAGGAAAAAAAGTGGCAAAGGAGCTCTTTAAAAATGTTTAGAGGGATGTGTCTCTCCCACACAGCAATGGAGGGAAAAGACTTCTGGAGGACATCCAGTGAGAGACAAGTCGATTTATTCTCACTGGATCTCAATCTGCAACACAACTCAGATCAAAAACTCTTTCTAGCCAGCCTGTCAGACTTCATGCTCTTTACACTGAAAAAAAAATATTCTCTTAGGTTTTTGTCTTGTTTTCTAGTATACATTCTTGAATCAAGATGAATTTACTGTACAAGTAAAATGACAAGATATTATGTCTTGTTTTCTGTAAAAAATAAATCTAAATTTATTTAGTTTTTCCTTAAAACAAGCAAAAATAATCTTGTTTAGCCTTTGAATTAAGATTATTTTTCTTACCCCATTGGCAGATGTTTTTGCTTGTTTTAAGCAAAAACTAACATAATTTTGATTTAAAAAACAAAAAACAAAAACAAGACTTAATGTCTTAAATCATTTTACATGTCAAGTAACTGCATCTTGATTCAAGAATGTTTAAATATTTATACTAGAAAACAAGACAAAAATACTAAGTAAGAAACTATCTGTAACTATCTGTGAAAGTTTGCCGATTAAAACTAAGAACAAATTCAGGGATGAAGTAAAGAAAAAGAGTAGAGTTATGAGAGGGGAGGAGTCTCAAGGAGTCTTTTGAGAGAAACAGAAAGAGAGAGAGAGAGAGAGATCTGGGTGGCATAAATCACACATGAACCTTTGAACCCTCAGAGAACCTAAAGGAAAACACATTGCATTAACAAAATCTTGACTGAGAAATGGATTTCACTCAAACAAGCAAGAAAAAGGAAGTGTCCGAAATTAGATATTAGAGTTTGCAGGTTTGTTTCTGCTCTTCAGAGACGTCTGCCAGGTTAAATGCTTTTCGCAGGCTGCCTTCTCGCGAGACGAGTCCACTGACGTTTAGCTCTCAGAGATGTTTTAAAACTCAGTCATGATTCCAGATGGTTTCAGGCTGTGTGAACATTGCCAGTGGAAAAACATCCTCGTTTCTGTTGGAATCTCATCAAGACGTGCTGCTTTACCTGAGTGAACCAGCAGAAGTGTTTAAGAAAGTAGAACAGACTAACTTTTTCCTTTGCACTTTCACCTTTTAATGAAATTCTACAATATCATTTTAATTCACAGGCATTCTATGATATTGATAAATAGCATTAGACTGATAAAACAAATCTGGCCTAGGATTTACTTTGAAACAATTCGCACTCAAAAAGTCCAAGTAAGTTTCACAATAATTACAAAGAAACTATGGAAGCTTGTTTCTGCAACAGGATAAAAAAAAGGTAATTGTGACTTTTTATCTTACAATTCAAACTTTTGTTTTTGCAGAATTGCAAGACATATTCAGAATTGTAAGAACTTTTGACTTCTTTCTCGCAATACTGACTTTTTTCTCTGAATTCTGATCTTTCATCTCACAATTCTATGGAATACTGTTTCCACCACTGAAAAAAAAAAAAAAAATTGTGATATTTCATTCATAATTGCAAGAATGTAAACTCACAATTCTGAAACAAAAAGGCTGTGCGGTTGCTAGGATACCAAGGGTGGTTGCTAGGGTGTTGCTATGCAGTTGCTAGGATACTCGTGGCAGTTGCTACTGTGTTGCTATGCAGTTGCTAAGGTACTCAGGGCAGTTGCTACAGTGTTGCTATGCGGTTGCTAGGGTACACTGGGTGGTTTCTAGGGTGTTGCTATGTGGTTGCTAAGGTACTTGGGGTGGTTGCTAGGGTGTTGCTATGCGGTTGTTAGTGTACTCGGTGGGGGGGGCGTTGCTAGGGTAACCTGGGGTGGTTGCTACAGTGTTGATATGCGGTTGCTAGGGTACTCAGGGTGGTTGCTAAGGTGTTGCTATGCAGTTGCTAAGGTACCCTGGGTGGTCGCTATGCGGTTGCTAGGGTGCCCGGGGTGGTTGCTAGGGTGTTGCTATACGGTTGCTATAGTTCCAGTGGTGGTTGCTAGGTTGTTGCTATGCGGTTGCTAAGGTACCTGGGGTGGTTGCTAGGGTTTTGCTATTCGGTTGCTTTGGTACACAGGGTGGTTGCTAAGGTGTTGCTATGTGGTTGCTATGGTACCCGGGTGGTTGCTAAGGCGTTGCTATGCGGTTGCTAGGGTACTCGGGGTAGTTGCTAGGTTAGTTTAGATCGTTGCTAGAGTGTTGCTATGAAGATAGATAGATAGATAGATAGATAGATAGATAGATAGATAGATAGATAGATAGATAGATAGATAGATAGATAGATAGATAGATAGATAGATAGATAGATAGATAGATAGATAGATAGATAGATAGATAGATAGATCTTGCAATTCTGAGGTCATATCATTCAAAATTGTGAGAAAAAATTCCAAGCTATAAGATAAAAAGTCGAAATTACCTTTTTACTTCTTATCCCACAAACTTCCATAAGTAACACATTGATCTAAACCTGAAAGTTCACAGTAAAAGGACTGAAATAGTACAATCTTTTATTTAGTGTTATTTACAGCTTCAAAAGAAGTCATTTTACAGTGTAAATATCAGAATTTAATACTAACTCATGTCTTCATAAACTGAGCAAAGAACAGAGACTCTTTCACTGGAAAACATTATTTTCTGATCAGTTTTTACCATCATCCCAGTATCAAATTCATTTATATTAACAAATACACCTTATGTCTGTAGCATTAGATGCATGTCAAAACTGTCATATTCTGTCAGACAGTTAAACCGAGAGTGGTCCAAACAAATGATTTCCAATAAACTCTGTCTGTAGGTCATATAAAGTCTGTCCCAGCAGGTTACTGTAGTTCTCCGTGGGCAGTAGTCTATAAAGATGCCTATCGAGTGAGCGAGTAATTAGGACCACACATCTCAGCATATATGAACAATATAAGATTTTAATATTATCAAGCATTTTCCTAATTACTTTTCAAATTGTCCCTGTGCTCTCCAGAAAGTGTGCTGTGATGCTGATCGACAGCAGTGCTTCATATCTCTGTGATAATCAGCGCAGACGCAGCCCCGCAGATCATTTGTGAGGAAACATTTGGAAACACAAAATAAACGTGAGCCTCGGGTGGTAAAACGAGTCTGGCTTTCTACCAAAGACTTAGCACTAAAGGATTCCCATCGCTGCGATACGCCTTCTGTTGGTCAGAGGAAGAAGCACAGCTTTAGATGTGGAGACATGACTGAGAAAACATCTGTGTGAGAGAGAGAATTTTTAAATAGCTTTTGCATCATTTATTTCAGCTCAAACACAGTTTTTAAATAAAGAAGAAGAAAAATCATAGCTGCAAAATGATCACGTTTAAATTAATCAGTCTTCTGACATATAACATATCCAAATATCACTATAAACATTGTATATTACAAAAATAATACATTTAAAACATTGATATATAAATTACAAGCTACTTTTCAAAGGTTAGTTAGGGTTAAAAGTGAGGTTTAAAAAAAAAAAAAAAGAAATTCATTATTGTATTCATCAAAGATGCATTAAATTAAATTTAAATGCTATTTTTAAAGTTTCTACTTATCAAGGAATCCTGAAAAATGCATCACAGTTTCCACAAAAATATTGTGCAGCACAACTGTGTTCAACATTGATAATAATCAGAAATGTTTGTTGAGCAGTAAATCAGTATATTATTATGATTTCTGAAGATCATGTGACACTGAAGACTGGAGTAATGATGCTGAAAATACAGCTGCAGATCACAGAAATAAATTACACTTTAACACATATTCACATAGAAAACAGTTTTAAATTCTAATAATATTTAATAATTTTACTGAATTTACTGGATTTTTGGTCAAATAAATGCAGCCTTGAAGAGCTTAAGAGACTTCTTTCATATTTAAAAAATCTTTATAACCCAAACTTTTGAATGGTATGTTTTTAGAAAATATATCTTTTATATTTTATTTTTCTAGTTTGAAAAAAAACAATCTCTCTAAATCTTTCTAGATTTATGCTTAAAACAAGAGAAACCAATAAGAAAACATAATTCACTATGTATTCTCTGAAATCAGCTCCTAATAATTTATGTACATTTTCTTCTAAATAAAAACAGCTTATTTATCAGTGATGTTTGCGGTAGAAACCGATGTCATATATCTTCAGGTGATGTTTCTGTGATTTTAAACAGGCAGGTGCTCCACATACTAAAACCATAAACAGGAGACAACAGGTTAGGAGGGCAAAAGCAATCGAAATTAGCGTGCTTTGCTGATTTACGGCCCTTCTGAACACATACAGATGGAAAGCAGAAATCTGTGTCTTCAAATCTCTCTCAGGAAATACCAGGAAGGAAACACAGAAGGGTCTGGATGGAAAGTGGAAAAAGCAGAGGCACTTGTGTAAGACTGAACACAATACTGTGAGAGAACATGCTTTCTGTGAAGAGCTTTTATCAAAACAACGCATGATATTTACATGGATGTTTCTATTAATATGCACCAGCCCACAGCGATCACTGAAGGTCACATGATCCCAGGTTTCTGCTTCATGTCTGTACTTCATTTTCTCTACATCGTCTCACTTGCCCCCCAAAAATAAGACAAAGACCAGCAGGAAAAATACATGTGCTAATATGGAGTGGGTGGAGCTTATGCAAAAGCTCTCTGATTGGTTGAGTGCAGATGGCCATATTTAGTTGACTCATTTCTCAGACCACAGCATGGTTGTGTTTTTGTCTTTTTCGTCTCCTTGTCACATCATGGAAAGTCTGGCCAAGTACTCAGACCCTCCTCCGATGCTGGATCTGTAGAGTGCAGTTTTTCACCGTTTCAAACAACATCTATCTCTCAGAACAGCTCTATATTAGTTTGTAAAAAACCAACTGGTAATTTTAACGGTAAAGGACTGTAAAAATTAATAGTTCACCCCCTCAGACCACCCAAGAATTTGTTTCTTTGGGGTTTATATAACATCTTTTGTTGTTTTATTAATGTTTATTGCATTTTGTTTTAGTGTCGTGTGCTATCATGATGGTGTTTTCTATTTACTGTATGACACTGTGCATCTTCAGTATTTACCTCAGCTTGTGGAAACTCTAACGTAATTCATCAAGTCTCTCATTAACTGCCTGTATTATGACAGTGGTTATGTATATTAAGCAATGAAAGCCAATGAAATATACAGGCTTACTGCAAATTTAAGCTCAGTCCTGTAAAACCTCAAATATTGCTGCCATATTTTCTACTGTCAAGTTCTGGCAACCACAGCTGTTGTTTTTTACTGTAAATTTGATGGATTTACCTTTTGCAGTTTCATATTAATTCATAAAGACTCTGAAAATGAGCTGGAGAGCACAGACGATTGTTTCTCAGTCATGCAACTTCAGCTTTCAGTATCTGCTTCTCATTAGTTCTCACATTTTCCCACTTCTCTCTGAAGCCAAACGCATCTCTGCCGTGCATGAACACAATCTGTCTAATAGAAAGGGTTAAGATCTAGTTCATAGGTTTAGGAGTGAGATCTGGATCACGCAGAGCTGAGGGTGTCTTTGTTTGGCGTGTGCAGCTCGCTTCATCATGTTGGTTAAAACAATGTTGAGGAAAAGGAGAAAGGGATGAACTGTGACGCCTCTTTTCTTCTGAAGTTTGCAACACAAAAACTATGCAACATCATTTATCAAGCCTGCCACATCATCATCATCGTTGGGAGGGAGAATCCGGCTCCGTTCCCAAACCTGCTTTAGCTGCTCGCTGTCCTGCAAAGACAGCCTCATAAATGACCGATTAGGAACATCTGCAGTGGTCAGCAAGTCCTCCTGACATGGAGAGAAAGGGACACTCAACTAACAATTCATTTTAAAAGAGTTTAATGCATGGTAAAGTGCAGTTGTAACTTTAGATTGATTTGATCAACACTTCTTGATACGTAAAAATAATTATTAGCATTAGTATGAATTCATTTATATTTAACTTGCCTTGACTAAAAGATGCAAGCTTATGCATGACTCTATAAAATATTAAAATGTGCCAAATACTTCTTAAAGTGTATTTCATTTGTTTTATAATAAATGTAATAATTAATACTTACTAATACGAATTATATTGTATTATAAATTCAAATATTATTTAATATTATATTATATTATATATATATATAAAACATATTTATTTACTAAAATACAGTTGTATATTAAGGTATGTAATATTATAATAAGTAATATAATATAATAGTTATAATATTTTTTAAGACTGAATAGGAATTGTTTAAAAATATTAAGAGACTAAAACTTTGAAAAAAATCTTACAGACCACAAACTTTTTAATGACAGTGTAGTTTTTTTTTTGTTACTTTTTTTACATAATTTTATATAAACATTTCTAAATAAAAAACATATTTTCCAAAATAAAACAATTAGGGGAAAAAAAAACAAATATGCATATTATAATTTATTTTGTGCTTCAGTACTTAAAAGAATTGGCCATGAATTACGCTTCAGTCCAGGATTAGTTTTGGACTAAAAAGTGAGAACTGGTTGGTGGTCTGAATTGTCTGCAACACACTGTGTATAAAGACTGGCATAAAGGAGCATTACAGCACACTAATAAAGGGTTATAAAATCACAAAAGCCAAGAAGAAACCCTTAAATGAGGATGAAACACAGGCTTGCGAGGAAAGCATAATCATCATGCCCACCTCTTCAATGTCAACAAAAGCTCAATGGCGCTACACAAATCTCACGCTTAAGAGCGCTCAGTCTATTTTTGGGCTGACATCATGACTGTTTACATCGAGAGCAGTTTGACCCCATGCGATGGGGAGACATTGAGGTAAGCTATCCGACACCGCCGTCTCTCCTTATGCTCACGGCCAAACATGTTGAGACAAAGAGCAGGCAGCATTCCTATATCACAGTATTCATTCATCTTGAGTTATCAGCACGCTCTGGAATCCTGATATAAACAAAGCATTAATGGAGGACACTGTAAGTGAAAGTGGATGATGCTCTGAGCATTTGGTTTTGTGCACGACTAGTGTTTTACAGTCAAACCAACATTTATTCAGACACCCTTCTCACATTATATTCACAGTTTATTCGCTATAGTTTAGAAAACGGTCAAAAAAATGAGAAGAACTCTACTGTGTCAGAACAAATTGATCTTGATAATTTCAGATAACTTTGATAGAAAGGTATGTAATGAATTGGGTTGAATAGCTGTCAGCGGTTACATTTAAGAACACAATTAGATAATACCAATTTAGCTCAAGCAATCACCAAGCAATGCTTCATTTTGTTCAGTCTGTGGTGTAAAAACATCGCATTAACAATTAAAGAAAAACACTTCAGCAAAACATGCTCAGCTCAAAGTGTCTGAATCATTTTTGCTCCCAAATTTTACCGGTAGTCCACTGTATGAAGAATTTTTGGGTATAATATGTCACAGTTCACTTTATTTTGCACCCACTAGTAAAAAAAATATCAAAAATTATATCCGGTGTCTGTATAAGTTTTGGTTTGACTGTATATGCATATATTTATCTCTATGTTTGGCTTGGTTGTGAGGTTAAAGCCAAGTACGTGGCTCCACACTGCCACATCCTCAAAAACCCAAATTGGAAAGGCAAACTGAAAGAAAGCAGTCCATCTATCTCTCTTGTCCATGTCTTTGCCTGTCTCCACCTGCCCGAGCTCTCTATCTTAAGTCTGCTCCCTTTTGAACCCCAGATCACTTCTCAACCCCCTCAGTCGTGGAGGAGACACACCCAGAGCTCCTGCACAGCAGACCTCACATCTAATGCCACTCGGCTTTCCTTAAAGTGATAGTACGGTAAATAAATATGCATTTACAGGCGCTATCATGAACTGAAATGACTCGCATGCTCTTAAAGACACAGTTCACTCAAAAATGAAAATTCTGTAATCTTTTACTCACCCTCAAGTTGTTCCAAACTAGGTTAGTTTAGATCGTTGCTAGAGTGTTGCTATGAAGATAGACAGACAGACAGACAGACAGATAGATAGATAGACAGACAGACAGACGGATAGATTAGAAATATTAGATAGATGAGTTTGAATGAGCTATAAATAGTACTTAGAAGGGAAGCTTGTCTGAGTTTCAAGGGATTTGACAGATGGAGTTTGAATAGTCTTGGCTCATTTGGACATTCCATAAATGTAAGTCTATAGAATTTGTATGATATTTAATCTTCAGTTTTAGGAAAACCGTAAGCCTGATCAATTAGAAAAGATATAGCAACTCGAGTCAGATCAGTCTGAGTTTGTAGAGTTATTTTATTTTTTTTACTAAATACTACAGTTCATTAAAATAATATTTAAATATATTATTATAATAATATTATAATATTATTTAAATTTAAATTTTGTTGTCCATTTTAATTTAATCAGTGAACCTCTGTTGTGCAGCACTTTGTTTGCTAAACAAAATAAATAGAAAATAAAATGTGCAAATTATATTTGATTTGAAGTGTTATTAAATGGTTAAAGTATCGTGCATTCATTTGATCACCACTGTTTTTGATAGTAAACCTGTATAAAACAGAATACAGAAATATTAAAACAGACAACACTGAAATATATATAGGGCTATATTGTGACTATTAAATTATTTAATTTCTAAAGTTTCATGACTTAAATTAATTAACCATTCTTTTTAATTATAGAAATTTAATTATAATTATGGAATCCAGAAAAATCTAACTGCAAAGCAGACTTTGAGAAAAAAATGAAAATAAATTAGGGGGTAAAACCAGATTTCATAGGGCCTTAGAACAACTTTTAGCTGCATTTATAGTCTTGTCTCTTTTTCAGCTCAACAGCACTAATCTCCATTCAGATTCACTGCATGGAAAAGAGCAACATGGACATTCTGCCAAACATCTCCTTTAGACTTCAGCAGAAGAAAGAAAATCGTAACACGAGTGTGAGAAAACTTTTTTTGGGGGTGAATTATCAAAAGTTATCAAAAATAAAAGTATTGACCAAAACGTTTGTGAGTTCTTTTTCCAAAGAAATGGGGCTAATATTTAAAACATCTTGAGTTGGTGTGAGAAAAGGTTAGAAATTCACTGTGAGTAAAACAGCAGGTATAATTAACAATGATTTAAACACCAGACCCTCATCCCACCCCACCCCTATAAAATCAATCAATAGCCTGTATATTTTCTCCTTGGCTGATTGTGAAGAGGAATATCAAATAGTCACCATTTCTCTGCAAGAGAAATGCAAAGTCTCTTTTTCTACGGCTGTCCAAAAGTAAGTCTTACTTTTTCCATGCCCTCATGCGAAACCTGATCCCTTTTCTTTCTCCCGCAAAGAAGTCGACTCATTTGTATAAGCTGGTCTGAGACCTGGTCTGTTCTTGAACAAAGTGGTGAAAAACAATGCATTTTTAATTAATTATCTTTCTTAATAATCATTTGGTTGATTGCAAATGTTTCTAGACAAAGCAAAAGCCTGGGGGAAGTCATTTCCTCACACAAGCGTTTAGGCTTCAGAAACATCTTGAAGTGTTTAAGCAGATGGAGGCTCTGCGGTGTGAAACACAGTTCTGATAACAAAACCTTTACAGCAGGACACTGTGACTAAAAACCAAGGCAATGTGGCTGCTTTACAACACATACAATGTGCTTTAAAACACATTATTTTGGCAAAACAAGACAAATCAGCGGTACATCACATGCTCTCCCAGAGGAGACAGACAGACCTTAAAACCACTTTGTGGTGACAGGAGCCCCGCTGAACATCTCTCTGCTTTTACTGTACTGTTTAAATACAGGAGCACATTATTATTATTGTATCAAGATGAAGCTATTTGATGCCGGCTGGTGTTTCTTGCTTTGAGAGGTAATTGTCTGGTTCGAAATCTCAGAACCGCAAGTTGCGAGCGTGGACAGACCACCACGTCTCCGCCCTTCTTTCTTCTCTCACACAAAGACATTTAGCTCCAGAGATCCGGCCATGTGCTCTTGAAGAGAAAACAAAGATGGTGACTTAGTCTATCATTTCCCACAGGATCTTTGTATTGCTCAGTTCTGAGAAGACTTATAAGAGTAATGTTTTACATGCAAAACGAGACCTAATTAGAGAACAGCAATGTAAAATTAATGTGGATCGCACAGCTCGTATCACTTGGCCGTGGGAGAACTTTATGCTTTCAGACTTTGGTAGCTTGGTAAATCAGAGCACATTGTCTTGACGAACTTTATCAATTTTTTTTCCCTGTAATTTAATTACAGTTACTTCTTATAAAAAGTAAAGTAAAGTCGTGACGTATTGTCAAGTATGGTGACCCATACTCGAAATTGGTGCTCTGCGTTTAACCCATCCAAGTGCACACACACAGCAGTGAGTAGTGAACAAATGCACACACACACACACACACACACCGTGAACACACACCCGGAGCAGTGGGCATTTATGCTGCAGCGCCCGGGGAGCAGTTGGGGGTTCAGTGTCTTGCTCAAGGACACCTCAGTCGTGGTATTGAGGGTGGAGAGAGCGCTGGACATTCACTCCCCCACCTACAATCCCTGCCGGCCGGGGACTCGAACCCGCAATCTTTCGATTACGAGTCCGACTCCCTGACCATTAGGCCACGACTTCCCTATGCAATTGAACTTAATGCAGTGTATAGATTGTAGAACATTTAAATACAATACTGGATTTAACATCAAAATTTAAAGTCTAAGCTTAAAATGCATGCTTTTTATTTACCTTTCTCACTTTAAATACTTTGGTGAGTTAATAAGAATATTGGTAACACTTTAGTATTCAATTCTCACTATTAACTAGTAGCTTATTAGCATGAATATTACTGGGATATTGGCTGTTTATTATTTCTTAAAAAGCACATATTAATGTCTTATTCTGCAAGACCTTATTCTGAATCCTTAATCCTACTCAATTCTTAAACTTTACAACTACTCTACTAAGTATTAATAAGCAGTAATTAGGAGTATTTTGAGGCAAAGGTCATATTTAATAGTGAGAACTGGACTCTAATCTAAAGTATGACCAGAATAATTGAGCTATTATTTATTTGAAAGAATTTAAAGAACCATTTGATGTCTATCCTTGAATCATTAACTTGTTGAGGTTGATATAGTATTTAGAAAGTAATAATTAAATACTTTTTGGAGAGAGTAATTTGTCCAGTAATCTAATTACACTGTTGAAGATGTATCTCATACAGATTTTATCTCAGATGAAAAAACAAAACAAAGTGTGTAAGCAAGGAGAAAAACTCACTATTTGCTCTTGACAGAAACAATACAGGTGTTAAAGATCTCATTTGTGAAGCCTCTAAGAATTGTGTTGCCTTTTCATCAGCGACTCGTCATACAAAGAAATCTTCATTAATGCATTAACATACTAAAAATGAATTAATCAGCCTAATTGTTCATAATCAGCTGTATGCTTAAAATATAAAGGGCTTTGATGAGGAACCTTTGACATTCATGGAAGCTTTCCATCACACAAAAATGTTCCTTAGATTATTAAAATGTTCTTCACACTAAGAAAAAATGCTTCTTTTAAGAGCCGTTCAATGAAAGGTTCTTTGAGCAACCAAAAGTGGTCATTCTTTGACGATTGTATTGGTCAGAAGGAAACTTTTAAGAGCAATGAATTTGAAAGATGACTGCAAACTAACCAACAGATGTCAGTTTTCATAATTCAGATCCATGATGAAGGCGCACTATAAAAAGGGATGTGGTGAGGTGAAACTAAAGAACAGCTGGAAATAAGAATAGGTGGTTTTACACCTGATTTCAGTCTCAAATACAAGGCTTTCTGAAGTGTTTCAAAAACATTGCTATAATGCTTATCATTGCTAATGGTGGGATTCACTACGCCTCAACATGCTTTCAATATGTGCGCACATACAATTTTCCATCTGCAGAGAAGAGTTGCAAATGACAGCTCCAGATGGTTTGACTAGACGCAGATGCAGACTATCTATTGCCCTCTGTTGTCTAGAAAGGGCCAGATCGAGGACAAGCTCTAAATCTGCTGCAAACACAGACTAAACTCAGTTTAAACTCACTTTCACTTAAGGCTTTCAGATTTGCAATTTCATATAATTCATTACAAATCGAAAGCTGAAACAAATAATCAAACTGTTTGTTACCCTTTTACTTTTGCCATTTAATAAATTGCTTTGTTTGATAATCGTTTTGTTTTTCATATTTATTATTTCACATCATATAATGCAATTCAAACATGTTGTGGAAGATGTTTCTTTTTTTAAAAGTTTACATAGTATTTCATATTGCAAATAAAAGGAATTACTGACAAATCTGTGCCAATCATTTTGTCATTATGCTGTTACAGATAGTGGTTGTAGATTAAAAGAACAAACAATAAGGAGAACGTAGTAGCATCAATGCACGTAAATCCATTTATTAACATTAAACTCAGACAAAGACAAGGGCAGAACTGAGGACTTAAAGGAAATGGAACAAAGGAGTTAACAAGATAATTAATGCAAAACAGGTGAAAGGAATAAACGATGAACTTAACTAGAACAGGAAAACCCAAATAAGGGCAAAATGGAAACTGAGGAAGAACACACACCTAACATATGCACACTGTATTTTTATTTATTTTTTGCAAAAAAAGAAGTTGTAAATAAAAGTAAATACATTGTGAATATAAGTTGCAGCTTACATACATTTTTGTGTTTTACAAGAAAACACTATTTCAGTCTTTTGCCACTTTTTAAATATTAGTGAAATTTACCAGCAATTTCAGAGTAAAAAATGGTTTCAAAGCCGATTTTTCTTTACGTGTTTTCATATAATCACAAAACACTCGTCACATAAGGACAATGTGTGTGATCTATAACAGTGAAATGCTCAATATATTGAACATTTCTCTGTAAGCAGAATAATCTTGTTTTCTGTTTGAAATAAGATTATTTTTCTCACACCATTGGCAGATTATTTTGCTTGTTCTAAGCAAAAACTCACTTAATGTTGATTAGTTTTTAAGACAATAATTTGTACTTGTCTAGAAAATAATTTTTTTTTTCAGATATTTTGGCTGAAAACAAGACATAAAATACTAAGAAAAGCATTTTTTGCAGTGAGAAATTGACATTCACTAGATTGTGTGTGCATCTAATCATTGACTGGTAACAATCTTTGATTCGGAGAGCGTTTGGTTTGTGTGTACGACACTTAATATCAGTTTAGGAATGAGTACAGACAACTGATTTAGTGCATCATGATAATAGTCATGTGAATCTGAATGATAACGCCAGTCTGGATCAGTGTTTAGTATGAGAGAATAAATTACACGAATCGCATGTAGAATGTTCAGACAGCAAATAAAGATTTTCAGACAGACCTGTATAAGACTGTTTGACAATGATTACTGGCTCTGTGGAAATTCAACATAGTGTTCAGTAATTTATGAGAGGCTTTTGCAGGATTTACGGAGGTTTGGCGTTGGTCATGTTTTTAGATGTGAACTACAGACAGAGCCTGTTTAAATCTGAACTGCTTTCAATGTCTGCTCTCTAAACCTGTATACTCTGTGCTAATAGACATTAAAGCAGCTCTTGCACAATAATACATTGGTATGTAATTTTATTCAAAGGTAAAAGGCAGAATATATATTAGATTTAACAGTATCTACACTACCAATCAAGACACTTGAGACTGATGTTTTTTTAATGCTATTGAAAGAAGTCTCTTCTGCTCACTAAGGCTGCATTTATTTCATCAAAAATACAGTAAAAACTATAATAATGTGAAATATTACAATTTTAAATAGCTGTTTTCTATGTGAATATGTGTTAAACTGTAATGTATTCCTGTGATCTGCAGCTGTATTTTCAGCATCATTACTCCAGTCTTCAGTGTCACATGATCTTCAGAAATCATAATAATATACTGATTTACTGATCAACAAACATTTCTGATTATTATCAATGCTGAACACAGTTGTGCTGCTCAATATATTTGTGATATTTTTTCAGGATTCTTTGATAAAAACAACATTCAAAAGAACAGCATTCTAAAATTGTGAATGTCTTTGTCACTTTTAATCAATTTAATGCATCCTCACTAAATAAAATCATTATTTTATTTATTCTCAATGTCTGTATAGACAATTTCAATGTTATTTAAATAGTTCAGTTTAATATTTTACAGGGAATATTTCTCACCCTGTGAGAAAAGACCAAGATCATCTAACATTTGACATTCGTTTCAACGAACGCAGGCAACAACTGAACGTTTGCTGACGGAAAGAGTGAATCATGACCCAAAAATAAGCAGAGGTTAAATGCAGCTCAACCATAATCCTCTCTGCCTTTAAACAGTCTCTTCTGCAAGCCATAAAAACAATCTTTTTTCTGGTAAACTCTAGTGTAAGTGTTATTATACGCAGACAGATGTAAAGCACTTCAGTGAAGTATTATTGTTTCTAAGATAATATACTGCACTTATTAGTAGAATAGCTTTGTTTTGTAGAAAGACCCACATTGGGTGTCAAAATGAATATCGCTTAAGAACAAAAATGTGGAAGAGGATTCTTATCCCTCACACAAACTCTGTTTTTGGACATTGCTTCAGTATAAACATTTTTAGCCAAGCCTCCCCTCTGGGTGCAAGCTGTAAGACCTCCTCCATTACGGCTCAAGGCACTGAAGTGTGTCCAGAGAAAACACTACACTACACACACACACACATCCCAGTCCAATGGGACGACACACTCAGCACTACATGGAAGAGTCGACAGAGACCGGATACAGAGACACGCTCGTACATACAACCCCCACTGACAAAATAAACCTGACTGCATACACTAACAATAATGGATTTCCCTGTGAAATATCCTAATGCTTAGTTGAATTCTCTTGTCATTATTCTAAAATGAGTGCAGAAGCACTGACAGTTTCTTTCCACATCTTACGAATACACAAACACAGCATTCTCCTTTTTGAAAGAAAACTTACTCTGTGCTACACACCGTGGAATAATTTAGTGCACACACTTTTTAATATTAAAAATATTCCTATTAATTTTTCCTCATAGGGATTTTAAAAAGTCTTCATTTAAAGGTCAAACATGTTGAACCAAACCAAGCAGCCAAAGGGTGAATCACAACATTACAAACTGTGATTTAAAGATTGTATTTAAGGCTTGGTAAATTGCAGTTATGACATCAGTTGTGCACAAATCAATTTGGTCAGAGAAAAATGCTAGTGTAAATAAAATAGACAGATAGATAGATATAAAATTAAATTAGTGCAGTCAAACAATTAATCATAATTAATCAAATTCAAAATAAAAGTTTTTGTTTACATTCTATACGTCTGTGTACATTTATTATGTATATATAAACACACACGCTTGCAAAAATCTAAGAAAAATGTTACGTTTATATATTATATGTACTGTATGTATAGATATAAATTATATGAATATAAATATACATGCAAATATTTTCAAACTATATAGTGTATATGTGTCACACATTGGATGGAGAAGCATGCGAGGGGGAGTAAAGTAAAGGCTTCTTTATTAAACAAACTGATGATGACCTTAACAGGTAAGTGCAATAACTTAGAGTTCAATGAAACTTAATGAACTGAGAGCCCTTATCTTTCCCTTCGGTAGCATCAACTGGAGGAAGACATCCACGGAGCCTCATCGATCCAGCAGGTAAGGGGTAAGACAGATGAAGCGCTTGTAACCTGGAGACTGTGGTGTCTGTATTGAGTGGTGTTATATAGGGAGCATGATTGGTAGTACCAGGTGTGGAGGATTCCCTGATAGAGGTCAGGTGTGAGTGATAATGACGGAGTGCAGGTGAGAGGCCAGAGGGATGCTGGGAAATGCAGTGCAGTTAGGTGACTGTGACAGTGTGTGTGTTTATATATAGATAATAAATATACACAGTACACACACATATAGTATGTAAACTAAATTTTGTTTTATTTTGGATGCGATTAATTCTTTGACTGCACTATAATAAAACTCTACTTAAATGATTATAAAGCGCGCACAAGTTTGTTTTAGCTTTTTGATGTTTTTATTCACTTTATGAAGGTGTTGAACTGAATCTTTTTTTTACCATTATTGTACAGTAGGCTACTATCGTATCTGGCAACTTAGCTAGTTTTATTTTAAATTAAAAAGAAAAAAATCATAATTTTGACATTTCCAAAATGTGCGTTATGGCGTTGTACGTGCCCTCCAAGTGAAATGATAAAAATCATATAAATACAATACAATTTTGCTTTTGAAAAACCAGCAGAAAAGTAAGATAGATTTTATCATCCTGAATAGCAAAACATGGTATTTCCAAAACCAGATCATTGTGATCTAGATTAAGCTTTTTGAACAACTGGCCGTATGAGTGAATACACATGAATACAATGCAATGCTGCATTCAAGTAGAAATGAGAAAATCTAAATGATACAGAAGCTGCCAAGTTGTGATGTTGGAAGGGGTGTGCTGTGGTGGAAACACTGATAATATAAACAATATATATCTGTTGTCTTCTGTCTTCCACCATGAGGTGGCGACAAAGTGCCAGTCTTTTATGAGTGAGTCATTGAATCATTCACTCAACTGATTCGTATCTATCTATCTATCTATCATGCTGCTGTGGCTTTATAACTGATGATATTGTGAAATGTAAGTTATTGTGTACTGAACAGTTGTATAAGAGTAAAATCACAATCAAAATTGTGCAGTTAGTCTAAATATCATACTTGTGAAGCTGCTAGATTTTATCAGTCATATAGCATCACAAACATACTCTTTCTTGAATGTTTATATGGCATATGGTATAGTTTATCAAATACTGTTTTATCCCTTGTTTATAGTCTTTTAATAGCAGAGAATGTGATTGTAGTTCCCACCCAAAGCAGTTCAATGCAATTATGTGATCATGCAGAGATGGCTTAAGTGAGGCTCGCTGTCAGTGGGGGCTTATTTAGTTCAAGTAGAGACTGTGTGTGTTTTTAGAGAGTCTGCAGCAGATTAGTGTGTGTGTGTGTGTGTGTGTGTGTTGCCTCAAGCTTTACTGTCTTCACCTTGTAACATTTCATCCATGCAAAGAAATGCGCTGTGGGGTTGTTGCATTTTTTTCAACATCCAAATTTATATGAAGAATGCACTGTACTGTATGCATTTTATCTCTGGCTGGGCGGTACTCAACATGCTAATACATCCAAACAAACAAAAAACTCCTCCAATCTCGTGGAAAGTGTGGATGGATGTTTGAAATGAACTGCACTTTACAATTGATCTTGGAGTGTGTTGTTTTATACTGATAAGCCTTTGAAACCACATGAATCTTATCATCCTTATTCCTGCTTCTTCTATCCCCAAATGAACTGATCTCTAAATCAAAATCATTTTGTAAATCTGAACCTCTTTCCTCTGCGGTTCAGTTGAGCAGTTATACCTGCTTTCCTATTAAACCTCTTCATGTGCTGTTATTTGATTCCCCCCAAAAATGTACGTCTTACTAGTAAAAAAATTAAATAAAACAATTTTTTTTTGTAGCGATGCAATGGAAGCATTTCAGATCCTTTAAGTTGAAAGTTTTTCTTAGTTTGAATAACATTATAATAATCTAAAGAACCTTTTTTATTTTTGGAATGGAAAGATTCTGCTGATGTTGAAGGTTCTTCATAGAGCCACAGATGCCAAAAAGAACCTTTGTTTTTAAGAGTTAGTGGATTTTTATTGGAATCATAATTTGGAATTAACTGTAAATTCTATAGAAACTATTACAAAATTTTAACAAAACTGCAACTTTTAGAAAACCAATGGAACTATTGTTGTTCCCAGCTTCTACTGTAGGATATTAAATTCAATTTAAAGAAAATGAAGGCATGCAGGTTTCTGTGAAAGCATACACTGTAAAATAAATAAAGTAATTAATTAATACAATTTTAAGGCAACCAGCTTCAACAGATTTTTGAGTTTTCTCAACTTATTTTTTAGGAATTGTTTGAGAAAACTAAAAAATCTGCTGAAGCTGGTTTCCTTAAACTTTTTAAGTTTGCTCAACATTTTATTATTATTATTATTTAATATTTTTTTTACAGTGGCTGTAAAAACTCAAAAGTTGAGAGAACTTAAACGTTTAAGGCAACCAGCTTCAGCAGATTTTTTAGTTTTTTCAACTTCTTGTCTTAAGTTTATCCAACAAAAAGTTGAGAAAACTCAAAAATCTGCTGAAGTTGGTTGACTTAAAATTTTAAGTTTGCTCAACTTTCTTTCTTTTTTTTTTTTTTCACAGTGTATGCAGTAGAACTGAGTCAAATAAGAATCAAAACAATACATGAATTTAGTTTCATTATTTGCTCCAATTTAGATATTTTAGAATTGCAAAATATGCCAAAAGGAATCCTGTTCACATTCCTCAAAATGTTCTGACTAGAGTTTGAAGAATCCTCGTCAGGTTTATGTGGGAAGTTATAGTTTCTTCCTTTCTCCCTCCATCTTTGGTTGCTCAGTTTTTCTCAGTGAAGAATGTGACTTCACTTCCTCTGTTTGTTTCTGTTCAGTGTTCATAAACCTGAGTCCTGGACCTTCTCCCTTTACAAGGCCTCCTCCTCTCACTCCTCCTCCTGCTTGGTTCTGCATGTAACAGAATTTACCCCGCAGGCAATATATCAAACAGCTGAAAAACGAAGGGAGAGAAGCTGCCAAAGAGAATTCCAGCGCTGTGAGTCAGAAGCCAGACGAAGCACCTTCAACAGAACAAGACCCATAACCACAGCACCAGTGATGATACTAATGCTACAGAAAGAGATTTGGAGTTTCTTTGTCTTATTTGGAAGTTTCTGAATGCACTAAAACTGGTTGTTCTATTCAGCTGAATGTGGTGTGAGATCTTTTATTTTCTTAGTCTCACTGCCGAGGTGAAAGCCATGCTGTTGTGTTTGAGTCTGGCCTGTTTTCCACAGACATGGAGAAGTCTTTTGTTTTATAGTGAAGTGTTGCACTGGCCAACAGTACTCTCTATAACACACAAACTGAGTTAGATGTAGAACAGCACTATTAAAGACAGCTGGGAAAGACACAACCTCACTTTTTTTATTGCTCACTCCCATTTTCCTATTTTCAGGGAAGAGGGTGATTATAGTTAAAAAAAAAAAAAATAATAATTTTTGTTATTCACAATAATATATATATATATATATATATATATATATATATATATATATATATATATATGAAATAAAATGTATTTAAAAAAAGCACATTTTATTTTAGCTAGTCGCCATTGCCAAATCTGATGTTCTAAAATAACTCAAATTTATTTATATAAATGCTTTTATTAACTAGCATTAAGAAAGATTAAATAATGTATCAAATGTATTGCTCATTGTTAGTTAAACATATTAAATAATATTAAATATAGTTGTAAAGTGTTTCCAGAAATACCTTTAGGAAAAAAAAAAAAAAATCTTTAAAAACACTAAAAAAACAATAACTCCCTCCTTGCATTCCTATTTAAATAATAATAAAAAATGAATTTTATTTTTATATTTTAACCTTAATTTTAGTTAAAATTTTAGTAATTTTATTGTGTGTTTTTAATAGTTTTTTTTTTTAATATGTCCATATAGTTTTTAGAATTTTTTTTATTTATTTTTTTATTTTAGCACTTCAAGTTATATTAAACACAAATGACATCTTGCTTTGCAGCTAGCTGAAATATGAAGTTATTTATTTATTTATTTATTTAAAGTAAGAATTACTTGAGAATATAATAACTCAAATTAATAAAAACTACAGACATTAAAAACTAAAAAATATGACAAAAATGCATAACAAAATTACTAAAACTTTAAATTGAAAATATAAAAATAAAGAGTAATTCAGAGTATGAATGAAAATTATAATAGTGTATCAATTATACTAAACTATCCTTGCTGCATGCAGATTGAATTTATTAAAGCCAAAGGCATGTTTTTAAGCAAATGCATCTTCAACTTCACAAGCAGCCCACAATATTCAACTGATTGCTTTGAAATGTTATTATACATACATTACTACAGTTAATAAACTGCATAAAATGAATGCTTACAATAAATGAGACATTTTTTAGACTTTGCTTCTTCTCTCTTCAGCTAAAACCAAGTTTCCTCTCGCTCCTCAGAGATCTGTGTTTGTATTTCTGGCTCGTACTCTGTGAACAGCCCACTCAGATTAGAAACAGCTGCATCTTCTGGCCTCCACACAGCAGAACACCTCTGGGGCCAAAGCCCTGCCCATGGGAGGATCTCCATACGACAGGGGCGGGGTCATCATACACAGCAGAACACCTCTGGGGCCAAAGCCCTGCCCATGGGAGGAGCTCCATACGGCAGGGGCGGGGTCATCAAACACACCAGAACACCTCTGGGGTCAAAGCCCTGCCCATGGGAGGAGCTCCATACGACAGGAGGCGGAGTCATCAAACACAGCAGAACACCTCTGGGGTCAAAGCCCTGCCCATGGGAGGATCTCCATACGGCAGGGGCGGGGTCATCAAACACAGCAGAACACCTCTGGGGCCAAAGCCCTGCCCATGGGAGGAGCTCCATACGGCAGGGGCGGGGTCATCAAACACAGCAGAACACCTCTGGGGCCAAAGCCCTGCCCATGGGAGGAGCTCCATACGGCAGGGGCGGGGTCATCAAACACAGCAGAACACCTCTGGGGCCAAAGCCCTGCCCATGGGAGGAGCTCCATACGACAGGAGGCGGAGTCATCAAACACAGCAGAACCGCTCGGGGGGCTGAAGCCCCGCCCACGGGAGGAGCTAAATACTGCCGGGGGCGGAGACATCAAACACAGCAGAACACCTCTGGGGCCAAAGCCCTGCCCATGGGAGGAGCTCCATACGGCAGGGGCGGGGTCATCAAACACAGCAGAACACCTCTGGGGCCAAAGCCCTGCCCATGGGAGGAGCTCCATACGACAGGAGGCGGAGTCATCAAACACAGCAGAACCGCTCGGGGGGCTGAAGCCCCGCCCACGGGAGGAGCTAAATACTGCCGGGGGCGGAGACATCAAACACCCTGACAAACACCCATAATTTGCTGTGATTGGCCAGTTACTACACTCAGATAGTTAAAATGATGATGGGCACAACTGTAACCAGCTGAACCCTTTGAGCTTGTTGTTTTGCTCAGTTACCATCGTCCCTTCCATTGCACGGTTACAGGCCTTTTATAGAGTGCAAACCCAAAGATTGAGACTAGTTAGGATACTTGAAACTATCAGACTAAACCTGCTGCTTGCTTTCCCAATTAAAAAAAAATATAGTAACTTTTTACAATAAGGTTCCATGTGTTAACAGTTAACAACCTAACAATGAAAAATACTTCTAAAGCATGTTTTAATCTTAGTTAATGTAGATAGAAACATTTACTAATACATTATTAAAATCAAAAGTTTAATGTATTAATGTTTTTAATGGACATGATCTAAAGTGGACAAAAAATGTATTTTAGGATTAAGAAAGATTAATTAAATAGTGTATCAAATGTATTGCTCATTAAATATATTAAATCATATTAAATATAGTTATCAAATGGAACCTTATTGTAAAGTGTTACCAAAAATACCTTTAGGGGAAAAAACAATCTTTAAAGACACTACGAAACAATAACTCTCTCTCCCTGCATTCCTATTAAAAAAAAATCGATTTTATTTTTATATTTTCACCTTAATTTTAGTTAAAGTTTTAGTAATTTTATTGTGTGCTTTTAATATTTTTTTTTTTAATATGTCTATATAGTTTTTAGAATTTTTTTAGTTATTTATTTTTTATTATATATATAACTATATATATATATATAGTTATTTTAGCACTTCAAGTTATATTAAACAAAAATGACATCTTGCTTTGCAGCTAGCTGAAATATGAAGTTTATTTATTTATTTATTATTCATTCATTCATTTATTTCAAGTAGGAACTTTATGGTTTCAGTTAACTAATAACCCTGACGTCAACCATTCGATTTTCTATTTTTCTTGTCATAGTCCAGAGTTTCTGTCTGGTTTTGCTTCTGTTTAGTTTTGAATTCAAATATTCTATATGACTATATAACACAACTGTGCTGTGATACAGACTCTGTCACGCAGTTGTGATCATCCATGAAAAGCGGTGTGATTTCGGGTCCATTATCAGATCAATCAACTGTGTTTTGGTTCTCTTAAGTGCTTCTGGTCGCTGTTCAAACAAAACTCACTTCCCCTGCATCTCAAACAAGTTCATTTCTGTGTATTCTGGCCGGTTTGAAAATGTGTAATCCAAGTCCTGAAACATCTTCATAACTCTTAGTTGTAAGACAGGAGGAGTACTTCATTTATTAACAGGCTTTTAATAATATTTGTATGAAAGATGAATGTAGTTACAGTGTTTTGAACTTCATTATGTCTGTGTCTTGCTGTAACATTTCACTTTCAGCTCTGACAAATGAACCTTAATAAAAGCTGTGTTTTTAATCGAACATAAAACATGGTTGTTAAGCCTTCAGTGCTTCGGTGTATTTCATGGCAGTATGAACGCAGGCTTACAGGAGCGGAGCGCTTCTTTGGACTCAATCACAGAGAGGGCATTCATATCCACATTCAGCCAATCTGTACAGGAATCCCGGGGGACATGTCCACTTAAACCAGGAAGTCTGAGGTTTCCCACAATTCCTTTGAGTCCTGCTGGAGCACAAATATCCACCGGGATCAAAGACGGGTTAGACGAGCTCAGGTGGGAGGTCTGCTGGAAAACACTTTAGTGAATCAAACACACCAGGTAATGTGTTGATGATACTAGTTTTACAAATCTGGAATGGAAAGTGACACTCTTTTTAAAGCTCTTTTAGGCCTTTTTCCATTGCATTGAGATTTTTACCTGGGTACTGCACAGATGATGTATTTTTGTAGGCCCAAACCCAGAAACTAGCATTTTAGCACTTCTGTGTTTACAAAAAAGGTGGTTGCTTGGAAGTATCTAAATGGGACATTAAATAACAAGCTATTCAATAGTCACTTTCACAGCCTCATTTTGTTGTTATAATCACGCTCTTGCAAACTATTATAACTCAAACTTTCAGAAATAAAGACTTAATGATAGTGACAGTAGTTCAGTTATAGCCTACATTAAGTTTTTTACTTCTGCTGCTTATATTTAGGCTTGAATTTTTTTAAAAGCTGTGTTCATTTGTGAAGATATTATGATGAACATAATGTAAGAAATGTAAGAATCATAAACCATATACTGCAGCGCTATATTGTGTAACATTTAAAGGTAAAAAAATATATATATATATTTTCTTTGATTTTATTGTTATTTTATAGATTATTAAATGTGTTCTATAGGCATGCAGTGTTTATACACTCGTATAAAAATAAAGGTGCTTCACGATGCCATAGAAGAACCTTTTTTCTAAATGGTTCCATAAAGAACCCTTAACATCTGAAGAACCTTTCTATTTCAAAAAAGGTTCTTTGTGGTGAAAGAAGGTTCTTCAGATTATAAAAAGGTAAGACAGAGATGGTTCTTTGACTGAATGCTTCTCTGTGGAACCAAAAATGCTTCTTCTATGGCATCGCTGTGAAGAACCTGTTAAGCACCTTTATTTTTAAGAGTGTATATAAAATATTAAAATCTATAACTGAATAGGTATAACAAATAACCCCAAACTAACAATTAATGGCTGATCCTCCATATTTATAAATACTTGTGTTTCTGTAGGAATATGTGTTCACTGTTGCTTCTGCTTTGCCAGTTTCTCTGCCTCCGTTGCGTTCTTCCGCTTGAGTTTCTTCTTGATGAGCAGCAGGTCGATGTAGACGGGGTAGTTGAGGACACTGGAGGCGCAGAGGAGACCCCCATGAAGCGCACCGGCGATGCCACAGCTGAAGATGTCCTGACCTGGAACACACAAACCACTTCAGATGCTCCCAGCTTTAAAGGGAATTTATATTTATATTTCTTCAAATATTAAAGAAATGGCTAAAACACATCTCTTCCATCTTTATTTGACCCTCTAACTCTAGCACTCTCTATCATAATTCTATTTTATGTTTGCTTTCTTTTTTTATTAAAACACTAGCACACTATCCGTTTCCTATCTACTTGTTTTCTTTTTAAAAAGTGTCTGCTAAATGACTAAATGTAAATGTAATATATATATATATATCGATTAATCGCATCCAAAATAAAAGTTTTTTTGCATAATATATGTGTGTGTTCTGTTTATATTTATTATGTATATATAAATACACATATATACAGTATATAGTTTTAAAATTAATATTTAATATTTATTAAAAAATGATAAAATATTTATATTTACATGTCTATATTTATATTAATATAATTTATATTATAAATAAATATGTTTAATTTATAAACATAAAATGTTTCTGAAATATATGCATGCATGTATTTGTATTTATATTTACATAATAAATATACACAGAACACACATATTATTCAAACAAAATATTTAATTTTGGATGCAATTAATTGCGATTAATCGTTTGGCAGCACTAATATATACATACATATATGTGTGTGTGTGTGTGTGTGTGTGTGCGTGTTTGTGTGTGTGTGTGTGTGTGTGTGTGTGTGTGTGTGTGTGTGTGTTTACATTGAATTAATATAATAATTACACATTTACTTTGACAGCTTCAAAAACACATTTTGTTTACACTTTACATAAAGGTCCAATTAGTTAACATTTACAAAGAGCAATACATTTGTTACAGTATTTAATAATCTTTGTTAGTATGAGTTAATAATACAGCTGTTCATTGTTAGTTCATGTCAGCTCAGGTGCTTTAAATAATAATAATACACAACGTTTGGCTTTAATAATGAGATTAACATGAAATTAAATCAATATTGAAGCTGAATAATAACACTACTGTCTTTCTACAGCTAAAATAGTATTAACTGATGAACTTTGCAACATTATATACTGTTGTTTTCTTGTTTATTACTGTGAAGCTGCTTTGAAACAACCTGAATTGTAAATAAATGTGACTTGATTTCTCAATGCTTGATGAATATTTTTCATTGTTAGTTTATAACTAATGTAGTATCAAATGAAACCTTATTGTAAAGTCTTGTATCTCTCAGATGTTTTTGCATCCCCTCTTTAACCCTTTATGGACCCCAGTATGAAAACACAACAGTATAGAGTCGGAGGAGCAGTACCTGACAAGTAAAGGTTTTTGACGGGAGTGTTGCATCGGTTTCGAGCCATGGCCTCTGCGTAGAAGCGCTCCAGATTGTGGTCAGCAGAGTAAATGGCCCCTCGGTTACAGCTGAGATAGTGCATGTTTGTCAGAGGAGTGGCGGCCTCCTGAAACACCAGCTGAAAACACACACACACGCACACACACACACACACACACACACACACACACACACGCACACACACACACACACACACACACACACACACACGCACACACAAATTCACTCACACACACACACACACACACACACACACACGCACACACGAACACTTTTTTATTAGGTTTGGGTTTATTTAGTAGTTTTTGTTGTTGTTGTTTTATGTTTTGTTTTTATTATTTTAGTTTCAGTTAACAATAATAACTCTGACTCAAATATAAGTCACAAATAAGAAAAACAGGTGATCTCAATTTCAATTCCATGTTGACATCAATACTAAGTGCCTCAAAGAAAATGTTCAGTATCTTAAACAGGTTTGACACCAAAATCCAGTGATTATCTCTTTCTCAAAAACACTTTCAGACCGGTTTACTTCTGGAAGTTGTGTAAACCAGACTGAAACTGCCAATTTAAGCTACTTTTTGTGTGCAGTCTTTAAGAGGGTCAGTGTTTGACTGTGAATTCTCCCAATTTGCATTCCAAATGTATGAATTATTGATATTTCATTAGTGACTCAAAGCAGCTGTGATTGAGATGAATGTGAATGCTAACGGATCATTTTCTCCATGTATTATAGACCTACTTGACCATGATCGGCTGTGTGGGTGGTTCATGAGCAGGAGACTAACGATATGTTTTACAAAGATGTTGTTGATAAAACATCAGCTATAATTTAATGCTTAACCTTGTAATCGTATCGCAGCGTTTAGTCAAACTTTGAATGACTAACTTCACCTACTTGACTAAAAGTAGCATTTTAGTATTAAAAAGTGACCTTTATCACTATTTTTCATGTAAAATAACACATTTTGAATCTGCATTTGAGTTTAGTACCTTGTCTCTGAGTTTTGGGAAGTGTTTGCAGGCCCAGTCAAACAGACAGCTGGCAAATCTCATCTTATAGTTGAAATAATCCTCGCCTCTTTTCCTCACTCTGGTGTCTGTCCAGTCCTCAAACCATTCATAATTCACCATGGTCAGGATGGTCATACACGACTTGCCTGGACAACGAGGAATACGTCGTTAACATGACATTATTAACAGCACAACAGAATCCTGATTTACATTCACAACTACAAAGAACAAACACAAGCTTTAAAAATGCATGAGTGTTAAAAAAAATAAATGAGTGTTTTCTTCTTGTGTGTATAGGCAATTAAATCAGTATTTATTTAAAAGGAATGAACACTTTTCTTCTGCAAAAGCACGCTAAAGTGATCAAAAGTGCCAGATTTCTATTTCAAATAAAAGCTGTTTTTTTTACTTTCTATTGATCTGTGAATCCTGGAAAATAAAATGTATCACGGTTTCCACAAAAATATTGTGCAGCACAACATTGTTCAACATTGATAATAATCAGAAATGTTTGTTGAGCAGCAAATCAGTATATTATTATGATTTCTGAAGATCATGTGACACTAAAGACTGGAGTAATGATGCTGGAAATACAGAAATACATTACAGTTGAACAAATATTCACATAGAAAACAGCCGTTTTAAATTGCAATAATATTTGACTGATTTTACTGTATATTTGATCAAATAAATGCAGCTTTGGTGAGCCTTTTGAACGGGAGTGTACAGTGAATGACTGGCATTGGTCAGCTGATGGTCAGATGTTACCTGGGTGCCGGATCTGTGATGTGGGGTCTTTGGCTGACGGGAAAGTGATGAGTGCCATGGGAATGTTCTCTGGTGCTTCGTCTTTACTCATACTGAAGAAGTCATCCATCCTACAGGTGAAAGGTGGCTTTACATTGACTGCACTTACACATGATGTGCTCACAGACACACAGTCTTTTTTTTTTTTTTTTTTTTTTTTTTTTTTTTTTTGTCGTGACGTATTGTCAAGTATGGTTACCCATACTCGAAATTGGTGCTCTGCGTTTAACCCATCCAAGTGCACACACACAGCAGTGAGTAGTGAACAAATCCACACACACACACACACACACCGTGAACACACACCCGGAGCAGTGGGCAGCCATGCTGCAGCGCCCGGGGAGCAATTGGGGGTTCGGTGCCTTGCTCAAGGGCACCTCAGTCGTGGTATTGAGGGTGGAGAGAGCGCTGGACATTCCCTCCCCCCACCTACAATTCCTGCCGGCCGGGGGCTCGAACTCGCAACCTTTCGATTACGAGTCCGACTCTCTAACCATTAGGCCACGACTTCCCCCAAAGCTTGGAGATGCTGGGGATTGAACCCAGGACCTCATACATGCGAAGGATGCGCTCTACCACTGAGCTACATCCCCTCAGTCCATCAGAAAACAACAGTAGAGTACTGGGAAGGAACTGGAAATATGTTTTCCCACAGGCAGGGAGATAAGAATTGCTTCTTGGACTGAGAGCAGAAACCCTGTCCAGACAGAAGTATGGCAGCAGGCCCAGAGAGAGAGAGAGAAGTGAGACAGACCCGAGACGCCATGCTTTAGGCAACAGCACTATCTAGTGTTTGATTGGTACAACTGCAATCTTCAATCTACTTGTTGCCTTTACTTGTCTTCCATTTATTGTTTGACTCATGTACCACACGTCATTGTTTTAGTTTTTTAAATGCATAGTATTATATTATTTTATATTATGGTGAATCTGTGTTTTTTTTGCCTTCCTTTGTGAAAAAGAAATGTTTTGAAACAATCAAGCACTTGAAATCTTAAAAGTATATTTAAAAAAAAACCTGCACTTGCAGTTACTATAACTTTAATGAAATAAAGGGCCACCTAACTGTGCTTAAAGAGAGTGACTGTTTCTTTAAAAAGTGCACGGTGTAATAATGTCAAATTCATTTTACTTTAAAGCATACATAGGTTTTAATAATATTTTGTTGTGCTTTAAAGAAGTTCACTTATTTTGATGTCTTTACTAACATACTAAAGCACACCTAAAGCAGTAGATTATCATTTTAACTGATATTACATTTAAATTTAACTTAAGTTTGAGGTACTAAATCACAACTTCATCATTACAAATGTGTAATTACAAACATATGGCATACAAGTTTCAATAGTAATGACATTAAAGTATATTTTCGTTTTACTAAAACTAAATATAAAGTACATAGAAAGATGGGTTATACTTTATTTTAAGGTGTCCTTGTTACAGTGTAACTATACATTTAAGTACTGAGTAATATTGTGCTGATACTATAGCAAATACATGCAACGTGTAAAAGGACACATTAAAATAAAGGGTTACCGAATGATGTACTAAAAATACGATTATTGCATTTGAAATTAATTTAAACTATAATATATTTTCATTTAATTGCAAATAACATGCAATCAAGTATCAAAAACACATTCAGCTCATATTTAAGTATATTCTTTTAAAGTATATTAAATGCTCTTTTTTAAAATGATGCTAAAGTGTATTTCTTTTTCACAAGTGTTTCATTCATTGTTTCACTTATTTAAGACATTACATTTTGGTTAAGAGGAAAAATTGTTATTGTTTTAGTTGGGAACGGTTCATAGGACTTACTAAATGCATGCTATTAAATTATTTTATTGAATAGTAAACAGGTATCTTGTCTTTTAAACTTTTGAAACAAATATAGATTCTACATTGTAAATGCAACAGTATGATATTGATAAAGTAGTATTGTATTGTAATAATGTATCAAAAATATGTTCAAAAATGGTTTGTTTTATTGTTTTGAATCTTCTTGTAATTGCTTTATGATATATCTGTGTTTATAATTATGTGCTAGGTAAATGTGAATGTGAATAATATAAATATAATTATTAATAATTCATGTGTTAATATTGTATGAGGGTGTGTTGTTTTATTGTTTTGATTGCTGCTATTGTTGTTTTGTGTTGTGTTTTTGGATTCTTGTGTAATAGGACCCCCTTGAAAACGAGAGGATGCATCTCAAGGGGTTTATCCCAAAGAATAAAATTAGTTGCAGTCTAGTTTGATACTGACATGGCATCCATGTCGTTGGATTTGAAGAGCCAGATGCTGGTGGGCACGATGTCTAACTCTTCCTGCGTCGCATCGAACCCCGAGAACACGAGGAACGAGGCTTTACCTGGCCTCATCATATCCAGACGACTCTGAATCTCTGAAAGATCGGAGAAGAGTGCATCTATAGTCTCTCAAGAGCAGTTACACATTGAAGATGATTTATTGCAGCACATAGTTCACCTGGTTTGACTTGTATTTCCGGAGCTAAGAGCTTCTGGAAGGTGTTGAAGATCCCACAGTTGGAGATGATGACAGGAGCACAAATCTCCACGTGCTCATCGCCTTTCTTCACCGTCACTCCTGTCCATCAAACCACGAGGCAGGTCCATCAATGCACACATACAGTGGTGGCCAAAATTACTACCACACAGTATTTACAGCAGCTAAACATGGTTTTAAATCAGTTATTTCTATCTTTTGCAAACATTCATTTTGCCATTAATTGTAATAATCCAGTGAGATTTGAGATGTGATCTGATCATCATCAGTCTGTCTGGAATGACATGAAGAAACAGAACAAACTGAGACTAAATCCAGAAGAACTGTGTCTCCAAGACGCTTCAAGAAACCTCCTGCAAAGCTACAGTGCTGTTAAAAGTTTAGGCTCTTGTGTAAAAATGCTGTAAAATGGAGATGCTGTCAAAAATAGATTTTCTTGATCAATTAACTTCTATGAACTAAATGAAATCAACATTTGGTGTGAGCATCCTTTGTGTTTAAAGCAGCTGTTGTCCTCGGTGCACTTGAGCAGAGTTTCTCAGGAGCTTTGCAGGAGGTTTCTTGAAGCGTCTTGGAGACACAGTTCTTCTGGATTTAGTCTCAGTTTGTTCTGTTTCTTCAGGTCATTCCAGACAGACTGATGATGATCAGATCAGATTTAAAAAAATCTCACTGGATTATTACAATTAATGGCTAAATGAATGTTTGGAAATGTAAACTGATATTTCCTACTGACACACTACAGCAGAAGATACAAATATCTGACTTAAAAACATTTTTAGCTGCTGAAAATACTAGTATTCTGATAATTTTGGCCACCACTGTTGTATTTATTATTGCAGTTTTAATTGGACTCACCATAAGCAGCTCCCTTCTTGTCGACCAGGATCCGGCTGACAGGAGCTCGGACCAGAACGCTACCCCCGTGTTTCTGTATGACTTTAGTGATGTGGAAGGGGATCTCACTGGCGCCTCCTTTAGGGTAATACGCACCACGCTTGAAGTGGTGCAGCATCAGAGCATTGATCATACAGCTGGAATCTTTAGGAGGCACGCCTGGAGAAAACAGCACACAAACACTTCTCTAGCCGTTATGTATTATACTGCAGCCAAATTAACTTTGCATTGATTTTTGAGTTGGAAACACTGCATTTTTCCTGAAATGAACGTGCATGGAAAGTGTCGACTTTGAAATGCGAGTTTGAAATTTATATTATGATTATGATTATATTCAATTGCAATTCTGATCATATTTAAGGGTTAAATACATCCTGAAGGGTGGTGCTGGGGAGGTGGAGGGTTTCTGATTACAGCAAACACAGAACCAAACTATTTATACGTTAAGCAGCAAGCTCATTGGCTGCCAAATCAGCAAAGGCCAATCAGCTCGCCTCATGCTGTGATGATGTCATCGTTTGCAGATTGCATTAGCGCCATCTAGAGTTTCATGACTGAACTGGATATTGGTCAGACACAAAATGTGCACTACGTTAAAGGTGTAAGTTTTAATCAGTTAATGCATGTTAACTTAATTAGAATCAAACCCATGCAGTCGTTAAGCACCATGCTGTACAGGAAAGCACACAGAAAATACTGTTTATGATATTATGTGCTGTTTAAAAAATCACGTGTTCTCATGTTATTTGTGTGTGTGAGAGACAGAGACAAGTATTAATGTTAAAGGTGTTGACCTTTTTTTGTTTATTGTTTTTCATAGTGTGGTTTTGGGGAATTGTATTTAATAAAAATCATTGAACTAGTACCCAAAATTTGAACCTAATACAAGTTCTATTTATTTATTTATTTTACACACACACAAAAAAGTAAAAAAAAAAATTATCTTAGTATTATTAATATTTTTATATTATTATTTTATATTTATTTACATTTTAAATAGTTACAATACAATTTTGTTGTAGGTTTATGCTATTTTTATCATTATTATTATTATTTAATATGCCTTAGTTTAAGTTATTTAATACAAAGTTAAAATTTGCCTTGGCAACTAGCTGAAATGAAATATGTTTCTTTCTTTCTTTCTTTCTTTCTTTCTTTCTTTCTTTCTTTCTTTCTTCCTTCTTTTTTTTTTTAGAAATGAAATCATTTCATCACATGGTGCTTTCATGGAATGCCTCATGTACAGAAAGCCTCACCGTAGAAGAAATATGAGAAGATCACATGCAAGTCCTTGTTGGTGGTTAGTCTGTTGTTCACTTCTGTGGCATTGGAGCCTGAGAGACGAAAGATGGATGAGCAGAAGTCAGCGATGCCACTTTTGAGCAGAAACAGAGCCAACCACTGTGGAATCAGCTTTAAGATGGTCAGATAAGGAATCTTCCTGGCTGTGACCTGTGGACAACACAGAGGAGAAGAGATGAGCTCTGAGACAGGAATCATGAGCTTAAGGGTTAAGAGCGCTTTTTATTTTTGTATTTTTGTTATAATTTAATTTAATTTAATTTAACTTTTAATTTAATTTAATTTAATTTACATTTTTAATTTAACTGAATTGAATTGAATTTTTAATTTCATTTCATTTACATTTTTAATTTCATTTCATTTTTATATGTAAAAATTATAGAAGTACTCAACAATATTAGATAAAACAAAGAAAAAAAATACAAACTTACATTGCATGCATTAGTGTCTGAAGGCACAGAGTAAATTTCTTAATTGTGAATATTAATTAGGTGACAACTATTTTCCAAATGATTTGCTACACAGGCAAATGAGCACAGTAGGATTGAGCACTCATTCGGTCCACCCGCTGCCAATGCAAACACCGCACCGGTTTGGTTTAGAGATATGAGATGCTCTACCTTCATGATCTTGAAGAACTCCTCCACAGCTTTGACATCATCAGGAAACTGCTTCTTCAGGTTCTGCTCCATCTCAGTCTTGCCGCTCAAGACGGCGTAGTCTCTCCGTTTCTCGCTCTCATCAATCACGATGCTGTCAAAATGCTGCGGTAGCTCCACAAACTCCAGCTGACCCTCAGTGATTTGGTCGAAAGCGACCTTCAGCAGACCGTTTTCATGCAGCTGACCGAAGTAGTGGAGTCCTTTTGACATGTAAAATTAAACAAACTCGATTTAAGGACCTACAGTAGATTTAATCTTGAGGCATCAAGAAACAATTCACCCACATAGCCTTTACCTAACTAACACGGAAGTAAAATATTGCATCACAGGTAAGTCGCATTGGTGTATAAAGCACACTTTAATTTTAAAATATAGATAAAACTAAACGGTTACAAAAGCCTAAAGGAATAGTTGACCCCAAAAATGAAGATTTATACTTCCTCAGTTTATCCGAGATGAGGATGAGTTTGTTTCTTCATCAGGTTTGTAGAAATGTGTCTCTGCATCAGTGTCTCAGCAATGGATGCTCTGCAGTGAATGGGTGCCGTCAGAATGAGAGTCCAAACAGCTGATAAAAACACCACAATAATCCACACCACTCCAGTCCATCAGTTAACATCTGGAGAACACAAAAGATGAAACTAATCCAGCATTAAGACGTTTTTAACTAAAATACGAGTCTATAATCCATAATAATGCTTCCTCCGCTGAAAAAGTGTTCTGGTCTGAATCAGGAGAGAAATCTGCAGATCAAGCAGCGTTTACAAGACAAAACAGCTCTAAACTAATATGTGGCTGGATTTTGATGAGAGACAACAGGAGATGCACTTTTTCACTGGAGGAAGAGTTATTATGGATTATGGACTCATATTTTAGGTAAAAACGTCTTAATGCTGGATTTGTTTCATCTTTTCTTTTCTCCAGATGTTAACTGATGGACTGGAGTGGTGTGGATTATTGTGATGTTTTTATCAGCTGTTTGGACTCTCATTCTGACGGCACCCATTCACTGCAGAGCATCCATTGCTGAGACACTGATGCAGAGACACATTTCTACAAACCTGATGAAGAAACAAACTCATCCTGATCTTGGATGGTCTGAGAGTGAGAACATTTTTAGCTAATTTTAGTTTTTAGGTGGACTATTTCTTTAAAATCCCCCATATGGATCAATAACCATGCTCTATGGTGAGGAACGGTACACACCCACATCAAACTCGAAGCCCTTCTCAGTGAAGGTGTGACAGCAGCCTCCGGCCACATCGTGCTGCTCCAGAACCAGGACTCTCTTCCCCGCTTTGGCCATCGTCGCTGCAGCCGTCATTCCTCCGATCCCACTGCCTATCACACTGAAAAAAATTTGGAGTAGGATTTACTTGAAAAAAGTTAGGAAAGTTTTTTCACTTAGAAAATGTGAGTAATTTCAATAGAATTCCCGAGTAAAAACTAAACACAAGGAACTGTAGCTTTAATTAGAAAATCTCAAGTAAAGTTTACTTGGAATTCCCCAGTAAATTGTATTGACTGTTTTTTATATATTTTACTTAAGTAATGCTTATAAATGTTTTGTTTTTTTACACAATAATCCTAGTTATCTTATTTAAAATTTTGAGTAACCTTTACTTTAAATATTATTTTAACATTACTTGATGTTGTTTATGTATTTAAATGGTGTTCAATAAAATAACACTGACATACATTTTACTTGAATACTTTTATTTCTGAGATTCCTTAAAGATGGGAACATGAAATACAAATAGTAAAAGTGCATCAGTTTGGTGGTTCTGGTAAATGGTGCACTATAGTGCATTTTACTCCAGTAAACTTTTTTAGAACAACCACACAGTGCATTAAAATGCATAAACATTTAAACATATAAAACAAACATTTTACAACAACCTCAGTTGCAGATATAAAAAAAAAAAAAAAAAAAAACAGTATACAGGTGCTGGTCATAAAATTAGAATATCATGAAAAAGTAGATTTATTTCAGTAATACCATTCAAAAAGTGAAACTTGTATATTAGATTCATTCATTACACACAGACTGATATATTTCAAATGTTTATTTCCTTTCATTTTGATGATTATTACTGACAACTAATGAAAGTCCCAAATTCAGTATCTCAGAAAATTAGAATATCAATTAAGACCAATGCAAAAAAAATGATTTTTATAAATGTTGGCCAACTGAAAAGTATGAACATGAAAAGTATGAGCATGTACAGCACTCAATATTTAGTTGGGGCTCCTTTGGCCTGGATTACTGCAGCAATGCGGCGTGGCATGGAGTCGATCAGTCTGTGGCACTGCTCAGGTGTTATGAGAGCCCATGTTGCTCTGATAGTGGCCTTCAGCTCTTCTGAATTGTTGGGTCTGGCGTATTGCATCTTCCTCTTCACATTACCCCATAGGTTTTCTATGGGGTTAAGGTCAGGCGAGTTTGCTGGCCAATCAAGAACGGGGATACCATGGTCCTTAAACCAGGTACTGGTAGCTTTGGCAGTGTGTGCAGGTGCCAAGTCCTGTTGGAAAATGAAATCTGCATCTCCATAAAGCTTGTCAGCAGCAGGAAGCATGAAGTGCTCTAAAACTTCCTGGTAGACGGCTGCATTGACCTTGGACCTCAGAAAACACAATGGACCAACACCAGCAGCACCTCAGTTCTCTCGATGACAATGATGACATCAGATATACTGGCATCTTCCTCTTCTGCAGATCTGCTCAGTACGATGATTTTGATGACATGACTGGAGAAGGTATCCTTAATCATGTCTCTGCTGATATCCTGTGAAATACACAAATCAGTGCAAAGTGGTTAAAATACTGTACAGTATCAATTTTTCAATTTTCCTCAATGGGTTCCTGTTCTGAGACAAACTGTCCACTAGTCTTAAGTATCTTTAGCATTTTCTGCATATTTAAACCCAATATGCAGTTTCTTCAGCAGTAACTGTATGATGTTAACATATATGTTGTGTATTGAACACAATAATGAGACTTATACACAATTATTACAGTAGATAGAATAATTTAGTGATGCTAATAAAGATAACACTGTACATTTAGAGTCAGGAGGGTGTAAACCTCTGGAAATGATAATTGGTGTAAATTGTTATGTCTTTTGGGAAACATTTGAATGGTTTCTAAAGACAATATATAAATGAAAGATAAGAAATATAAACAAAATATAAATTTACACTGGTAATCCTGTCCAAACGTTTACATACACCTGACATTTAAATGTATGGTGCTGCCTTCTTGACCATCACTGGGTGTTCTTTAAGTTTTGTAACAATGGTGTATAAGCTTTTCAATTTTCCTCAGTACGAAAACATGTATCTCAGCATCATCGTCAGTGCTTGACAGGGTTCAAATATGCAGAAAATTCTGCAAAAACAAAGATTGTGGAAGATTTCCTTGTAGACTGTTTAATGGCTCAGGAATAAAAAGAACATCTAACACATAACACAAATACAGTATATCAGTCAAACCACTACTGTCTACATCCAAAATCAAGGAAAAATAGAAATGGATGTAGCTGTGTATGTAGCCAGCTAACTGCTAGCTGCTACACTAATTATTGTATATCCATGTCTGGACCCCGCCTCCCAGTAAGACGTTAGATGACCCAAGACTTGTGCAATGATGATGCCAGGCCATGCAAGGACTTCAAACAAAGTCAGCACTAGACTATTAATTGATTATTGCTTTTTCTTTGATTTGTTTCAATTTATTGATCATTCAACATTGTGTTTCTTGTAAAGCTGCCTTGTAACATTGTACACTGTAAAAAGCACTATACAAATAAATGTGAATTTAATTGAACTGTACTACCTGGTGGTCTTCAATGAGCTCCTCAGCTGATTCTCCCAGGAAAGACAGGAGGCAGCGAATCACAACGTCTCGCCTATCTTCAAGCCTATCTTCTTGCTGTTAAAAACAGAAGTAAAATGCAGTGAACATTAAATGTGTATACATCTACATATAACAACATATTTACAGAGTCAGGAAGCAGCATATTATCGCATGAGTAATTCATAATTGTACATTATTTTTACATTTTACCTGGCTGAGTGAATCCAGCAAATGTCTAATTCTTATGCCATAAACCCCAACCTTCATCTCAAACAAAGCCAGGAGTTTTGGAGTATAGAAGTCCAGCTTTTCCAAGAATGTACGCTCCAAGGAAATTGTGGTGATTCTTCTGAATTAATTCTTGATCTAAAACAAAGAAAATAAAATGTTTATGTCAGAATTAATTTAACAATTGTAAATAAATTTATTGAACTTACTGACATGAAATACGCTTACAACTAAATTTACCTTTACAATTCATTGACTGTGGTTATGCAGTTATGTAAATTAAAAATGAATAATTTGCCAGTGTCATTCATGGCATGTATTTTGAATCATTTATCATAATCTTTTAAACTACACTAACTTTTTTACTCAAGATTAACACTCGTATGGAAACAAATTAGAATCTCCAATTGCTTGTAGATATCAACCACGTGTAAAGTGGATGTTGGTCAGTAAAAGAACATCATGAAATAAAATACAGGCTTTACAACTTCAATAAGGTTGATTGTTAAGTAATTAAGATTTATTTAAACAAGCATTTAGACTTGTGTAATTGCAAAAGTGTGCAGTACAGTCACCTTATCGATGTCTATATATAGCTATCATACCCGATAGTATAGGTAAACAATATAAATAAAGTTCAAGGTAATATTAGCCTTGTACAGTGCATTTTAAAAACTAACGTTAATCCTGTGATTAATAGCGAAAAACAGGGTGATTATTACATTTCAGCAGCTCGAACTTTTCTGGGACAGAATGCTCGAACACGACAGGGCAAAGCTTGCATGGATGTTAAAACTCATTTTTACAATAATCGTCTGACAAGATTAACGTTATATATAAAACTTAAGAAATTTGTTTTCGACAGAGATGCCGTTTGCTAATAACGGATGGTGGTGCAAATCGCAAACTCTGTCAACTATATTAACAGCTTAATTTAGTAATGATTTAACTCTGTTATACATGTGTTTAACAAAACAAAACTAAGATTACGTTTTAACGTTATCCAAAAATCTGTTAACATTGTTAACATGAACACTGTTAGCATCCGTAACTCGATAAAAAAAGAAACGGTAGGCACAAACCACTGGGACTGCAGATAGCTTAATAACTCTACACTTTTCTGCAAACATACCTCAATTAATGAATAAGCATATTAACAACTTACCGTGTTAAAATTCACATTAGCCGTCGTGAAGTCTCCCTTCCTTTCCTCTGTGCGCGCCACTTCGGACTCGGAGCCAAAGGCGCATGCGCATCAATTATTTCGCTGTATTGAGTACATTTTACTTGAGTTGTTCAGTTTTGGTGCGATTTGATTAGATGGCGAACACTAAGTAAATATTACTTAGGAGATTGTATTTAAATTTACTTATGTATTTTAGAACAATAAATGACAAAGAAACTGCAAGTAATGTATTGAATTAAACATGCCATTTTTAAGTAAAAAGACAAAATAGTATTTGTTAGTAAAACATACTTAAATAATGTTTCCATTATTTACAAAGTCAAAAAATCACTTTTTACAGTGCACAATTGCATCCAGATTCTTTGGAATCTTCTCCTTGGTAAATCCTGGAAATACATAGAAGAAGTAAATATGCATTATATGCACCCACATATTTCATAAAAATGAGCAAAAAACGTTATTCAAAACTTTAGTTAAAAAGTAATATATTTAAAATACATTTATTTCATACTAAGCATAATTCAAATCTATTAACACATTTACCGACAGATAACTCGAGACTTACTGATATTAAAATTATAATTAAACTTTATTTGGCACACTACTTGTGCACAATGCACATTTCGTTATATTACTATTACGTTATATCACTTTTGATGAGGATTGTATGATCTTTGAATAATATCAGACTTTAAATGCAAAATATTTAAAGTGCACCTGAAGTATACTAGCAATAGTTCCACTTTAGCACAGTCAAATATGCTAAGTATATCTTTAATTGTACTTCTGCACAATTAAAGTGCATTAAGTACAAAATTAGTTGACCTTAAGTATACCAGTTTAGTATACTAAAAGTACAATTGCAGGGCATTTTATTATGTATAAATATGAAAATGTATTTGTAGTATACTTAGCATAAAATAAATGTATTTGAAATACATTTAAGTATATTTATTTTTCACTAAGGTGTTTGTGCAATCTTAAGTAACATTTTACAGCAGAAACACAGTGAGTGATATGAGGAATGAACAGTCCTGATCTGGGGTAACTCCCAGCATTCTGTGCTGAAGGGCTGGTGGATTATGAAAAAGCCTGATAAGGAGCTCATATGGCCACAAAATATTACCAAATACAGCATTATCTTTCAAATAAGAGGTTGTGTGAGCTCTACAAGTGTTATCACAGTCAGCTAATCTAATTAAGATACTGGCATAGCCATTGACACACATGTTAATAGTTTTACAATAGGATTGAGCAGACTTTACATAATTAGATTACCTTCAGTGCGTATTATCTGATATGACTAATACTTCTTTCTAAAGTAATAAATGATATGCACATGCATTATTTTAACTGTGGTGTGTTATTTGATATTACATTTAAAGTTAATACATTTAAAGAAAAAAGTACTAAACTGCAACTTCATCATTACAAAGATGCGATTACAAATATATTAAAAATGAGGACATATGATTTCAACAGATATTAGTTAACCATAAATGCTTGTCAGTACATTCAGCAGTACTTTAATCATATTTCATAAACAACAGAATTATTAAACTTCATATAAAGATGTGCTTATATCCTAAGAGTGTCAAAAAAGTAAAAATGTCAACTAATTACATATGAACTATACATTTTTTTTATTTAATTGTAAATAACATGCAGTAAAGTATTTTTAATTAATATTATACCAACCAATAACATAATAATATTATTATTATTATTGGTTAAAAAAGTATGCTAATGTGTACTACTTTTATAGTGGTCTCATTACAGTATATACCATTTAAAGAATGGTCTGTTTAAAATAAAATAAAATAAAATAAAATAAAATAAAATAAAGCAAAGCACAGTTTGTGTTCAGCAGATGAAAGAAATTTACACAGGTTTGGATTTTTATAAATGCAACATTTTTGGTTCACCATAAAATCAGCAATTATTGTTTATTATAACTGTTTATTATTCATGATTTATCCATGCACTTCATTAAAAAAAAATCATGTGTCCTCATACTAGTTAATCACAAACATTAACTTCCGCTTTTTTCTGATGATGTATGCACTGACATGAGGGCGGGACAATAACCTGTCACTCACATGATGTCACAGGATTTTGCAAATGACAATGATTTTAATAACTTCTTGGACATTCTTTAAGATATTTCACTTGGATAAACATGGAGAAGAAAATGTTGCAATTTCTGTTTCATGAAGACTTGAACTATTACTTAACTTTGTTTATATACCAAGAATGCTGTGTTCTATAGGATGCTTATTTTAAACATGATGATTAAATGATGGAAGTGCATTCAGCAGAAACATGCTCATATGTTGCATTCGAAGATTAACTCACATTAGATTGTCTATTTGCTTTTAAAAGCTGCAGATTAGCAGAACAGGCTTAAAACAATCTCAGGTCATTCGGAGGTCAAAGAAGCATTTAAGCATCTAAAGAAGTCTGCAGACTCACCTTGTTTGAGCACTTTGTCTCTCTTCCTCTGGTCCAGCTCTAAAGGTCCTGCAGGTCTCACTGACTCCACTGTAAATGGACTGGGCTTTCTCAACAGATACCAGTACGTTCCCCCGGCCCAAATCAGGATGCACACCAAAAACACCAGCAGCCACATCCCGAAGAACTGACTCAAATCAGTTCAGATTTGGGATCAGAGTTTTCTTGAAAAACTAAGAGTATCGCACATAGGAAGCTTACACAGGAGTTTTAAGCTGAAGATAGACGACTGATGAAAGTCTCGTTTTATATGCAAGCAAAGAGCAAAGGTCTCAGCGAATGAGTTTGCAGTGAAGCAACACTCGAGTGTCATACGTAATCGATCGAGATAAGAGTGGTCATATTTAATACAAGCTTTAGCCCATATACAGATCCAAAGCAAACATTTATGTTTGGGAGGTAAACAATGAATAATTGGTTTACTTTGTTTCAGGCACAATGAGCCCAAGGAAGTATTTGGATACTTCAAGCATACTTAAAATGTTTTTTGAATTACAAAACAAAATATCAAACCAGTAATAATTTTTGTGTAACTAATAACATATATACTTGGATGGGTTAAATGCAGAGCACAAATCCTGAGTATGGGTCGCCATACATGGCCACACACCACTTCCTTTCCCCTTATCTGAGTGGAATAACACACACACATATATAAATATCCACTGATGAAACTCAAAGCAATCATTAAGCACCTCAGAGTAGCAAAGGAGAATTGTTACTTTATGAATGTAGAAAACATAATTTTTTATCAGTCCTGATGTGTTCAGCAAAAGGCTTTATCTCAGCTGCTTTGAGGGTTTTTTTGTATCTTGTTAAATTAAGCAAGAGTGTGGAAATTTATTCTTCAGGTTATCATAACCAGATAAGGTAATTACATCTTTGTATCTGCTCTGTGTTTATCTATATGACAGACATCTGTCGATAAGGTTTTCCAGGCCCAATTAAACTAACTACAATCAGTCTGCTTGGGTTTTACATTTAAACCTCATACACACACACACACACACACACAAACACACACACACACACACACACACACACACAGGTCACAAATCTATGTTGTAAACATCCATATCATCTTTGCATTTTTTTTTTTTTACACACTTTTCTTTTATACAGTGGGGCAAATAAGTATTTGATACACTGCCGATTTTTCAAGTTTTCCCACTAACAAAGAATGGAGAGATCTGCAATTTTCATCGTAGCTACACCTCAACTTTGAGAGATAGAATATTTTAAAAAATCCAGAAAATCACATTGTATGATTTTTGAATAATTAACTTCCATTTTATTGCATGAAATAAGTATTTGATCACCTACCAAGCAGCAAGAGTTCTGGCTCTCACAGACCTGTTAGTTTGTCTTTAAGAAGCCCTCCTATCCTCCACTCATTACCTGTATTAATTGCACCTGTTTGAACTCGTTACCTGTATAAATACTTATTTGCCCCACTGTACATTCAAATAATTTTGAAAGAATATTTTTATGGTAAAGCAATAAGCACCACATCTCAAATCAGTAATAACAGTAAATGCTCTCAGAGTGTTCTGGCATGATTCTCTCAAAGCTATGAACAAATATTTCCTTCAATTGGCTTTAATAATGTTTTCAAAACATTAGCACAAAAACATAATTTTTACATTATTCATGGAACAAATGTATAAACAAATAGTTTTCCTATAAAACTTTTAGTTGGATGTTTGTGTAATGGTTTTTAAATGTTACTATACTTTCTTCAGAACATTTTAAACTAAAGTAACATTCTCATAATATTTGCAAAACTATAAAATGGAATGTTTAAAACATTTAAAAACTGGACATATTGAATGTTCAGAGAATTATTATTTTTTTCTCCATAACTTAATTCCAACATTAGTAAATGTTCAAAGAACAAATTTTTGTTGGCAGAAAGATCACTTTCTCTGAGACTCAAACTCTGGAAACCTGAAGATTAGAGTAAAATTACCCTGCAGTTAGTGACTCAGGTTACAGTGTTTCTCAGCTGCTTAGCTTTCAGAAACTGTGTGACAAGGAAAGATTTAGTGTGGAAGCAGCTGAAAAAAGGAGCTCATGAAAGAAGAGCTTTAGGTTTTGAATTGAACTGTGTGTGTGTGTATGGTATATACAAAAATATAATATTATGGCACAGGTGTTTGCAACATAAGACAAATGTTTGCTTTTGAGATGCGTGTGTGATGATTTGTGTGTAAAGTTTTGAAAAAAGAGGCAAAGTTTTGAAAATGTGTGTAAGCAGCTGAAAAAGCCTTGTAAACAGGAGCTGGAGAGAGAGAGAGAGAGAGAGAGAGAGAGAGAGAGAGAGAGAGAGAGACGTGAGGCAGCGGTACAGAGCTGGAAAAGGAGCTTACAGGATGAAAAGCTCAATCCTGAGATGAGGATCAGAGAATGAGCTTAAGTTCTGGAAACGCAGGAAGACAGAGAGGTCTGACACCCAAACCCCGTTTGCATGGCCTCCCGAGGCTTTTTAAAATGCCAGCATCAGATGCAATTGAAAAGCATGTGAAATCTTCAGTGCCGTATTGATTTGGGGTACATTTACACATTTTAAGAAATGTCATTTTTTTTAGTCCATCTCCACCAATTGGTTTTTATCTTTCATTGCATGGGCAAAACTGAAGAATGAAAGCATGCACATTTGGAATGACATGAGGGTGAGTAAATAATGACACCACTTTAATTTTGGGGTGAACCGTGTCCCTTTAAAGTCAAATTAGGGTTCCACTCTTTCCTTTCAACCAGTAAGACATTTGGTTAAATGCTATTGAGTTTATTTTAAAAAGAGACAGGTAACATCATATCACAAGAGGTATTGAATGACATGAGAGCGTCTTCTGTGTAGTATCCAAAACTAAAGTGGTTGCTAAAAAAATAGTTTCTAGTACAAATATTGATGTTTTATACAAAATTAGCCCTGCTGCTACGTTATAATGCATCCACCCTTCTCCTTGAACGGGTTCTTGTCTTCTGGGACTCCTTTGACCAGCGGGTCTTCAGCAGACAACCCCTCAACAAACGCAATGATCTCTGGGGCTGTTGTTGAGACCTGAGAAGAAGAGTCAGGAAAGATGCTTTAAGTTTCATTGACTGCCACCGTCTTCCTCAGAATGGGACTCAAATACGTAAGCAATCAGAAATCTGTAATCTTTTAATCACACTCATGTCATTCCAAAACATAAAAGAAGATATTTTAAAGAATGTTAGTAACCAATGAGTTTCAGTTCTCTTTGACTTCCATAATATGGACGGAAATTACAATGGAAGTCAATGGGAAGCAAAACTGTTTGGTTTGAAACTGTTCTTTAGTATAATGTTCCCAGAAGATAGAGTCATACAGGTTTGGAACGACACAAGGGTGAGTAAATGATGACTGAAAGCTCATTTCTGGGAGGACTGAGCTCTCACCGCTGTTCGAGGAGTGTTCACTTCCAGCTTTAGCTGCTCCAGCTCCATCTTTAGGATGTCTTTATCTGACATGTCCCGAGCCATCCTGCCTGTCCAGAGGACATCAATCAAATATGATGCATGTGAAATTAAGCTCAATATTCAGTCTGAAAATGTCTCACATACAATGCTTGTACACTGTATAAAGAGGTAATCTAACAACATTTATCTCATAACAATCCATGAAAAACAGATAAATAGATTACATAAAGATAAGAAATTTGATTTTTTTTATTATTAAATAATGAAATTATGTATTTAGGTTGATTCAGTGGTCATATTATATTTCTGATTTGAATAAAATCTGTTTATTTTTAGGTAACCATTTTTCCGGTGTACTGTTAAAAGCACTTTATATAATTCTAAAAAGGAAAACTTAGTATGATACTAACACAAGAAAAAGCTTATAAATGCTCATAAAAACAATATGCATGGTTCCAAATGAACTTTTACACATATCAAAAAGCTGTGCATTTATAGAGAAGTTGCTGGAAACCACTTTGTAAAAAATGACTTTCCAAATTTGATAATAAAGATTATTGGCGTATGTTTTACAAGAAAATCCAATTTCAGCATTTCTGCTTATAAAAATGTCATGCGTATTGATTGTGTTTGTTTTTCGCTTCTTTGTAATTATTTGTGAAATTGACAAGCAGTTTCTAGGCAAAAATTGCTTCTACGCCAAATGATACTAAATTTTTTAAGGTAACTGGTTGCAAACATTTTATTTTAGCTACATTTAATATAAAAAAAAATGTGAAAGTTAATCAACTAAATGTGTTTATTTAAATGTAGCTAAAATAAAAAGATTGCAACCACTTACCTTAAAAAAATTTAGTACATTCAATGAATGATTTTTTATCTTTTTCAGTGATAGGATGAAAAACCTCAGGCCTGGTTGTTCCAGTAAAATAGTTGTTTCATATAATCTGACACACACACACACACACACACACACACACGCACACACACGCACGCGCACACACACACACACACACACACACACACACACACGCACGCACGCACACACTCCTCTATTTACCTGTTGAATGGGACTGGCAGCAGTCAGAGAAAAGTTGCTAGGAGATCATCAGCATCGAGGCTCCTCTCCTGTCTGTCTATGAACAGACTACGCTCTGATCTCTGGCTCTTCTCCTCTATTTCTCTCCTCCTCATGTGTGGTGGGGATTGCGCTCTGATGTCATCAATGCCCTGATCTCATTAGGCCAATCAGAGGAAATAGGACGGCCGTGAGGAGTCACCTCTAAATAACATTAAAATACTGCAGGGCTGCCATTGTGCCTCACATTATGCACTGATGGAATTACTCTGTCAACTACCATCAGTGGCTCTTAGTAAGGATCTTCAGTGTAGACAGAGCTCAGTGTGATTGGTATATCTCAGGCAATAAGCACAGCATTGGTTGAAGGAGTAAATATTCATTTCTGGAGAGAAATGTTCTGTGAGAGACACTGAAGAAGTCCTCAGACGGCCTGGAACCAAACATGTCATACTCCTGCCTCAGACTCAATTAAACAGCTACAGATTTGTTTATACAGGACATTGATTTTGCAATCTTCAAGTTTTTCATCAATACAAACTGTTAATAGCCAAGCATGATAAATACTGAAACACACCGTTTACAAGTCTGGGCTCAGTACGATTTTGTTGTTGTGAAATTAATACTTTTCTTCAGCAAATACTTATGAAAATGATCAAAATTTGACAAAAGATTTCTATTTCAAATATAAGCTGATTTTTTGAACTTTCTTTTAATCTATGAATCCTGAAAAATAAATGTATGACGGTTTCCACACAAATATTGTGCAGCACAACTGTTTATAAATCAGAAATGTTTGTTGATCAGTAAATCAGTATATTATTATGATTTCTGAAGATCATGTGACTCTGAAGACTGGAGTAATGATGCTGAAAATACAGCTGCAGATCACAGAAATACATTACAGTTTAACACATATTCACACAGAAAACAGCTGTTTTAAATGATAATATTTGACTGTTTTTACTGTATTTTTGATCAAATGCTGTGGTGAGCAGAAGAGACTTCTTTTAAAAAGAAAAACAACCCTAAACGTTTGAACAATAGTGTGCGCTGGAGTATTAATGGACTGAAAGATCAAAACATTATTTTTTTATTATATTCAACCAATAAACCAAATCTTGATCATTATTAAAATGGTTTTAAAAATCACATTAATAATGCATTTTGTTCAAAATGTTTTTTTTTATATTGTTTATTAAAAACATGTCTCTTTTTAGCACATCAAAATACATAAAATAGTAGAGTCCTTCTAATACAATAAATGTTGTGTTCGTTTATGAATTGCATGCCATAGATATGAACAACACTGAAAAAAAGGTGTAGGATTTAATTAGAAGGAATTTACACACAAAAACGACAAAGGAGTGGCAAGAACAGACTGAAATTAATGTGAAATTGTGAAACAGAAAAATGGAAAATTGCATCTTTTGCAATCTTTGTTTTATTTAGTACCTTGAAAAATCTCCTTTTTTTAAAGTGTGACGCACCATTTTTTTGTGTTTGAAGCACATTATCCAATTGAAATGTTGTTTATGAAATAAAGTAGTCTTGAGATCTCTCAGGTGCTTGTGTTGTGTGTTAAACTCCATATGAAGTGTTTCTCAGCTCCAGGTGCGTTTGGCCGTCATCCACAGCATCATGGCCCAATAAACTGCTCAGCGCAGGATTACTCTGCTTAATAACCGCAATGCTTTCTTACATTCCCCGTGTTGGAAAAACAAGAGTATTATCTGATGATTAAGAGTGTTTCAAGTCCACGTCTAAACAGCTGTTTTGGATAGTTTTGGAGGAGAACACTGCCAGACCTGAGCAGGCTTGAATTCGCTCCAAACTACATTTATATCTGCTGTGTTTCCACTCATGAACTCTGGGTAAGCCGGTTTCTCTGGATCTGGGTCAGGCCCCCTTCGTCCAGGATTACCAGCAGAGACCTTGATTCCTGATCAGTGACTTCACCGCATCATCATGACGAGGAGCTTGTAAAAGCATATGGTCAAAGACCAATCTAAACAATAAGAGTTTAATACAGAGGCATTTTTTAGAAAGTGTCCTGGTGTACTTGATTTTTATCTGAGCAAAAAATGATTACTATCATGCACTATTAACTAAAAATGTATTTTAGTGTAGCAGTTCATCTTGTCAGGCATATTTAGAACCAGAATCATTATAGAGGACATTAAAAGACTCTAAGATAATAAGTCAAGACTTTAAATCTTCACCAATCTTTGCCACTATCCTTCAAACCAGGTCAGCAGAGTTTTGAATCATTTAAAATAGTGCTGTCAAATAACATCATATCCAAAATAAAAGTTTTATTTTTTACATAATATATGTGTGTGTGCTGTGTATATTTATTATGTATATATAAATACACACACATGCATGTATAGGCTATATTTGGAAAACATTTGCAATGTATTTACATGCATACATGTATATTATATATAAACATTAAATATATAAACAACATATTTTTCTTAAATATATGCATGTGTGTATATGTATATATACAATAAATATACACAGTACACACACATATATTATGTAAACAAAAACTTATTTTGGATGCATCATTTGACAGCATTAATTTAAAGTAATAGAATTTAGTATGATCACTTTTTCTTTAGCATTATTTAATAATACTGGTCAGAATACATATGTTTCGTTTTTACATGAATGTATCCGTGCCACAAACAGAGGCGGAATCAACAGGTGAGTGAAACAACAGGATGATTTATTGAACAGAGGATGCTGATTGAGTGGAGAGACTGGCAGGTAAGAAATCCAGAGAGAGAAACAGTTCAAATGGGCCTTAGCTGTAAACTGATCAGAGCCCTTTCTTTACAGGACCAACAGAGAGCGGTAATCAGGATCAAACCTGGAACTGAGACGGGGAAACGCAGGAGAAGCTGGATGGTAATAGCACATGTAAGTATAGCTGGGTCTGGTGACTGTGCAAGGTCATGAACTGTAGACCGGACGGTGAGTGTCTGTGGGAAGCGTGTATTTAAAGGGGAGCTGATGAGTGACTGCAGGTGCAGGTGATCAGAAGGCAGGTGATTGTGAGCTGGCGATTGTGAGCTGGCGTTTGTGATCTGGGGATTGTGATCTGGCGATTGTGAGCTGGCGTTTGTGATCTGGGGATTGTGATCTGGTGATTGTGATCAGGTGATTGTGATCAGGTGATTGTGATCAGGTGATTGTGATCAGGTGATTGTGATCAGGTGATTGTGATCAGGTGATTGTGATCAGGCGATTGTGATCTGGCGATTGTGATCTGGCGATTGTGACCAGGCGATTGTGACCTGGCGATTGTGACCTGGCGATTGTGACCTGGCGATTGTGACCAGGCGATTGTGACCTGGCGATTGTGACCAGGCGATTGTGACCAGGCGATTGTGATCAGGCGATTGTGAGCTGGCGATTGTGATCAGGCGATTGTGAGCTGGCGATTGTGATCAGGCGATTGTGAGCTGGCGATTGTGATCAGGCGATTGTGATCAGGCGATTGTGATCTGGCGATTGTGATCAGGCGATTGTGATCTGGCGATTGTGATCAGGTGATTGTTGTGGCCGGTGACTGAGGTGGCTGTGAATCCCTGACAATCTGTTACACTGAATGCCGATGGAACATTATTTCACTCATATTTTGACATTTTATTTTCACAAACGTTATTCGAAACATTACATTAGACACTTTACTTCCATTCAGTATAATTTCTATGCATTTAAAATACTGTGTAAGTACCTAAAATGTACATTATCAGTACCTTTTAAAAGGGTCCATTTTTATTTAGATGTAATATGGTTCTCTCACACATTCATCAAAAGCATACTCAGCTTTGGAAGTGGAGAAATCAAAACATTATCAGATGAAGAGGCATCGCTAATTCACAAGCAATAAAAATGTCTCTAAAACTTAGATTAAAAAAAGGACATTTACATATTTATATGCATTAAATTCAGTTTGTTTAGTTGTTTTATGTTTGCTCAGCCATGGCTTTTTCATAATGCAACCATGTATTTTGTATATTATTACCATATACTATCTTGATTCAGGTGAGACGGTTCTGTCATTTAACATCCATTAATATAATCACAAATCTAACTGAAACCAGATGTGAATGTTTCTTTAGTAGTACAGATCTATATGACCACTTATATACTGTACAAAACTATTTTTTTCCACACTTGCAAATGAAACAGATTATTAGAGTATGTTTTACAAGAAAATACTGTTTCAGTATTTCTACTTCAACATTTTACATTTAGTTTTATGTGTTACCATTTCTTTTGTAATTATTTGTGAAATTTAGAAATTTCTGAGTGAAAATTGTTTTAAACTTTAGTGCACACTAAAAAAAAATGTACTTTGAAACAATTTTTACTTAAAAATTTCTAATAGATTAAAAAAAAAAAAAAAGATGAAACTAGAAAAAAGAAACAGCAAACAACATTTTGAAGCAAAAAGACCTAAATAGTATTTTCTTGTAAAATGTCCCTAATAATATTTACTTTATTTACAGTTTTGAAAAAAATATATAAAATAATATTTTTTACTGTGTAGGAATAAACAAAGCAGTAATTATTTGTAAGCTCACTGTAAAAAAAAACTGAGCCAACTTAAAATTTTAAGGCACTTAGATTTTTTTTTTTTTTTTTTTGTCTTGTTTCCAGATAAAATATCTAAAAATTCTTAAATCAAGAAGGATTTTCTAGACAAGTAAAAATTGTCTTGTTTTCAGAAATAAAACAAGTCAAAATTAAGTGAGTTTTTGCTTGAAACAAGCAAAATAATCTACCAATAAAATCAATAATAATCTAGTCAATACAATTTATGACACTTCAGTGTGCACTGTTACTCAATTTTTATCTTTTAAACACTAGATGGAACTAAAAGCATTTCCACTTATCTCTGTGGCAGTGAGTGAAAAATAAATGAATCATTTCTTTTTCAGGTATTCATTACAGCTACAGTAGCACATGAGCTGAATTGTCAACATGTAACTTTTAAAAGTAATCATCTGACTGGACCAATCACAGTATTAAATAATTTTATTTTGAGTCGTTTTATAGAGATTTCTGATCCAGCAGGCGCCCCCTGGAGGAAAACCCCTTCATGTCCCACATGTCCAGGTCCTGTCAGGATTCCTGAAAGGTGCAGCGATGGACAGAAGCATCATTCCGCGATTCGGTTCTTTTGAACAGTTCGTTTTAATGAACCAGTTCAAATAATTGATTCACAATTCTTACGTCATGACGTATTTACGTCCTTGTTGCAGCTCATGGAATGTTTCAGATAAATTACTTTTCCAAATGTTATATATTATATTGAAACTATATTATGTTGTACTTATTCAGTTATATTGTGGCGTGAAATACAGAAATGTATCAATAAAAATATTCAGTATTCAAGACCTCTCTCGTTTTTACAGGAAAATGTGCTTTTTTGGCTTTACTAAATAATCTAAAGTGGATGAAACACGCTTTTAATTAATTTATTTAGATTTTTTACCAAATTTTACATTCATAAACAAGTTTACTAATAAAAAAAATGGTTTTGTTGACTGAACTATAGGCAGTAGTAAAGTCTCTTTGAATAAGAAGCTTCAAATGTCTAATTATTCAAATTAGAAATTTGATCATTTTATCACCTTATTTATTTTTTATCACTACACACCCCCCCAACCCCTTTTTTTTTTCTCTGATTTATTTTTGTATGCATTAAAATTGTACAATGTTGAACATCTGCATTTGAAGTAAAAAATGAAAACAGAAAGTCGTTTAGAACCTAAGTGTAGTTTTAAACAATACTTATTCATCTTTACATCTCAGGTCGAAGACGAATCGCTCTTCTGATTCATTCAAACGAATCGACTCAAAAGAACGATTCGTTCACGATCCCTAGGAAGGAGATGATTTACTTCCGCCATCCGGAGCCATGGCTGCTGCAACCAGCAAAAAAGCTCTGAGGTTTTTCTCTCAGTTCGGAGCTTTTATTCTGACTCGGTTCAGCTTCTGGAACTGCTTCAGTATGCTGATGCTGTTCGCGGAGCGCGCGGATGTGAAACGGTACGCGCACGTGCTGCATAAACACACGTCACGTGCAACAATGTAACAAAAGAGCGCTTGTGTTTCAACTGTATCATCAAAGTTTACTTTAAAGAACCGAGAAAGAAGTTTGCCAAATGTTGAATGTAGCTGATATGCATTGTTTGTTTTTTGTGTTGTTAGGAAGCCAGACATCCAGGTGCCTTACCTGTACTTTGATTTAGGAGCTGCAGTGTTGTGTGCCAGTTTCATGTCCTTCGGGGTCAAGAGAAGGTGGTTCTCTCTGGCCGCTGCGCTTCACCTGGCCCTCAGCACATATGTGTCCTATATGGGGGGACAGGTCCATTACGGAGACTGGCTGAAGGTAAACGCATCCAGTTTGAGTTCATCTGAACAAAAAGGAATCGTTGTATTGTTAAAGTCTAGTGTCACCAGAAGTAATAACTGATTTGCCATAGTTAGTTTTTTTGTAGGCCATACTGTAAGTTTGCATCACTCTGATTTCCTTGATTAAAAAAAACAAACAAACAGTAGTTTTTGGATCTACAGTCAAACCAAAAATTATTCAGACGCCAGATATAATTTTGGATATTTTTTTTACCAGTGGGTGCAGGACACTATAGTTCATTTATGTAAGTGAGAGAACAAAATAAAGTGAACTGTGACATATTATACTCAAAAATTCTTCATACAGTGGACTATCAGGAAAATCTAGGATCAAAAAATGATTCGGACGCTTTGAGCTGAGTATGTTTTGCTGAAGTGTTTTTCTTTAATTGTTAATGTGAACTTTATACACCACAGACTGAACAAAATGAAGCATTGCTTGGTGATTGGTTGAGCTAAATTGGTTTGATCTAATTGTGTTCTTAATTTTAACAGCTGACAGCTATTCAACCCAATTCATTACATACCTTTCTATCAAAGTTATCTGACATTATCAAGATCAATTTGTTCTGAGACAGTTTAACTCTGAGCTCTTCTCATATTTTATTACCATTTTCTAAACTATAGTAAATAAACTTTGGTTTAATTTTAAATTTTGGTTTGACTGTATGCTGAAAAAATTTCTGTGACCAGCATAAGTTTGTGATTCTAAAATGTTTTGTTCATCATAAGCTTCACAAATGGGCTCAAAGTTGATGAATTTTGAAGCTTAAATGCATGGCCAGAAGTAAAAATCTAAACGTAGGCTATAAGTAAACTACACCAACACTCTTAAAAATAAAGGTGCTTCAGGACGCCATAGAAGAACCTTTTTGTCTAAATGGTTCCATAAAGAACTTTTAACATCTGAAGAACCTTTCTGTTTCACAAAAGCTTCTTTGTGGCGAAAGAAGGTTCTTCAGATTATAAAAAGGTAAGAAAGAGATGGTTCTTTAAAGAACCTTTGACTGAATGGTTCTTTGTGAAACCAAAAATGGTTCTTCTATGGAAGTGAATAACCTTTTAAGCACCTTTATTTTTAAGAGTGAAGGTTGCATAACTTTAATGCCTCCATCAAAAGTCTATATCTAAATGCATTTTCCTGGAAAGTCTGAGCTAGAATAGTTTAAAAGAGCTCAATTATAAACACATTGAGGCTGTGAAAACCACTAGCGAGTAGACAGATGTTTATTGAGCCTGACAACTTCTGTAGATCCATTTAGACACCTTTTCAAAACAAGTTGTACTGCTTTATTTCATGTTGTAGAATAAAACTTGAAAATAACGAGCTTGTGTTCACCATAGACCTTATTTCAGACATTTAACCAAAAACCCATTAACTTCAGGACGATGCAACGACAAGTGGCAGGTTTTGGCCTACAAAAACACTATCAGCAAGACTCACGCCATCGGATTGCTACTAACATGTAAATTAAGCTATGAATTTGAACTAATTACATGCTTCACATTTACTTCTGTTCTCGTTGATCTTCCTATTTACTGTGCCTCTGACTGCTCATGCAAATCCATTTTTCATATTCACCCAAGAGATTAGCCATCTGCAATATAGTGTTATATAACTGGAGTGATATCAGTCTTTGATCATAGCACAGCGGTCAGAGGAAGGTTTGCTGGAACGTCAATCATCCGTTGCTTGTTTAAGGAAATGTGGACGATGTAGATATGAATGCTTTCACTGATAACCGCTGCAGGTGAGGATGCACTCCAGAGCCATGGCCATCATAGGAGGGTTTCTGGTGCTGGCCAGCGGAGCAGGAGAGGTTTACAGACAGAAACCCCGCACACGCTCGCTGCAGTCCACTGGACAGGTCTTCCTGGGGATTTACTTGATCTGTATGGTGAGTTTGTCCAGTTCATTTGCTTCCGTTTCTGCCATGGGACCTGGATCCAACCTTTACGAACACCTGAACTACCAAATTTTGTTTAATCACAACATATAATCATCGTAGTTATTAGTGTTCACCGTCTGTTTGATTACGTGTAATTTGTAACTAACTGCATGATTCTTACTATACATTTCTGCCAGTCACCACGAACCGGTTTGTCATTGGTTGAGCTATATTCTCTTCATTACTGAAAGTCAAGATTCACTTGAACAATTCATGGCAAATTTATAAAAATTCTAATAGAAATGTGTAGAAAATATACTTGACAATTTGACAACTAGATTAACCATTTTGCATTTACCGTAATGACATATGATGAACTAATGACTTGAGGTTTTGAGGGGTAAGACTATAGCACAGAGAACTATACAATACATCTTGAACAACATGACAATAGCAACTGATAATGTAGGAAACAGCAGACAAATGCACATAATCAGTTCAATGAATGTACCAAAGCAATGGCAACTTGTTCAAAATAATGAGAAACTGCTTTTATGATGTGCACAAGTGACTAGATGATGTGGAGGTTGAACAAGTAGTTTTGAGAATTGCATTTCTGATCTGAGAAATGCACCAAAGCCACTGAGAAACACTGTAAGCTGACTTTGGCCCTTTTATCCATCCATGGAAGGTTCTGATTGGTGATTTTTTTTTTTTTGCTCCTAGTGTTTCCACTTGGGTAATTGTGTGCTAATTGACCTCAAACTTTGCAGACTTGAGTGAACGATATTGAATGCTAGTGCTGTCTAAATGACCACATCAGAATGAGAATGAGCTTTATTGGCCAGGTATGTTTACACATACAAGGAATTTGTTGTAGTGACAGAAGCTCCACAGTGCAACAGAAAGACAGCAACAGGACACAGATAATAAAAGAATAACAACAATTAACCAAAAGGCAATGTGCAAAGCAGCAAAAACACAATATATAATATAGACAACTAGTATGTACAGGTCAAGTATGTGCAAATTAGAAATGAGAAAATAAAAATAAAATAAGTGAGTGTGGTGAATGGATAGTGTATTATAGTTGTGTGTTCCACGTTTATTGTCAAGTGTTCATGAGATGTATTGACTGAGGGAAGAAACTGTTCCTGTGTCTGGTCGTTCTGGTGCTCAGAGCTCTGTAGCGTCGACCAGATGGTAACAGTTCAAAGAGGGAGTGTGCTGGATGTGAGGGGTCCAGAGTGATTTTACCAGCACTTTTGCTCACTCTGGATGAGTACAGTTCTTGGAGAGTGGGGAGGGTTGTACCAATGATTCGCTCAGCAGTCCGGACTACCCTCCGTAGTCTTCTGAGGTCAGATTTGGTAGCTGAGCTGAACCAGACAGTTATTGAGGTGCAGAGGATGGATTCAATGATGGCAGAGTAGAACTGTTTCAGTAAGTCCTGTGGCAGGTTGAACTTCCTCAGCTGGTGAAGAAAGTACAACCCCTGCTGGGCCTTCCTGACAATGGAGTCAATGTGAATATCCCACTTCAGGTCCTGAGAGATGGTGGTGCCCAGGAATCTGAATGACTCCACTGCAGTCACAGTGCCGTTCATGATGGTGAGTGGGGGGAGAGCAGGGGGGTTTCTCCTGAAGTCCACTATCATCTCCACTGTTTTGAGCGTGTTAAGCTCCAGGTTGTTGAGACTGCACCAGACAGCCAGCTCCTTAACCTCCTGTCTGTAAGCAGACTCGTCACCGTCCTGAATGAGGCCGATCAGTGTGGTGTCGTCTGCAAACTTCAGGAGCTTGACAGAGGGGTCTTTAGATGTGCAGTCGTTGGTGTAGAGGGAGAAGAGCAGTGGGGAGAGAACACAGCCCTGAGGAGCTCCAGTGCTGATGGTTCGAGTGCTGGATGTGAATTTGCCAAGCTTTACTAACTGCTGTCTGTCTGTCAGGAAGCTGTTGATCCACTGGCAGACGGAGGTGGGGACGGAGAGCTGGGTCAGTTTATTCTGAAGGGTGTCTGTGATGATGGTGTTAAAAGCGGAGCTGAAGTCCAGAAACATGATCCTCACATAAGTCCCTGGTCTGTCCAGATGCTGCAGGATGAAAGCACTGAGAGATGTAGGGATTTGTGTGTAGAGTTTTGCAGTAACAGTTCACAGAATCTGACTCATGTGTTAAAGCAGGGGAATAATGTTTATAGTTCAGCAGAATGGGTGTGCTTTTTGAAAAATGGCATTATGGTTTTGAAATTTTAGTTCAAAAGCCTGATTATAGTGTTTTAGCAATCGAGAAAAACTAAATAATAGTTAAAATCATTGACAACTATTTTTCATGAACAAGGCTCACTAACTTAAGCACTACATACAGAAAATTAAGCATTAGCTACTAGTTAAATTAAAATTGATTAAACTTAAACTAATAAACATATTTAGCAATTTTATCTAAAGCTTGATTTATATATATATGTGTGTAAAAAAGGCCTTTTACTTGCTAAAAACTCTATAAACTATCAATTAGAGACAGAAGGCATGGAGTAGATTGAGTGTGAAACATGTTTAACAGCAAAGGTCTGATCATTTTGAGGCCTTAGAAGTTCACATATCAAATATGATACTGTAGTCTTTATAGGGTTAATAAGAATCCATCAAAGAACAAAAATAATAACCTCAATTCTTGAAATTCATTTGCCATGTATCCAATACATAGCACTTTTTTTTTTGCACTTCATAATAATAAAAGATTGCTAGTATCTCGGCATGTAATCCTTTTATTTGGATACATAGCAAACCAATTTCAAGAATTGTTTTTTTTCCCGTTTGATGGATTCTGTTATTGACTTGAAATCATGTAATTTTATTTTTTTGCATTGTCAGTTTATTACAATACAGCAATAATGACAGTTTAGCACTCATTACATTATATATACACACACTGTATCGACTCTGTATCAGTAGTAGCATTGCTGTTACATTGAGTCTTGAATGTTTGCGGAAATAAATACTGGAAAAGATCGATTCATGGCTTTTGAGAATCGATATTGAAATCGATGTCATTTAAAGAAACAATTAATTGAAACATCTATTTTTTTTTGCCCTGCCCTAGTTAACAGCACTGCTGTTATTTCTCCTCCAGGTTTACTCGCTCCAGCACAGTAAGGAGGACCGTTTGGCGTATCTGGACCATATTCCCGGCGGTGAGATCACGGTCCAGCTGCTGGTGGTTGTGTTTGGGGTGTTAGCGCTCTCCTATCTCTCGGGCTGCTATGTGCGAGTGGCTTCACAGATCCTGGCCGTTCTCTTACCTTTGATTGTGCTGTTCATCGACGGAAACATGGGTTACTGGCACCGCAGCTGCCGCGTGGAGTTCTGGAACCAGATGAAGCTCATCGGGCAGAACGTGGGCATCTTCGGAGCAGTGCTGATTCTAGCCACAGACAGCTGAAGACAGAGGAATATAATATACAGCAGGAGAGACCCAGCATGTGTCTCAGGGGATAAAAAGAATAACACACTCAAACCCACAGCGGTGGACTACAATTCCCAGCTTGCTCTGGAATCACCATTGCAAGCACAAAGATTGTTTACATTTATTTTGTTTCCATTTTTTCAATGCATTATTTAAAATTAAGAATGACTACGAGTCTTAAAAGTTAAAGTTGAATGATGAATTTGAGGGGAGTTTGGAAAGACGTTATTGTTTTGATGTTCGTAAGCTGTATAGTAATGTGGGATTTTTATCCCTATGTTACCAACATTTAAAATGCCATTGCATTGTTTGCAGCTTCTATTTAGTTTGCATTCCTTATACGACTTCTATAAAAGCATCACAAATGTCAATTAAAACATTTTTGTATGGAACCTACAAAATCTTTTATTGCGTGGTATTTACAGATAGATAGATACAGGTACATCTAAAAAAATTAGAAAATCATGAAAAACTGCATTTTTCTTGTAACTTATTTCAAAAAGTGAAGCTTTCATATATATATATTCTAGATTCATTACATGTAAAGTAAGACATTTCAAAAGTTTTTTTAATTTTAATTTTGATGATTAGAGCTTACAGCTCATGAAAGTCAAAATCCAGTATCTCAAAATAGAATATTTGCTAAGATCAATCAAAAAAAGGATTTTCAAAGCAGAAAAGTTCAAGATCTTTAAAGTATGTTCATCTCTGCACTCAATACTTGGTCGGGGCTCGTTTAGCACAAACTCCAGCATCAGTGAGGAACGGCATGAGATCAGCCTGTGGCTCTGCTGAGGCACTATTGAGTCTTCAGCTCGTCTGGATTGTTGGATCCACTGTTTCTCATCTTTCTGTTGAAAATATCCCATAGATTCCATACGGGCTTCAGGTCAGGCATGTTGTTCCTGACCTTTATGATTCTCCATAAAGCTTGTCAGCAGATGGAAGCATAAAGTGCTCCAAAATCTCCTGGTAGACGGCTGCATTGACTCTGGACTTGATAAAACACAATGGACCAACACCAGCAGACGTCACGGCTCCCCAAATCATCTCTGACTTCAGAAACTTCACACTGGACTTCAAGCAGCTTCTGTGCCTCTCCACTCTTCCTCCAGACATTGATTTCCAAATGAAATGCAAAATTTAAATGTATCTGAAAAGAGGACTTTGGAGCACTGAGCAACAGTCCAGTTCTTTTTCTCCACAGCCCAGGTAAGACTCTTCTGATGTTGTCTCTGGTTCAGAAGTGGCTTGGTAGCTCTTTTCCTGAAGACGTCTGAGCGTGGAGACTCTTGATGCACTGACTCCAGCTTCAGTCCACTCCTTCTGAAGCTCTCACAAGTGTTTGAATCAGCTTTGCTTGACAGTATTCTCAAGTTTGCGGTCATTCAACTTTGCATTTAATATGCTTTGATACAGCACTCTGTGAACAGTCACCTCTCAGTAATGACCCAGTAATATAAATATTCTAATATTTTGAGATACTGGATTTCAACTTTCATGAGCTGTAAGCGCTAATCATCAAAATTAAAACAAAAACTTTTGAAATGTCTTACTTTACATGTTATGAATGTAAAATATATATGAAAATGTGACTTTTTGAAATGTTACAAAAAAGTTTCACGATATTCTAATTTTCTGATGTACCTGTAGATAGATAAACAGGCGTAGACAGACAGACATAGATCGATAGATAGATAAACAGACATCGATATATAGATAGATAGCTTCAGACAGCTGTGCTCAAATTATTCAACCTTGTACTTAGTTCAGGCTGTTTTCCTGACATCTGGAGCCAATTCACAAGAGTGGAGACAAATTGGACCCTAATAATTTCAGGCATTTGTGTGAGCAGTAATCTGGGGAAGTTATTTAGCAGTATTTTAAACAATAGAATAGTAAACTTCCTTAACGAACACAGTGTCCTGAGTCCTAGTCAGATTGGCTTTCTTGATTATAGAACTACTGACCACATTTACACCCTAATCAAACACAGAAAACAGACTAAACACGGAAAAATATTTGCATGCTTTGTCGATTTAACAAAAAAAAAAAAAAAAGCATACGATTCTATTTGGCACAATGGACTATATTACAAACTTTTACAAAGTGGTGTAGGGGGTAAAGTTTATGACATTATTAAATCAATGTACTCAAGCAACAAATGTGCAATACGAACTGGCAACAAACATACAGAACTCTTCTCCCAGAAGAGAGGAGTACGGCAGGGCTGTAGCCTGAGTCCAACACTGTTCAACATCTACATTAATGAATTAGCGGTGCAGCTGGAACAGTCTACAGCCCCTGGACTCACTCTACAAGACAAAAATATCAAGTATTGCTGTACGCAGATGATCTAGTGCTGCTGTCATCCACCCCACAGGGACTACAGCAACACCTAGACCTGCTGGAGAACTACTGCCAGAACTGGGCCCTGGCAGTAAACCTCAAGAAGACCAGCATTATGGTCTTTCAGAAAAAGCCCAGATGTCAGGAACACAGATACCAGTTCAGTCTAGAACACACGATGCAGTACACTTACCTCGGCCTGATCATCACTGCATCGGGGAGGTTCAGTACGGCAGTGAATGCTCTCAAAGATAAAGCTCCAAGAGCTCTATACGCAATCAAGAAAAAATTCCAAAACATTGAAATACCGCTTCCAATTTGGTGTAAAATCTTTGATAGTGTAATTCAGCCCATAGCGCTGTATGGAAGTGAGGTTTGGGGTCCACTCAGTGATCAGAGCTACACTAGATGGGACAGGCATCCAACAGAAGCCCTACACACAGAATTCTGCTAAATGATCCTAAAATTACAAAGAAGAACACCCAATAATGCATGTAGGGCAGAATTAGGCCGTTTCCCATTGATTATAAATATACAAAAAAAGATCGCTCAAATTCTGGATGCATCTAAAATCAAGTCCCAGAGAATCGCTACATTTTAAAGCACTACAAACCCAAGAACTGAACCCTGAAAAGAGTCCACTCAGTCAGCTGGTTCTGAGACTTACTAACCTGACTAACACTACTAACACTAACCAGTCTCAGACCAGCACTGCTTCTCACCCAAACATCAAAATAAATCTAATTATCAAACAATATAAACATATATCTGGAACATTGGGATCAAGAAACCAAAACAAAGTAAATTACAACTCTATCGAACTATAAAATTAAAATATGAATTAGAAGACTATCTCCAGACTGTGAAAGACACAAAGCAGAGACAGATCCTGAGCAAGTACAGGCTCAGTGAGCACAGACTAGCCATCGAGACCGGCAGACACAGAAAGAGCTGGTTACCCAGAGAGCAAAGAGTGTGTGTTCACTGTGAGACAGAGACACACTTCCTACTTCACTGTTACCAATTTAAATCAATCAGAGACATATATATCAAGTTAAGATAATACTGGGAGAGGGACCGACAGTCTGGGACGTGCCACAGTCTGAGAGACAGCAGGTGAACGTGTGTAATGTGTATTACGTCTGACCTCAGTGTCTCCCCCTACTGTCCACCACAGTGACCCTCAGCCTCTGTGTGTTTATATGTTAACACTGTGGTATGAAATATTGTATCTTTGCAGTCATGGCAATAAAGCAATTTTGAATTTGATAGATACATAGATAGATGAACAGCTGTAGACAGACAGGTATAGATAGATAGATAGATAAAATATTACAACAGCCACTCAAGAATTCACACTATTATATGTATTGTATAGCTTTATCAAGAGTAAATAGATTTTGATAAAATATTATGCTCTCAAAATGTTCAAAACTTATACTAAAACAATAATATAAAATGTAAGTTCTGTAAATGACTCGGCAAACAAATTGGTCAAGAAAATGGTTCAGTTCAGTACATCAAAGCACACGATACTACATTAACTCCTAGAATCCACTTGCGTAGATGTAAAGTAACACTGAATAAAGCAGCAGGCCGTCCTCAGAGGTCAGCTGCTCCAGGTATTGAGTCGCAAAAATTAAACCAACCTTCTCCGTGGCTTTTCATGCGTCACTCAGCTGCAGATCACTACTGAACACTCTCGAGTACTGAAACACAAGCTCAAGTCTAGTTTCCTTCAGCAGGACTTTCTACAATTAGCAAGATCAAGGGATGACAGAGCTCACAAATGCGTACTGCAACATTTTTCAGAGCAAGGAAAAAATATCCATATGGAATTCACAGGATTGATAATAAATTAGAGCGCTGCTGTGATGGCATATCTGTGTAGGCTAACCTAGTTCCCTCATTAAGAACCTAATAGGATTTTTCCACTGGCTTTTGGATTATTGCAGAGAATAAACTCTGTGACCAAAACAAGTTTTTGGCTCTTGTATGTTTTGTTCAGCACGATAATCTTCACAAACAAAACTTTTTTTTTTTTTTTCTGCATTGGGAAAGTAAATGGGTTCAGTTTTGATTTCATGTCGAAGTGAGCATACAGTCAAACCAAAATTATCCAGGCACCTTTCTCACAGTAGTGTGAAGTACATTTTAATAATCTAAAGAACCTTTTTCAACTGTAAAGAACCTTTTGCGGAATAAAAAGGTTCCGTGGATGGTAAAGGTCATTTTTGGAAACATTAATGCCAATAAAGAACCTTTTTTTTTATTTTTTTAGAGTGAACTTTCCATTTCACAAATGGGTTACACTGAGAAAATAGTTCTTTTAAGAACTGTTCACTGAAAGGTTCTTTGGGGAACTGAAAATGGATCTTTTATGGCATCAGAGAGAAATCCCCCTTTTGAACCCTTTATTTTAAAGTGTACAGTGGAAAAAGGCTCTTTAGAATATTAAGTAGTTCTTCACACCAAGAAAAAAAAAATTATTCCATGGTTCATAAAAAAAAAAGCCATGTTTTTAAGTGTAGACAGAAAAATTTATTTGCAAAAACCCAAAACTGAACGCACCTCAGAATACACCACCTGCATGTTGCTTTGTGAGAGCAGAAGCACCCGGAGAGCCCATATCCCAGTGAAGGAGGTGCTCCTCAGCTCCGACAGCTTGTTCCCGCTGAGGTCCAGGAGCCACGTGCCATGAGGAATACTGTGGGGAATGAGAGTGAACCCTCGGGATCGACAGTCCACCAGCTCAGACGCTTCATAACAAGAACACTGATGAGGGCAGAGCTTCGAGCTCCCCACGACCAGGAAAGCGATGGGCAAAAAGACGACGCAGAGCATCTTCAACAGCTCAGTCTCCATTCAAAAAGAGAAAAATATGGTCCTAGACATTCCAGATTAACAAGCACACTTGCCTCGCTCGTCCTCAGTGCAGAATCATCAATATGAACTGAAAACAAGTATATTCAACTGGTATATTTGGTGCATTAACAGCTTGCATTCTTTGGATCAACAAGGATGTGTGGCTTGGCATGAGAAGTCAAATTATATAAACAGCTCGAAATCCTTCAATCCGTTTCATTTCACAGTTAATCGCTTTTATGTTGGTCAACTTTCTTCCTGGACAGATGTGCATGGATCTGTGAAGGAATTCATGCATGCCTTACAGTAATAGACAAATTACAGCTCTAATTGTACTTACCACAGTCTTCATGAATATAGTCACATGGATGATTCATATTTCCTCTCTATCGGATTCACCTGCACCCTTGGTTCTTGCTTCACTAAAGAAACACACCTGGATGGGGAGCCTCTCACAAGCAACCCTGCATTTAAGTCTCTATGACACTGACTTGATTTATCCTCAAAGCACAATGCATCACTCAAGAAACAAGAGTACTTGGTTCGTTCAATGAAATATTCATTATGTACCATCAATTTAGAAGCAGGGCGTGTAGTCTTACAGTTCTCCTCTGAAGATCTCAAGAGAAACCCTAAGGAGCACCTTACACTGTGTTCAGTCTTCGAGGTGTAGGTTTAAAGATGGAAACGGGTGCCAGCCGTGTGAATGGAACAATGTGTATTAGTTACAGTAACATTTCAACCTTTATCCTTAATTATTCAAGAACAATCAAGACCTTTGACACTGCCATAGAGTCGAGGGAAGTCAAAACCTTCATAGTAGTGATAAATAATGCACCGAAAACCTGTGTAATTAACCCAAGTCTGTAGCTAGAGATGTTTTATATATGTGACCAGTATATAACCTTATTATAATAATTACACAGACACCTAGAATCACATTTCTTTCTGATTTCTATAAAAAGAAACATGCCACAAGAGAATAAACTTCTGGTTCATACTTCACATTAGAAGTGCAATGCTAAGATGCACTGTTATACTGGTTTGAACGCAGAACAGATGCATGCCATGTTCAATATAAAGTACATACAGCGTAAAATAGATTCTGAAAACAGCCCATGTTGAGTTAATCGATCAAAGAATCTCCCATTAGAAGTTTACCCAATGTGTTTTTTGCAAAACAACTCGGGTCTTTCAGCAATTAAACATTTTCTAACTCCTTTTTGCAAGCAGTGTGTTCAAAGTTTGTGAAAAAGCAACTGAAAGTACAGCATTACAGTCAGAATTTTTGTTACTTTTATTTTAGAAAACGTCCTTTGTAACGCGTGGCATCTGAAGTCACATTTAGTTTAAAATACAGAACAGACAGACAATCGTAGAACAAACAGCCAAAAGAAAGAAAAAAGCATAAAAAGTAAAAGCTAACAGGCTTTTCTGACTGGTTTGTTTTTTTTTCTTTTTTTGACAAAATGGAATAGAAGGCGAAGGAGGGATGTAAGAGAAGAAAATATGAAAAGCTATTTCAGATGAAACAGGAGGAGGAAGAAGGGGCAGAGAGGGGATAAGACACTAAGTTAGTCAAAGAAACTATGGTTTGTTTGATGGTTGGTGTTTTAAATTATCTTTATAAAGTCTAATTTAGAATGAACTCTCTCTCTCGTGTTTTTTTCTTAAAACATTTTTGCTTTTTTTTTTTTTAAATGTTTTTTGTTTGTGTTTCTTTTGTTGATCTTCCAGACCCTAGGCCCTTGGTGCATCCGCCCTCGGACGACGCCGCAGAGCGGGAGAAGAGCGCTGGCTTGCACCAGATCTTAGGCCCTTGATGCCCATGGTGCCCTCCCCAGATGAGCCATACCCCCCACTCAGGAGGATAAAGACGAGTCCTTCTGTGTTTGCTGTGCTTGTGTGCGCTGCATCGACTTCTGGCTTTCCACATCTTTAAAATGTTTCTCAACCTGAAAGGAAAGAGAAAAGCCAGTCAGTCATCGCAGGAGATCAATATGACAGCTGTGTATAGGAGGATGCACCAAGCACAGCAGAAACATGTCAACTGCTTTATATACAAGAAGTTGGTTTTTTTACACCACTGTTGAAAGAAAAAAAAAAAAAAAAAAGCTATGCACCTAGAATTTTTTTTATTGTTTTACATTTGTCAGTATGTACTAGGGCCGGGTTTTGACAAATTTCACGATTCGATTCTCATTCAAGCTTGCAAATCGATTCGATTACCAATTCGATATCGATATAATACAGGTACATCCCAAAAAATTTGAATATCGTGAAAAACAAAAGTTGTTAAATTGTCAAAAGTAATTTTGATGATTAGAGCTTACAGCTCATGAAAGTCAAAATCCAGTATCTCAAAATATTAGAATATTTCCTAAGATCAATCAAAAAAAGGATTTTCAAAGCAGAAAAGTTCAAGATCTTTAAAGTATGTTCATCTCTGTACTCAATACTTGGTCGGGGCTCGTTTAGCACAAACTCCAGCATCAGTGAGGAACGGCATGAGATCAGCCTGTGGCTCTGCTGAGGCACTACTGAGTCTTCAGCTCGTCTGGATTGTTGGATCCACTGTTTCTCATCTTTCTGTTGAAAATATCCCATAGATTCCATATGGGCTTCAGGTCAGGCATGTTGGCTGGCCAATCAAGCACAGTAATATCATGGTCAGCAGAGCACTTGGAAGTGTTTTTGGCAGTGTGGGCAGGTGCCAAGTCCTGCTGGAAAATGAAATCAGCATCTCCATAAAGCTTGTCAGCAGATGGAAACATAAAGTGCTCCAAAATCTCCTGGTAGACGGCTGCATTGACTCTGGACTTGATAAAACACAGTGGTCCAACACCAGCAGACGTCACGGCTCCCCAAATCATCTCTGACTTCAGAAACTTCACACTGGACTTCAAGCAGCTTCTGTGCCTCTCCTCTCTTCCTCCAGACATTGATTTCCAATGAAATGCAAAGCATTTCCCATGAAATGCAAACATTTAAATTTATCTGAAAAGAGGACTTTGGAGCACTGAGCAACAGTCCAGTTATTTTTCTCCACAGCCCAGGTAAGACTCTTCTGATGTTGTCTCTGGTTCAGAAGTGGCTTGGTAGCTCTTTTCCTGAAGACGTCTGAGCGTGGAGACTCTTGATGCACTGACTCCAGCTTCAGTCCACTCCTTGTGAAGCTCTCACGAGTGTTTGAATCGGCTTTGCTTGACAGTATTCTCAAGCTTGCGGTCATCCTTGTTGCTTGTGCACCTTTTCCTACCCAATTTCTTCCTTCCAGTCAACTTTTCATTTAATATGCTTTGATACAGCACTCTGTAAACAGCCACAGCTTTCAGTAATGACCCTCTGTGACTTATCCTCTTTGTGGAGGACGTCAATATTCATCTTCTGGATCATTGCCAAGTCAGCAGTCTTCTCCATTATTGTGGTTTCAAAGAACAAGAGATACCCCGAATTTATACTGTAGAGATGGTCATTTAATGAAAGTCAAATATAAATATTCTAATATATTGAGATACTGATTTTAACTTTCATGAGCTGTAAGCTCTAATCATCAAAATTAAAACAAAAACACTTTTGAAATGTCTTACTTTACATGTTATGAATGTAAAATATATGAAAGTTTCACTTTTTGAAATAGGTTACAAAAGAAATTAAGTTTTCCACCATATTCAAATTTTTTGAGATGTACCTACCTCTCTCTCTCTCTATATCTGTGTGTGTGTGTGTGTGTGTGTGTGTGTGTGTGTGTGTGTGTGTGTGTGTGTGTGTATGTATGTATATATATATATATATATATATATATATATATATATATATATATATATATATATATATATATATATATATATATACACACACATACATATATACATCAGGTACAGTAGACTACATGCCAAATTCTCTCAAGGAAATAAAATCTATCAACTAATGCATGAGTCAGTTGGTACTAACAAACACGCAAACCTAAAGACAGTTTTACCAAAGTTCTACCAACATGTGAACTTTGCAACAAGGGGAAACAACACACTGGACTTTGTTTACACAACAGTAAAGAACTCTTACAAGGCTGAACCCCGCCCCCACCTCGGGTACTCAGATCACATCACTGTTATGCTAATCCCAGCATATAGACCACTTCTCAAACTCGCCAAACCGGTTCAAAAGCAGATCACAGTAAGGCCAGAAAATGCCACCTCAGTACTGCAGGACTGCTTCCAGGACACAGACTGGAACCTGTTTAAAGAGGCAGCCACCTACAACAACCACACAGACCTGCATGAGTACACTGAAACTGTGACTGCTTACATCAAAAAGTGCACTGATGATGTGACAGTCACCAAGACCATCACCACACGTGAAAACCAGAAGCCATGGATGACAGCAGAGGATCGTGGGCTGCTAAAGACCAGAGATGAAGCATTCAGATCAGGAGATAAAGCAGCCCTCAAAACAGCAAGAGCCAATCTGTCAAAAAGGTCATATGCTCAAAAAAAAAACAAAAACAATCACTTCACAGACAGCAGAGACACACAGAGCCTGTGGCAAGCCATTCAGACCATCACTGACTACAAGCCCCCGCCACAGGCCTGTGATGAGGACACATCCCTCCCCAATGCACTCAACCACTTTTATTCACAGTTTGAAATGATGACACACGCACAAAAACTGCCCACAACTCCCAACGACCGGGCGCTCTGTCTGTCTCCAGCCGACGTAAGGAAGACCCTATCTAGGATTAACCCACGCAAGACTGTGGGTCCTGACAACATACCTGGCCGTGTTCTGAGAGACTGTGCTGCACAGCTGACAGATGTCCTAACAGATATCTTCAACACCTCGCTGAGCCAGGCAGTCATCCCCACGTCTCAAATCCACAACAATCATACCGGTACCAAAGAAATCACCTGTGTCCTGTCTCAATGACTACCGTCCCATAGCACTGACTCCAGTCATGATGAAGTGCTTTGAGAGGCTAGTCATGCACAACATCAAAACCAGCCTCCCCAACACACTCGACCCGCTCCAGTTTGCATACCGTCCAAACCACTCTACAGACGGTGCAATTTCCTCCACCCTCCACCTGGCTCTTACCCACCTAGAAAATAAAGACTCCTATGTTAGAATGCTGTTCATTGACTTCAGCTCGGCATTCAACACAATAATCCCACAACAGCTCATAAATAAGCTAAACCTGCTGGGCCTTAACAATTCCCTTTGTAATTGGATCCTGGACTTTCTAACTGAAAGACCTCAGTCAGTCCGTGTCGGCCACAACACCTCGAGCACTACAACACTGAGCACAGGTGCTCCACAAGGCTGTGTGCTCAGCCCGCTGCTCTTCACGCTGCTGACCCACGACTGCACTGCCAAGTTCAGCTCCAACCACATCAAGTTTGCTGGTGACAACAGTGGTAGGTCTCATCAGCAACAACGATGAAACGCACTACAGAAAGGAAGTGGCACAGCTGGCTGAATGGTGTGGCACTAACAATCTGTCCCTCAATGTGGGGAAGACAAAGGAGGTTGTGATGGACTTCAGGAGAAACTCCGTTCGACAGCTCGACTGTGGAGAGAGTCAGCAGCACTAAATTCCTGGGGGTGCACATCACCTGGACCACCAACACCATGTCACTCTCCAAAAAGGCACAACGGCGCCTACACTTTCTCCGCCGGCTGAAAAGAGCAAGTCTCCCTCCACCCATCCTCACCACATTCTACAGGGGCACCATTCAGAGTGTGCTGACCAGCTGCATCACTGTCTGGTACGGGAACTGCAGTGCTGCTGACCGCAAGACCCTCCAGCGGACAGTGAACACAGCTACAAAGATCATCGGTGCCCCTCTCCCCTCCATCCTGGACATTTTCCATACACGATGCTCCAGCAAAACCAACAGCATCGTGAAGGACTCCACCCATCCCTCCCACAGTCTCTTCCAGCTCCTACCATCAGGAAGACGGTACCGGAGCATCACAACCCGCTCCGCCAGACTGCTCAACAGCTTTTTCCCCCAGGCTGTGAGAGCCCTGAACTCAAACCACCCCGGCCCCCCCCGAAACCCCATGCAAACCCCTACCTCCTGAAACATGGACCACCCCCCACCCCAAACCTTACCACACCAAAGAAAAAAAACTGTATGGAACTTTTTTGTGCAATTGGAAGTGTGCTACACACAGGTGAGTGGGCCTGTACAAACCACCTGTAGTAACACACTCTCCTCTATGTGCACTAGACACTTTACACACACTGCTGCGTGAACACAATCCCACAAAAGACTCCGCAATATATGTATGTTTACATGCTCATGCACTACAAATCATCCTGCACTGTTCCCCAACCAGCTGCTGACTCAAAATGTCTCTCTTTGCACATGTACAGTATCTGTGAAGCATTCGTATAGTTTGTATTCATCTTCTATTTTTTAGTTTGTATAGGGTAAATACGTATATATAGTATACTTAGTTAAATCTGTCAGTAGGTTAGTTGTGTATAGGCTTAGTGTTTTTTACTTCATTGTTGTATGTCTGTATTTATGTAGCACCGTGGTCCTGCGAGGCACGACATTTCGTTCCACTGTATGTCCCCACATGTAGCAGAATGACAAAGCTCAACTTGAACTTGACTTGATTACATATTCATTATATTTTACTTAACCTGCTAATGGAGTCATTTATTGTATGTTTGAATAAATTTGTCATGTTATGACAGCCACTGTTTAAATGTTTATATTTCAGCAAATAGGAGCAGAATAACTAAATTATATCATTAAAAGTCTACCAGGGAGTGGGATGGGTTCTAAATTTGCACAACTGCTTTGTTTTATAATATTGTTCCCAGAAGAAAATTCAATAAACAGTTGTTAAGAAAAAACAAACAAATAATGTTTAGTGAAGTTTTGTTAATGTCAACTGAAAACAGATTAAAAGACTGATCTTGGGATTCAAGAATCAATACAGATTCATCAAAATGAACTAAAGCAAGAAACAAAAGGTCAACCTTTCAATTTCACATTGAGACTGAACGTAAAAATGACTGCTGCCTTTTTTAATATTGTCCATCTTGTTAAACCTACAGATGCCACTGGAAGAGATGTATTAAAGCACTGCTGAAATAAACAGCATTAAAGATACTCACAATTTTGCGTATATGACTTAGAGCACTTCCCTCTTTGCCTTTGCAGTTCTCCACCTGGTATGGTGGTGAGATTACGACGTCATCCATAACAATGATGTTCTTCTCCTGCCATTTACAGTCTTTGATGCTGGAAAACAAAGAGATCAAACAAACTCAAGACAGGCACACCACCCGTGAACAACACCCTCTAAACGATCAAATGAAGACAGAAACACATTTTATGCTTGAATGTTTAGGCTTGATTTCTCACTTTAGTTGAAATCACAACTTGACATTGTACTTTAATTCGATCATCATGGCAAACCCCACGAAGGAGGACCACTTTGTTGAATGTAGACGAAAACAACTTTCAGGCTACAGATCTGACTGTAGTCTTCATCTCACATGCTTTTAATCATAAGACAAAAGTATTCAATGCATTCGTTTTCACAATGTATATAAAGTTTGCAAATCTTACGTTTTGTGTATAGTCTGGAATAATTGCTGGCCCTCAACTGACACCCCAGCACTGATTGCATAGGCTTGGGACAACTTGTCTTCCTTTTCTGTCCTTGCCCGACTGGCAAGCTGTGGAAAAAAAGGATGTCAAAATAAGCCAAAACTGACAGACTTTCTGCATAATGGATTGTTTACTGTCACGTGTTCATCTGGTACAAGATATTCAAAGCGTTTTTACAAGCCACTATGAGAAAACAAGAGGATTAATATGAAAAAGAGAACATATAAACTGCGTATAAACTGACGTAAAATTGGCAATAACATGTTTTCCGTGGTAGATAAAGATGCGTGGCTATTAATGATATTAGTAACTAGGGCTGTGTATTGGCAAGAATCTGGCGATACAATACGCACCACGATACAGGAGTCGTGATACGATCTATTGCGATACTGTAAGCATTAAGGCGATATTTCTTTTTTTAGGAACAGGATATATATTTTTTAGGAAAGCGGTCATTAAGAACACCACCATATGCAAACCTTATCAAAAAATAAATAAAAATAGTTAAACCAGAACACACTGGGATCTGCATTTGCAATAATCAGCCCCTATAACATTCAACATTGAACCACTTTTTGTGCAGTATGAGTAAATGCTAGTATTTCCTGTCACTGTTTAAGTTCAGAGATGAAGACTGATATCTAGCAGTCGGGATATGAACTCAAAACTAAACAACTGCCATGAATCTTGTATGATTTTTTTTTTTTTTTTTTTAAATATCGATATTCCGTTTTGGAGAATTGATACAGTATCGCCTAACAAAATATTGCGATACTCACGTGTATCGATATTTTCTTACACCCCAATTAGTAACGGAAAAAACATACTTTGCAGCAAACAACTGAAACTAAACTTCACTTAAAATTCACATAAAAATGAAATAGACCTTATGGATGCACGATATATTGGCCACCACAGCAGTATCGGCCGATAAATGTTCATTTTTACTGTTCTTGTTATCGAACCGATAAGACAATTTGGCTGATTAAAGCTGATAAATGCATAATATTTCCTTCTGAAACACTTCAGATTCGCATTGTTCACCATGATGGTTTTTAATTGCCTGAAATATGATTGGAATCACTTTGAAAATGTAAAATACAGTTAATTTCAACTTGTGCAGGGCAAGTATGTCATAAAGGCTACATAAAATTATATTCAGAACATTACAGTAAAATAATTTATGGAATTTTTTGCACCTGTGTTTCAGAGCGTTGTTTTTATAATTCATATTGTATTACTTATAAAGCTTTTTTATTTAATTTACATTTTTGGGGCTAAAGAAAGTGGGTAATAGGGCTTTTAATGGTGAGACTTTGTAATCAGGCTCCCAAAAGTTATACAAAAATTTGGATTTAGATTTATCGGCCAACATATCGGCTTTCATATATAAAGAATTATCGATATTGGCCAACATTTTCATATGAGTGCATCCCTAATTGACATTTTCACAGGTGTGCATATGTCGTCTATTATCACAGCACCACGGAATGTGGCTCAATTATCCAGTTTTACAGAAAGAAAACAATACAATAAAAGACAAGTGCAACATCATTATTATCTGTACCATACCAAGATATATCGGTTTGTTTTGATACTGATAAATGATTTACAAAGTGTGACATGGAGTTTGGAGCTCACCATGCATTTTACTTTAACAATTACTGTTTTTTTATACAAAATAAATGAATATTCCAGTAAATTCTTATTGCTGGTCAGCACGATCTGTTTCATAATATCGGCCTCTGTTTTTTTGAGTCTGTTTTGAAAATGTCACGTTTTTGTACTAATGCCAGACTTAGTCAAGAATGATCTCATCTTTTGGTTTGTATCCAAATAAAAAGAGAAAGTTGAGTAAAGGCACATTCACAACAATAACATTAACTATAACTATATTAGCATTCATTAAAGTCAGATGAATTCTGATTAGCTGACAAGTGTTTTTAGTTGATTGTGAAGTGTTAAATGTGATCTTACCTTGCTAATATTCAAGGACGCTAGAGGAGGAGGAGTCTCAGTGCGGTCATTAATAACATCCACGTCTGAAACATAGGCTAAGTTAACCAAGATTACGTCACTGAGGTTGGGCTTACCACTGGAGGAAGGACATTCTGGGAGGAGAAGGGTTAAGGAGAAACCAAAACAAGATATCCAGAGATGATCATGCTAACATTCTTTTACTTAAAGACATGGGTAGATGTTGAAAACTCGTTTGGGAAATTAGTTTTACTAATCATGGAAAGCAGGTACTGGCACACCTGTGTGCTACACAGCAAAGACAAAGGGATAGTTCACCCAAAAATAACAATTCTGTCATTAATTATTCACCATCATGTCGTTCCAAACCCGTAAGACCTTCGTTCATCTTCAGAACACAAATTAAGATTTGATGAAATCCGAGAGCTCTCTGAGCCTCCATAGACAGCAAGGATCCTAACACCATCAAGGCTCAGAAACATAGCAAATACATCGTTAAAATAATCCATGTGACATCAGCGGTTCAACCGTAATTTTACAAAGCTACGAGAATCATTTATGTGCAAAGGAAACAAAAATAACGACTTTATTCAACTATTTGTCTCCTCACATCAACATTTGCAACATGTGAGATACTCTCTAAAAATGGCGGTATATGGTGGAGGAGACAAATTATTGAATAAAGTCATTATTTTTGTTCTCTTTGTGCTCAAAGTATTCTCGCATCTTTGTAAAATTACAGTTGAACCGCTGATGTCACATGGATTATTTTAACGATGTATTTGCTATGTTTCTGAGCCTTGATGGTGTTAGGATCCTTGCTGTCTATAGAGGCTCAGAGAGCTCTCGGATTCCATCAAATCTTAATTTGTGTTCTGAAGATGAACGAAGGTCTTACGGGTAGGAGTAAATAATGATCTATCCCTAGAAGTTCAGACGGCTGTTATTTTAAGACCCAGACATATAAAATGAGCAACAAGTGAATACAGAAAGTGAAACTGTAATTAAACCAACATGAATAATTGGTTGAGCAAGTGTACAAAACACAAGATGGGGGAAAAAGTGACTGGCTGAACACGTCAAAGCATCAAAGGTCACGCTTAAATGCATGTGATTTACAGAGAGATGAAATCATGATGGTGTGAAAAGCAGACTAATTCATTTATCAGTACAAACAAATCAACATCAGACGCTTGAAGAACTCACACACATTCCCCAGATGATGCTTCGCAATCTACCTATCCTGAACTCAAAGCATATCGTGTTATATTTGACATGCATTGATTTATAAGACTTCATGATCAAAACATGTCACACACAATCTACCACATGCCTTCGGTCATCTGAATGATATACTTATATAAAAAGTAGAACGCCGTTTAGTGCAATTGTAAAAAATGTCCACTTTTTTTTTTATCATTTTACGCAAGTAATCTGTTATAAAGATCTCATCGATTTACAGTACAAGATTATTTTGTCATAAATATCAGCATCTGTTACAGATTTTTACTCAGTTTGGGCCTCTGAGGTGTTTTTAAGTCCTTGAGGATAAGTTTAAGGTCACTGTAGGAGCCATAAAAGCCTGATGTATCAAATATGATACAGAACATGCATCAAAATACTATATAGGGGTAAAACCTTAAAGACATGTTATATAGGCAGTGCCTTCCAAACACAATCACCAACAGCATGTCCAGAAATATCTGCTAGAAACAGGCTGGATAACAGAAACTTCGTTTTTCATGCAAAAACCTGTTTGGTGATCTATTTTATACATTAAATATACAGTGAATAGAATTTGAGCAGTCACTTTTCCCATTTTAGACCTCGCAAACGCCCGTATTTGTATAAACTAGAGGAATATGAGCATTGCTCCGTCCGATATTACTGATCTGAGAACAGCAGCCAGATACCTCATGTGTTAGGATAAAAACAAGCGTATCTTACTTACCAAGTAACACTTGAGGAGATAAATCAAGGTTTATATTCTGTGAGAGCTGCTGTGGAAAGAGGTTAGCTTAGCGCGCTAAAGACATTAGCTTATTCAGGCTATCGCGAAGACATGCTAATCAACACGCTAACCACAAACAACACTTCTCCGACACGCTTTCAGCGATCAACCCCACATCAAACCAGCTTAGCTCAGAAAACCCCACACGATAAACACAGCGGATCGTGTCCAAACACAGCACGGAGAGTAACTGAAGCGAGGACGGACACTGAATGAGGCCACTAGCACAAACACGCTCGCGGAGCGGCCGTTTAACACACATGCTCGAGGAAGAAAGGATACTCAAAGTCAACATCTTGGACGAATAATCGAAAGCCACCACCTCTCCCTGCAAACGCTGGCCGAGACAAGTGAGGCAAGAGACGTGACTCCCGACGCTGAAATACTCCCCCGGTCCCGGAGCCGCCATCTTCTCCGCCAGGGAAACCAGAGCGCTATTGCCAGCTTTACGTAGACGCACGCAACAGCGTGAACGTCGTGACGCAGACGCACGTCAGCTGACAGGAAAGAGGCTCGAGAGTCAAACATAGAACAAAATGTACTGAGTAGAGAATATATAATATAATATAATATATTAAACAGTATAAATACAGAATAAACAGATAGGTCTATATAACAAAACAACAACAACAAAAAGTTAACATTTGTCCAGTTACATGAGTTTGAAAAGCCTTCGGATGTTTATTTTATTTTTTTTTATCATTTCCATAAGTTTCTTATTTTGTATTTTCACGATTAAAAAGGGGTTCAAGGCGCATCTTAATAATATTTATTTATTTATTCTAAGTAATTGAAATGTTGTGTGCATTTGTCAATTTTATTTAATTTCTGTATTTTCTTAAATGTGTGTATAGATTTTTCTTAATGTGTGTTACTTTTTCTTATTTGTAAGTCACTTTGGATAAAAGCATCTGCTAAATGACTAAAAGTAAAGTAAGTAATTAAAAATGTACTTATTCAAAAATAATTGAAAACATTAATTCATTTAAAAATAATTTTGTTTTTCAGAAAAGTTTGGATACTTTGAAAAGTAAAATATCATAGGATTCTAAATAAATGTTTATTTTCAAATAAATAAATGAATTAATCATTTGTCATACACACATATATATAAATGAATTAAATAATTGATTTATTAATATTTTGTCATGTCCATTTTAAAGTACATTCAAAATGAGACAGAGAAAGGCAATAAATAAATATAAAAAACATAATAATAATAATAATATGTATCTTCAAATGATTTGTTAACATCAGTACATTATAACATACGGTATGGATATATCCACTACTGGCCCAATTTATTATTGCAGCACCTTCTGATATTTGAGCAGTTATATTATATATTGTAGAGTATATTATTATATATTGTATAGAACAAGAGGATCAGGAGGCTCCTAACTTCCCCAAAAACGCGGAGGCTTTCTTTATCTTTCTCTACTTTTCTTTTCCCCTCCAGTCTGCCTGACTCTCAGCTCTCTCCTATATACACTCACCTGAAGGATTATTAGGAACACCTGTTCAATTTCTCATTAATGCAATTATCTAAACAACCAATCACATGGCAGTTGCTTCAATGCATTTAGGGGTGTGGTCCTGGTCAAGACAATCTCCTGAACTCCAAACTGAATGTCAGAATGGGAAAGAAAGGTGATTTAAGCAATTTTGAGCGTGGCATGGTTGTTGGTGCCAGACGGGCCGGTCTGAGTATTTCACAATCTGCTCAGTTACTGGGATTTTCACGCACAACCATTTCTAGGGTTTACAAAGAATGGTGTGAAAAGGGAAAAACATCCAGTATGCGGCAGTCCTGTGGGCGAAAATGCCTTGTTGATGCTAGAGGTCAGAGGAGAATGGGCCGACTGATTCAAGCTGATAGAAGAGCAACTTTGACTGAAATAACCACTCGTTACAACCGAGGTATGCAGCAAAGCATTTGTGAAGCCCCAACACGCACAACCTTGAGGCGGATGGGCTACAACAGCAGAAGACCCCACCGGGTACCACTCATCTCCACTACAAATAGGAAAAAGAGGCTACTATTTGCACGAGCTCACCAAAATTGGACGGTTGAAGACTGGAAAAATGTTGCCTGGTCTGATGAGTCTCGATTTCTGTTGAGACATTCAGATGGTAGAGTCAGAATTTGGCGTAAACAGAATGAGAACATGGATCCATCATGCCTTGTTACCACTGTGCAGGCTGCTGGTGGTGGTGGTGGTGTAATGGTGTGGGGGATGTTTTCTTGGCACACTTTAGGCCCCTTAGTGCCAATTGGGCATCGTTTAAATGCCACGGCCTACCTGAGCATTGTTTCTGACCATGTCCATCCCTTTATGACCACCATGTACCCATCCTCTGATGGCTACTTCCAGCAGGATAATGCACCGTGTCACAAAGCTCGAATCATTTCAAATTGGTTTCTTGAACATGACAATGAGTTCACTGTACTAAAATGGCCCCCACAGTCACCAGATCTCAACCCAATAGAGCATCTTTGGGATGTGGTGGAACGGGAGATTCGTGCCCTGGATGTGCATCCCACAAATCTCCATCAACTGCAAGATGCTATCCTATCAATATGGGCCAACATTTCTAAAGAATGCTTTCAGCACCTTGTTGAATCAATGCCACGTAGAATTAAGGCAGTTCTGAAGGCGAAAGGGGGTCAAACACAGTATTAGTATGGTGTTCCTAATAATCCTTTAGGTGAGTGTATGTGTGTGTATATATATATTCCCCACAAGTACTAGATCAATATTACGACTAACAAATATAAGGAAATATCAGGACTACATTCAAGTGTTGTTATTTACAGAACGCGTTAGTTTAGTTTGTCCCTCCGCGGCCCCCGTCACGGCACCGTGTTCAGTGTGATGTGTCTCTGATCAGCGGAGTCTGTTCTCTGGATGGATGAGCAGCGGCTGATGGAGAGCGTTCACCGCGGAGGTGTGCTGGCGGCGGAGGCGCTGCAGAGGAGCGCAGGAGGTTATGAGGAGCTCTGGCTGCTCGCGTCGCATCTCGGAGACCCTAAAGCCGCGGTGCTGCTGCTCTTCCCCGCGGTGTTCCACACTCACCGGCGCTCGGGCATCGCGGTGCTCTGGGCTGCTGCGCTCTCAGAGTGGATCAATCTGCTTCTCAAATGGTACGAAACGATTTGCTTTGCATCTTGGGATGAACTGAAGCAAACCGAGATCTATTCTCTCTCGCGCTCTCTCTATATATATATCAGGGGCGGAGTCACGGGTGGGCCGGCCCACTCAGATTGACAGCTTGCCCACCCAATCAGATCGATGGAAATACATTTTTTTTTAGAGAATAAGAAGAGAAGAGGATTTTCTGGAATGTACAAACTGCTAAATAATAGCATGTTGGTGAATGAATCTTCTCTTCAGTGGCACCTGCAGCTGTTCTGCTGTACATCATGCCATTAATTATGAATTTATCAGTCTTTTGCACGCCAAAGTCAATATCTGCATATAAACAAAATACGCATTACGCACCTTCATCATGAGATCAGGTTAGCCTACAACAATTAATTAGGCTATTTTACAAATGGGAATACAACGAATTCATGACAATGTTTTACATTCAAGCTACCCGTAAAAATTATAGTGAAAAGTTTTAAAGCGTTTGCTGCATGCATTAAAAAATAAATAATTCACATATCAGACAAAATTGCGTTGCAGCAAATCCTTTAAATTTTAAGGCATTCAGAACGGAGCAACATCAAAATCAGAAAATATAAGCAGCTATACAATTACAGGACAAAGTTTTACATATAGCCTATGCCATTATAATTTGAGTTTTATTTTTTAATTGTATAGAATTATAAAATAAAACGCAAATGATAATCGAGGCAGTTTTAGGCTTTATTTTTATATTTTAGAGATCCATCATTTATGGTGAAGAAAGAAATGACTCCCTATCTCCTCATTGGACGTGCATGCCTTTAGAGAGAAATGCATCTTTATGGATTACATAATGAAAGAGTTTCTATTTTGGATTTGAGTTATTTCGTTTTAAAGTATTAATTTAAAGCTTTCTATAGATAAATATTTTTGATCATATCTGTGAGGCAATTGGCTGAGTTTCATTTCATCATTGTGAAGCACTTCTAGGCAGAAAGTGCATCCTCTCTTTTCCTATTTATTTAATAAAAGCACAACGTTTTGTTGATATTGTGAGCGCACACAAATAAAAGACCCTTTACAGTTCTGAACGATGGGAAGACTGGCTCCAGTCTCGGGCTGAGACTTCTGATAAGCTGTCGGACAAGGGCCGGGCTAGGGCCTATAGCCTATTTAAGGCCCACGTAGGGCTCTAGTCCACTTCATCCAACGCTGCTTAGTTTTCTGTGAGCATGCTCTTTACCATTTTGTTGATTATAAAACGTGACGCATTCGTTCTGCTCTCACTGGTCCTCCCAAAGGAAAAACTCTGTGCGTCCTTGGAAGAAATCCTGCAGGTGCCCCTGCTTCTCATTATAACAAACAAAGAAAACACACAGTGTCAGTAAGAGCAAATGTGCAGTGTAAAAAAAAATCATAAAGCCGTCATAAAAAAATAGGACCAGGTTCGATTTTCTGTGTTTTTGCATCCGTAGCAAGCCTTTTGATATAAGGATGATGAATATGAACAAAAACGCATACGAAAATTTTGGATTCAGTGTACAAGGACCTTTAGGCTAAGAATCATTCATAATATCAAAAAGGGTTTATTAGTGTAACGAGCACTCACTAATGAAGCAGTGAAACGGCTCTATGACCAGGCATGCACTTTACTGATCAGATAGCTGTCCGATTAGAAACTCTTCCATGTAGGGGAGAGTGGGGACGGTTGCAACACTTTTTATATTTCCTTCAGTTTCTCAGAGGCAATTTTTTGTGGAAAGCCAAAATTTTAATATATTAAACCCACATCTGTCAGATACCCACCCACATTGCTGTTACATGCATACATATGATAATATATGTACAATTTAATCTTCAACAGACAAAGTGAAATGTTGCAACTGACCCCTAGCAGGTCAGTCCACAGTTACAGTTGCAACATTCATTAAACTGGAATAATAAAAAAAATTGTATAACATCATATTGCAATTTCTTTATTTTATTTGTGAACATAATATAAAAATACAAAGACTAGTAAAAGAACAAGTAACAACCACGTTTTGGTTAGTTATTAGGCATACAAAAAATTTGAACAACAAAATATTAGACTTAAGACTAGACTTAAACTTTACTGAACTACTTCTGTGAACTCCTGAAATGAACTGTGTGTGTGAGTGTGTGTCTGTCTGTGTGTGTGTGTATGTCTGTGTGTGTGTGTGTGTGTGTGTGTATGTCTGTGTGTGTGTGTGTGTGTGTGTGTGTCTGTGTGTGTGTGTGTGTGTGTGTGTGTGTGTGTCTGTGAGTGTGTGTGTATGTCTGTGTGTGTGTGTGTGTGTGTGTATGTGTGTGTGTGTGTGTGTGTGTGTGTGTGTGTATGTCTGTGTGTGTGTGTGTGTGTGTGTGTATGTGTGTGTGTGTGTGTGTGTGTCTGTGTGTATGTCTGTGTGTGTGTGTGTGTGTGTGTGTGTCTGTGTGTGTGTGTGTGTGTGTGTGTGTCTGTGTGTGTGTGTGTGTGTGTGTGTGTGTCTGTGAGTGTGTGTGTGTATGTGTGTGTGTGTGACAAAGAAATTAGTCCACATCTTTTTACTTCACTCTGTCTTATGCTCCCAGCTAGTCTTCCTTCCTCTGTTTTACTCTTAAAAAATTAAACCTCATACTTATTCTGACCTGTACTTATTAATATATATAAAACTATAAGTGATCACACTAAATTGTACTATTAGATTTTTGATTATTAACACGTCTTGCTGACAATTGGGCAAAACCTTATATTTTGAAGTTATTTTAGATTTCAGTCACATGATCTCGTGTAGGAATAAAATATTAGTTTTAATGAGTTGTGAATGGTGTTTTCTGTTAGGATCCTGTTTGGCGAGAGGCCTTACTGGTGGATCGGAGAGTCTGGACTGTTTTCTAAAAACCCACCAAAAGTCCAGCAGTTCCCGTCGACCTGTGAGACCGGCCCAGGTACAGCAGCAGAATAAACCTCCTTATTATACACCACTTTATACTTCTAACTAACCATTTATAACTCTCTCAGGCAGTCCGTCGGGTCACGCCATGGTCAGCGCTGCTGTCTGGTGGGTCATCGTCTCTTCACTGGCCTCCTGCCTTCACAAGCGCACCGGCAGGTCTGGGTTTAATTAGCTTCTCATCAGATAGCAACCTTAGTTATTCACAGTGTTGGGGGTAATGCATTACAAGTAACACGAGTTACGTAATAGTTCTAGACTAAATATCAACATGTATTTACTCATCTCACCTGCACTAAAACACATTCAGTGTTCCTGAAAATCAATAAAAACAGACAAACTCAAACTCAGAATATTATACAATCCTGCAATAATTAAACATGTTAAATAAGACAAATATAATTTATATATTTAATCCCATTTTATTAACTATTGTCTTTGCTGCTGACCTTCAATGATCCAATTCAACCAAACTAGTAAGCATAAATGACACATTTGTGTTTAATTTTTTAATATTGTTGAACTTTCTTCTCCTGCGTCATATTCTTCATGTGATTAGTTTGAGCGGCGTCCTCTACTGTACAGCATACTGTATTGAGGCATATTCATTTCACTTTTGGTGTGAAAGGGCTTTATATTTGTAAAAGAAGAACTTTTTATATTTAAAACAAACAAGCAAACCCTGTCCAGATTTAAAAAGTAACTCAAAAGTAACACAACGCATTACTTTCCATAAAAAGTTACTAAGTAACATAATTACGCACTTTTTTAGGGAGTAACGCAATATTGTTATACATTTCTTTTAAAAGTAACTTCCCCCAACACTGGTTATTGGTATGTAAGACTAACTAAACTATCTCTCTCTTACAGTAAGATAGTAGCTGCAGTACCGTATCTGTTGTATGCTGTATTTTTGGGATGTGTAGGCCTTTCTCGAATCTTCATCTTGGCTCACTTCCCACATCAAGTCATTGCAGGTCTTCTGACAGGTCAGAAATTAGTATGATATTATTTAATTATTATTAATATTATTATTATGTATGTTTTATCTTCATGTGCTTTCTCCTCAGGGGTGTTGCTGGGGGTTTTTCTGAAGCGGTCAGTGCCTGAACACCGCTCTCTGCACTTCTTCTTTCGCTGTAGCTTGGCTTTGCTCTTTGGAGCTCTTCTAATGCACGGAGCCCTGCAAAAGATTGGGGTTGATCTCTCTTGGTGGGTACAATGTTATATACAAATTTACATTTATTTAATTTTCTCAATTGTTATTAAATGGTATTAGCCAATATCACAGGCATCAGGTATGGACCAGGGAATAATCAGCTGACCACTAATTATATCATATTAGGCCTCAAAATATCACATATACATTGCATATTTGCATTACCAGTGCTAGATAGTAACTAATTAAGTGCAATCAGGATAACTTGGTTTATGAAATTAATATATATAAAATGTTTGATTTTGAAGGATTATTGTAAATGTCTTTATTTACACAACCAGTCAAAAGTTTTCAAGATTTTTTTTTTTTGAAAGAATTCTCTTCTGCTCAACAAGCCTGTATTTATTTGATCCAAAATACAGCAAAAGCAGTAATATTGAGAAATATTTTTACTATTTAAATAACTGCTTTCTATTTCTATTTGTTTTCAAAAGCTGTATTTTCAGCATCATTACTGCAGTCTTCAGTGTCACATGATCCTTCAGAAATCATTATAATATACTGATTTACTGCTCAAGAAATATTTATTATTATTATGTTGAAAACGCCCGAGTAGAATTTTTTCATGATTTCATGATAAAATAGTTTTAGTTAGTTACTTTGATGAAGAGAAAGTTCAGAAGAACAGCATTTATCTGAAATAGAAATATTTTGTAACATTATAAATGTCTTTATCATCACTTTTGGTCAATTTAATGCATCCTTACTAAATAAAAGTATTAATTTCTATACCTCCCCCCCACCCCCACCCAAAAAAAACAAAAAAAAACAAATTATACTGACTCTATTTTGTACACTATACACCATTATACCATTCAAAAACTTAGTTTTATTTCAGATAAATGCTGATCTTTGGATCTTTCTATTCATCAAACAATCCTGAAAAAAAATGTACTCAACTGTTTTAAATATTGATAATAATAATAATCAGACATGTTTCTTGAGCAGTAAATCAGTATATTATTATGATTTCTGAAGATCATGTGACACTGAAGACTGGAGTAATGATGCTGAAAATACAGCTGCAGATCACAGGAATAAATGACAGTTTAACACATATTCACATAGAAAACAGCTGTTTTAAATTGTAAAAATATTTCACTGTTTTTACTGTATTTTGGATCAAATAAATGCAGGCTTGGTGAGCAGAAGATAATTCTTAAAAAAAACATTTAAAAACGTACTGCTCAAATCTGATGAGTTCAAAAGCAATCTGAATACACGTGTAATCCAATAGATTACTTTCCTAACTACAGTGTTTGTCAAGTAATTTGTGATCAGCTGTAAGTAATCTAACCAGGACTTGTGTGTGGTATGCTGTGACCCACAGGTCCATCCCGCTGGCTAAAAGATGGTGTTCTCGCTCCGAGTGGATCCGTATGGACACGGCACCCTTCTCCTCTCTGAGCCGTGACGCCGGGGTTCTGCTGGGTCTGGGACTCGCTCAGTACTGGAAGCCCGGAGGATGGACTCTTCCTTGGGTTCCCAGGACCCTCTGTCTGGCCCTCTCATCCATAGCCCTCCACTACATCAACAGCTTCCCCGTGGCCACCGCTCCTCCTCTTCTCTTCTACTCGCTCTTCTTTCTCAAATACAGCATCGTGCCGCAGGTGGTCATGGTGCTGGTGCCAGGATTCGTGCATCTCCTCACAGCCAAACCCAAGAGGGAGTAAAAGCCAGTGTCGCAGCTTTTGGTGTTTGAGCCAGCCATCAGTAAGTTCTTGACACAACAGAACCATCAGCTTGAAGATCAATCATATATGAGTTCTGTTTGAACAGAAGCAGTTGCTTGCAGCTTTAATGAATGTTTTTGGAGTAAAAGGAAAAGGATCACTGCATTGCATAAACAGTTGCATTGCATAAAGAAAGTCTTTAGTGAAACTGTTTCTTGTTGTTATCTTGTCTTTGATGATTCTTTAAAAAAACGTTTCTTGTAGAACAAAAGCCTGTTCAACTTTACTGTATTTCTTTTTTTAACTTTCAAGTTATTGAATTGTCTCGTGTGTGTGTGTGTGTATATATATATATATATATATATATATATATATATATATATATATATATATATATATATATATATATATATAATTATGTATATTTTTGCTTGTAATAAACTTGCTTATAAGCAAAAAATCAATGTTCTGTCTGGGAAAAACTAGATTTTTATATTTTCTGTGAACGCCACAAAGTAGTTAATTTTCCAGTATTTGCCAATTATGATTATAACGTGTTTTAAGTGGTTGCTAGGGTGTTGCTAACCACCTCAAACCAAATAAGGTCCAAGTCCATAGATATGGTTGGAGGATTTAAATCATTTTCCAGGGGAAAATTATACGTTTCATTAGTTAGAAATGTCATTTTCTCAACAACCAGCATGATTTTGAGGTATCACGTGTCTGTTTAAAGGAATAGTTCACCCAAAAATGAACATTTGCTGGACATTTACTCACCCACAGATCATTCGAGATCAGGAAGAGTTTGTTTCTTCATCAGATTTGGAGAAATGTCTCAGCAATGGATGCTCTGCAGTGAATGGGTGCCGTCAGAATGAGAGTCCAAACAGATGATAAAAACATCACAATAATTTTCACTTCTCAAGACGTTAAATGATGGTCTGGAGTGGTGTGGATTACTTACTGGATTATTGTGATGTTCTGACGGCACCTATTCGCTGCAGAGGATCCATTGGTGAAAGTGCAAACAAGTCTGATGAAACAAACTCATCTACCTCTGGATAAACTGAGCAAATGTTTATTTTTGGGTGAACTATTCCTCTTATGATACTTGTTTTGATGAAATTATTTGATTATTAGTGCTTCTATAACATGTGTATAAAGTACAGTAAACGCAATAAAAGTAATTTTAGGAGCTTGACCAGTTATACATTTCTTATCCTGAAACGTAAAGCATATAAAAATGACAACTGACATGATAAAAACACATTCTGGTTTATTGAAGTCATTAAACGTTGTCACAGCGCTCTGAAAGCTCACATTTACAGACGAGAAACTCTGCTTAGCAAGCAAGTACATTAAAATCAACTCAAATCCAACTGAAAGATCAAAAGAATGGCCAAACCCTTCAGAGGTAAATGTCACATCTCTCCTGTTGAGTTTGGTGGACATGAGTGTGAACTTTATTTCTGTTTAGTTCCTAGACACACGGCAGATTCACGAATGTCTGTGTATGTCGATTCAGAGGGGAATGGAGGATAAATCATGCGTCAGGTTATGTACAGCAAAAATAACTTGCACCAAAAAAACCACACCACCCTAAAGAGGCCTTTGACGAGCCTACATCAGAGTCCTGTGTTCCCAAGTGTTATTTATTTAGCTTTTCCCCGAGGTTGACCATGAGGCATTTCTCGATTCAAGCAAGTTTACACTGACAGCAATAAAAAGGTGAATATGGTTGCCTATAAGACAAGCTGTCTAGATATCTGTCCATATACTGTATTTGTTGAGGAGATCTGACCAAAGCCACATTTAAGCTCCGCGTGTTAATAATATTGCATTCTGAAGCAGAGAACTTCAAAAGGAACTATTGTATTTTTACACGACAAATACACTATTTCAAAATGGCTAGTTTGCTTTTCGGTAATTTGTGACGCCACTGAACTGTGTTTGACACGTGAGGTTCATCGAGTCCTTCTCACGCTGCATTTAGCGACGCGTTTGCAGAGAGCAGGATTTTTGTATGCATGAACACATTTGGCCACTATATACAGCAAGTACACTGCGCTCTATAAAGGCTGTTATATACACTCTTTAATATCTTTTTAAAAACATAATTTTGCTCTTTTATATTATTGTTCATTCATTTGCTTGAAAAATTAGAATTGCACCAAGGACAATAACTGCTATTTGTTTTCTAGTAGTACAACTAATCACAGGTTATTTTCCAGCGTCCACTGAACGTTCGTCAGTAAGGATTTCCCAGCCCAGATCCAAAAACATCTCCAACCCCCTAATATTCACATTCCATATAATCCTTACAAATGAATAAAGTGCTCTCTTTCTTCATAATGTCACAGGCAGATCAAAGTTACGAATAAAAGTTTAAAAGTTAAAGCAAACATACTTCACTTGATATACTAATGCTTCTCTGTGACAACGCAAGATTCCATTTCTTAGAACAATAAAGAAACTGAAAAAAGAGAAGAAATTCTATTACTACCTTGCAAACGCCCCTGAAACTTTGTGTTGCGTAGTATACATACTGTAGAGTTCATAAGACGTCTATGGTGTGATACATTCCTCCGCTTGAAATACGTCTGGATTGCCACTCCAGTACTTGGTAATTAACTGAACTCATTTTAAAGAATTAAAGACCAAGCGATATCCACAAAATGCGAGGGTTACTTGAAATCATATTAAGCTTATTCCCAAGGAATTGATTAAACTACTATTATTGCCACTCTACAACTGTGAATTTTGGCACAAACAATATTTCTGCTTGGGAGCCAGAATTGTAAGGTAAAAACTGTAAAGATTATAATCTCCAGTCATAAACTTTGAATCGTTATTTTGAAAATATCTGATACCATTTCCAAAAGTCCAAATCAATAAATACAAAATTAAAAACAGAAAGAAAACAAAATAAACCTGACACAAAAACCGCTTTAATATTCTATACATCATATAACTTAATTATAAATATTACTCTTTTCCTTCTATAACTACAACTTAGTTTTTCTGAAACAGATTTTCTCTTTTTACAGTATTGAACAATTCAACAATATGATGTCCAGAAAGCCTAGCAAATTTGTTTAGTTTCATTGGGAAGAGAGAGAGAAGGATTACCGCTTTAGTGCTGGGAACGATGGCAAGACACACTATTCCTCTGAGCTTTAAAGGATATTTTTTTTTACTTTAACATACGGTATTGTAATACTCCAAAAGGGTGCTGTCAGGGTATTTGTAGCCTGTCTGGCACCAGAGTTATATTCTACCAACAGATTGAGTTGACAAAGTAGGCACAGGTAATTGTACACAACTTTTGTAACACTGTTTTTTAGTTTACTAAAAGTGTTTCTAGTATGCCGTTTCCTCCATTCGCAATACTGGCTTTAATAACCTCCACCTACACATTCACTGTCACTCACACCTTATGCCCACCCTTTTGGGCGCCTATTAAACATTTGACTCCACAAAGGGTCTCTTTGGTTTGATGGGCGAGGTGGGACCTTGTCTGGCATCGCGGGAAAGCTGGCGGTACATGTTCTCCTGGTACGCCTGTGCCACGGGCATTGTCCGTGCCACCTTAACATCCTGGTATGTTGGCGCCTGGCTCACTCGCTCCATGTGGTCTCGATCACGGGCCCCTCCGTTGGCAAGCTTGCCCAGGGAGGAGGGCTGGGGCTGGATGTAGTACTCCTCCTCTAGCATGTGTCCATTCTGGGCATTATTGGTCTTATTGTAGTAGGCGATATTGCCAAGAGATGTGGGGCTAGTGATGACCGATTCCAGAGATGACACGGGCCAGGCCCGGGAAGGCTGGTGAAGGTACTGCTGCTGAGTCCTTGCGGTCTTGTCGATGATGCCCATGAACGGAGTGGTCCGGGATCGGGCGGGTTCGCCCGAGTACAGTCCGCTCTGAGAGGGCGACAGAGCAGATGGCTCATCGAAGCTCCGTTCATATGGACCCTGCAGCGGGATTTCCATTTGAGCCATGGAGGAGGACGGCCTGAAGCCAGGGGCTAGATTGCAGCTGGAGCCTGAGGAGATATTACCGCTAGATGGGGAGAAGCGAAGATTTACGCTCTGGGAGTGGATAAGTGGTCTGGGGGTCGATACATGCTGTTTTAGGTCACTTGTGTTGGCACTGATAGGTCTGCGCACTAAGTGCGGGATCTCCGGAGAGCCCAGCTGGCACGGTGGCAGAGCAGAAGCTGCCACCGCTCTCTCGAGTTCATGCTTGGAGACTGGATAGTATGCTGCTGACTGACTGCGGCTTATCTGGGGGGTCTGGCTGAAGCGCATGCCTCCAGGTCCCCCTGTAGCTGAGCGGTATGCCGAAGCGGGACGCTGAGGCATCTCATCTTTCCCCAAGTTTGACTCCAGAACCCCAGCAGGCCCACCTCGGCCCCCATGCTGACAGAGAGCTCCCACACTGAGGCTGGATTGCACTTGAGACATTGACCGGCCATCCAGCGAGGGTTGGTACACCAGCCTCGGCTCTCGATCTCTCTCCCTGTCCACATCCATGGAGCTACCTTGGTACCTGCTGCTAAGCGGATGCGCCAACTGGCTGTACACGCTGTTACTGGGCTGGTTAGTGCGGACGATCTGTGCCATAGAGGGCTGCAGGCGCAGACCCTGAACCTGGTGGTGCTGGCTGCTCTGAGAGCTCTGGGAAGGTTGCGACTGGAGTTGGAAGGACCGCTGGCTGCTCATCTTCAGCAGTGGTGATTTAGGACGGCTAGGTAAAGGTTCCTGCTGGTAGCGGACTGGCGAGCCAGACTGGGAACGATACAGACACACGCTCTCAATCGGAGGGCTACCTCTGAATGGAACCCCACGCCTAAGAGGAGATGGCGGAGGACTCTGGTAGTCCATCCCCTGGTTCCCTCCACTGCCCATGGGTGGAGGGCTGAAGCGGTAGGAGGACTGATGGGCTGGCGAGGTGTGCGGTGGACTCTGGCGGTAGTGGGAGTTCTGATGTGTCGGAGAGATACACGGAGAGGTGGACTGGTAACTATGATGGGTAGGAGATGACATGGAGGAGGAGCTTGGGTGGAACTCGAAGGCCTGCCCTCCAGATAGGTAGCCGGTGTCGTGATGGGGTGGAGAAAGGGGTGGACTGCGTATAATGGCAAGGCTCGAAGCGTTCGACCGAATGTCAGAAGCAAGACCAATGGACACGGCCTCTAGCTCTTGTTCCAGGAAGTCGTCATCCTCAAACAAGTCTTGGACGGGCTCCATATCATCCAGTCTTGGCTCAGGAGGAGGGGTATGATGAGGGGGCTCCTCATCTTCCTCCACCGGTAAGGGAGATGGTGGTGGGGATGGAGGAGGCTCAAGCTCTGGCTCCTCTGATTGGGTAACTTGCCTGTACTCCTCGTCCACGCGCTGAAGGAGGCGCTGGATTTCACGATTGTTGGGACACAGCTTTATGGCTTCCCTCAGGTCTTCTAGTGCTTCAGCGAATTGCCTAAAAAGCGGCAATGGAAATATTTAGCAAACAATAAGTAACTTGATATGTGAAGCCCTGTTCATACCACCATGTATGTCATTAGTCTCTGTACTGTGAAGACGCTTCTGGGTGTTCCTAGTGCTGTCGTTCTAATGTTATTGGTAGACTGCACATCTGGACATATCTTTAGAAAATGCTATCACAACTTGTATATTGCTGGTAAAACTAAAACATCCTTCTAATTTAGGGCTGAAAGATTAATTGAAATTGAACCGAAATCTCGATTTGGCTTAATGCAATTATTGAAACGCAAAGGCTGCGATTTTTTTATTTAATAAATATATGTACAGCGTCAGTAGTAAATGCTGCTCAATCTCTGCAAGTCATGTGAGTTTGAGTCACGTTTAACGTGCATCTGAAAAAGCAACATGCACCAAACATCCTCCTAAACTCAATGAAAAGAGATTTATTCACCCGTTATACAACAAAAGAGAACATTTAATAAAATGTCTTTACTCCACAGCATTAGGTTGAGTGTTTGAAATTACTGCATTATCTGACCTGGTTTGGCTTCTTATCACAAAATGATGCAGATAATGCATTCTATACTGTAATAAAGGCTATGTCGATTAGCATTGGATTATAAATGTCCTTTTTTATTATTAAACTACCCAAGATCAGTTCAAACCTTTTTCCTTTTTATTCAATGACAGCAATAGCTAGATAACTTTGTCCATATTAGGGATTTCCTGGAACGTCATGAGCTCTATTACATCTGTGATGCATATTTGGAGATTCTCATATTTCATATTAAAACATGGGAAATTAAGAAATTACTGTCAAAGATTTTGTATGTTAACAAGTAACCCTGCAGTTGTTTGTAAACAATAGTTTTCTGTAAAATTAAATTATTTTTGCTCTTATCTTATTATTTTGTTTATCTAATTATTATGCATTTTTAGTTGTTGTTGTTGTTCATTTGTTTTAAATATCGCAGTTTAAATCACAAATAGTCATTTTAACCAGGTCAATCGCAATTAGATTTTTTCCCCAAATTGTGCAGCCCTATTTTAATTTGACTAGGAATTAGACTTGAAAGTAGCAATCTCCTGTTGGAGAGTGTTGTTACATAAGCTACAGCACAGCTTGGTGCATTAAATCATTAACTGTTTCTAAACGGTTCACTGCATCATATAATTAACAACATGAACCATCAATGTATGAATCAAACTGACAGATTCTTCTCTCCTATTGGTTGTCTCTTAACAAATTTCGCTGTTCGTTTGCATAAAGTTGAACTATTCTTAACTTGTGTTGCTTGACACGCCTACATTCTGCTGCCAGCGGTCACTGTCGCTCGCGTCGCCAGCTCTCTACTGAAAATGAATGGGATCATATCGCTTTGTCGTTGTGTGTAGCTGGAGGTGTGAACAGGGCTCAAGGAAATAAACAATGGAAGAACCCTACCTGCTGCTACGCTTGGCACGCGCTCTAGAATAGAATGCCTCATAAGACTTAGGCTTCAGTTCCAGAGCCTTGGTAGCAAACTCTTCCGCCATACCAAAGTCCTGCAACCAAAAATAGTGTATTTCATTTTTGCAATCTGGGGGTTGACATATCATTATTTTGCACAGTTATACTAGAAGTACGTCAGCAAGGTTGTCACGACATGCCGCATACTGCAGTTACAATATTACAGCATCACACAAGCATTATATGCAGAATCTTACTGTGCGCTAGAATGAGAGTATTTTTAGAAACGCTCATGCTGTTCTCACATTCATTTTCCTCCGACAGCGAGACAAGTTCAGGAACAAAGATACTTTGAGCTCCTTAAAGGTCTTCAGGTCCTCACTTAATCCTTCTCTGGGAAATTTCTTCAGAGCGCACTGGTAGCGCTGAGCTGCCTCCTTCACTTTACCCTTCTGCAGGTGAAAAGATGATTGACTGTGTAAATACACAGAGCCAAAGACTTTGTACTAGACAAATCTGAGCAAACATCAGGTAAATTGCGAGTAAATCTGACCTTGTAGAAGCCATCTCCTTCCTCTAAAAGTTTACTCAGTAGGATAATCATGATGTCAGGTTTCGATGTCGCCATTGCCCAAGTAGCAGGACCTATGGGTTACAGGATGTTTGATGGGTCAAAATGAGCAACTGGTCTGAGGGGACAACATGGGGAGAGACGGAGGAGTGCAGAGAGCGCTCAGGAGCAGTGTTGGGGGTAATGCACTACAATTAACACGAGTTAGGTAATCAGATTACTTTAAGTAACTAGTAAGTAATGTATTACTTTTTAATTTAGGAGGAAATATCTGAGTTACTTTTTCAAATAAGTAACTTGTTACTGTGTTTCTCATGTATTGAGTGACAGCTTTGGTGTTGCCATGTTGAGAAGATGACATTGTGTGTGAACATGATCATATTTAGTCTAGAACTACAGTAAGATTATGTTTTTACTCATCTCACCTACACAAAAACACATTCAGTGTTCCTCAAAATAAACAAAAACAATCAAATGCAAACTCTGAATATTAAGCAAACCTGCAATAATTAAACATGTTAAATAAGACAAATATCATTTATGTATTTAATCCCATTTTATTAACCATTTAATTGTCTTTGCTGCTGACCTTCAATGATCCAATTCAACCATACTAATAAGCAAAAATGACACATTTGTGTTTCATTTTTTAATAGTGTTGAACTTTCTTCTCCTGCGTCATATTCTTCATGTGATTAGTTTGAGCGGCGTCCTCTACTGTACAGACCTGAATCTACATTTCCTTCAGCCTGAGGCGGATTCACTTCACTTTTGGTGTGAAAGAGCTTTTACGTTTGTAAAAAGTTAAAAACAAAACAAACAAATGTTAAGCACAAAACAAGCAAGCCCTGCCCAGGTTTAAAAAGTAACTCAAAAGTAACGTAACGCATTACTTTCCACAATAAGTAACGCAATTAGTTACTTTTTTTAGAAAGTAACGCAATATTGTAATGCATTACTTTTAAAAGTAACTTTCCCCAACACTGCTCAGGAGTCATAACAAACAGATGAAGGCATGGACAACGGGATGAGGATGCCTTCAGTTCTCATTGTAATTCCCTTTTATTTTTAACATGCCAGTTAAACCTACAGCACCCAAACACAGCGCTGCACACACAACAAAGAGCTGTCAGGATGCCTTAAGGAAAGCGAGATGCACAAGCATTACCTCCTTTACACCGACTCGGCAGCGTCTGACATCCTGAGGTCAGAGGTCAGGGGTTGTGAGAGCGAGGGAATGAGGATTGGGGTTGTGTGAGAGAGAGATGGAGCGAATGAGAGTGGTGTGTGTTTAGGTGAGTGAAAGCCAGAGCGGGAGAAAGACGAAGTGAAGAGTGAAGAGTGGTCGTGGAAGAAAGGTGAGGGGGAACACAAAAAAGCAGCCGTGAGTGGTGAGAAATAAGAGCTTCGGCTGAAGAATAAGAAAGTAAGTCAAGTCAAAAGTAAAGTCAGCTTTATCTGCCCACAAAAATAGGGGATAATTCGGCCTTACAGTCTCTCTTTGCATGTTTTATTGATATCAAAGAGTGGATGGCAGCAAATTTTCTTCACCTGAATGAATCTAAGACTGAAGTGATAGTGTTTGACCCTCTGAGTTCTTCTGAACCTGTAATCAATCAGTTAGGTCCCTTTAAATCTAAGGTACATAATCATGCAAGTCATTTTTGATGCAGAGTTAAAGTTTGATTTACTTTTATTTTTAAGAGAATATGGCGTTTCTCATGCATCAATTTCACTCCTGCAGCTGGCTCTGAATGCTGCTGCCAGGCTTTTAACTGGGACGAGGAAATTTGTAAGTATAACACCCATATTAGCATCCCTTCATTGGCTTCCAGTCAAATTTAGAATTCAGTACAAGTTACTATTATTTGTAGCTAGTTGTTCCCAAGTCTATTAAAATCAAAAGGAGACAGGGCCTTTTCTGTTGCAGCTCCTCGTTTATGGAATAGTTTACCTCTCCATGTTAGATCTTGTGCCACTCTTGATGCTTTTAAATTGATTGTCATTTTGTGATTGTTTTACTGTGTTTTACTATTTTTAGATTGCATGCCTAATGTTTGATACACTGTAAAAATGACTGTGATTTTAACTGTAAAAAACTGTGAAAATGCTACAGTAAAAACCTGCTAAATGGTTAACGGTAAGTTCCTGTAACATTTACAGGGAAAAAACATAAACTGACGTTGCATTTCAAATTTTGTTTGAATTTGATGTTTTTTCTTTGAAATAACTGTTTCTTAGTTATGTTTATTAGGATTGTATGATACATCTAATGTTGTTAAATTAATGTGTATTGCATATTTCAGTTTAATGAGTCTCACCATGATGGTGTTTAGTGTTTGTGTGAATGACACGGAGCACCTTCTATAAATGTTATTATTTAAAAGCTGCTTGTGATAGGCTTTGGTTCATCATGCGACTTTCTCATCACCACCTGCTTTTGGTGGTTATCAGTGTATTTCAAAGGTACAAAACAGATTTCAGTACTTCCATCAGTTAATGAAATTTACGGTATTTAACTGTAAATTTAAGTTAAAACCTAAAATGTTGTTACAGGAATTTTTAACCGTAGAATTCCGGCAACCACAGCTGCTGTTTTTTACTGTAAATTTTACAGATTTCTTTTTACAGTGTATGTAAAGCACTTTGGTCAACGTATGTTAATGTGCTGTCTAAATAAATAGACTAGACTAGGTAAAACAGCACCAGCACTAACAATGCTAAACCATCCCTTGCCAACAATTAAACGGACAAACAGAGAAAGGCAGTAAAGAGAAAGAGAAACAGGTAGCGAGTGAAATCAAACGCAAACACCACAAACAAAGAGTCACGGATCTAGAGACACGTAACCAGGAGTCAGTGAAGTAAAGCACATGAATGCTGCAGCAGCCGAGCACAAGCTGAGATACGTGGAAACATACACATATACATGAGGATTTCCAGTCATTTCTAATCTTGTAGACCATGCTAATGCTCATTTCTCTTCCCTAAGCCGTTTTCCTTTTGGGGATCGTCAGTGATTTCTGGTTTTACTGGACAAAGCCGGAGCCACACTAACACTGGGATAAGTTTACATGCACTGATTTTCAGTCGGCATGAATTCAGTCTGATTTCACATATTCATGAACATTTCACATATTTTGACAGTCCACTTTTACTAACTAGAGTAGTAGTAGACTATGGGATAGATTTACTAAACAGGGCAAATTCTGAGTGTGAGCAAAAACCAATAATTTGACGAGCATAAATGTTAGTAAATTGCGTTGCATGATTTATTTGAAGACTCTCATAAATTTTGTGTCTGAAAGGGAAACTCCTACAAATGCATATTCAGTAAGATCAGGAAGCTTCACTGCGCGTCTTTAGTAAATCCTGACAGTACTGTTTTAACACCAAAAGACGGTTTGCCCTTTCTGTTTAATATCTGCTAATACTTTATTTGAAATGCTGACGTATATGTTAGAAAAGTTTAGCAAATATTTATGCTGCAGTTCAAGAAGAAAGATGAAAATAAACTTTGCAAGATATATGTAAATATGTGACCCTGCAGCACAAAAGCAGTCATGAGTAGCACAGGTATATGTGTAGAAATAGACAACAATACATTGTATGGATCAAAATTATAAATTTTTTCTGTAAATTTCCTACTGTAAATATATCAAAACTTCATTTTTGATTAGTAATATGCATTGCTAAGAACTTCATTTGAACAACTTTAAAGGTGATTTTCTCAATATTTAGATTTTTTTGCTCCCTCAGATTCCAGATTTTCTAATAGTTGTATCTCAGACAAATATTGTCCTATCATAACAAACCATACATCAATGGCTTATTTATTCAGCTTTCATATGATGTGTAAATCTCAATTTCTAAAAATGTACCCTTATGACTTGTTTTGTGCTCCAGGATCACAGCACTGCATATGCTGTATTTTTGAATGAGTGGCTGATGTGGCTTTTCAATCTGAGTAGGCCATTGGTTTGATTATTTGGTTACATGTAAATTGTCATACCGATTTTGGCTCCTTTCTTCAACAGGGCTTCCACCACAGACGTGTTTCTGCAGCCGACGGCGCGGTCTAAAGGACGCATCCCACTGTAGTCCACATGCTCGATCAAAGCCCCATGATCCACCAGGAACTGCACCTGAGACCGAGAACAACACTCAGTGATGGAGGAAACATCACATTAAACACACTGAAGTGTAAGCACAAACGGCTGTGGATTAGCACAGAAAACAATGTTTGGATAGTCCTACACTTAAGTTAAGTGAACGAACAGATGTTCTTCCACTAACATTAATAGAAAGTTGACTCGTCTTTAATAATGTTTTCAAAACCATTATTTATTTATAGTTCATGAAAAGTTTTTTTTCCTGAAATGTTTTTGTTTGAATGTGCGCCGGATGTTTTTACATGTTACGACTGGTTTCAGAATGTTTCAGTTTAAAGTAACATTCCCATAATTGTTTGCTAAATTATAAAATGGAATGTTTCCTTAACATTCTCATGACCAAGAAAAATATGTTTTTTAGACATTTAAAAAACTGGATGTTTTCAATGTTTGGAGAACATGATGTTTTTCTAACTTCATGCGAACGTTAGGTTTTAGAATATATTTGTTGCTGGGCAGTGAGCTGTAGACAGCATTTTAAAACTTCAATAACAATATACACATACTATAATATGAACATTATATGCATTCTTTTCACAGAAAAAAAAATGAGAAGAATTGTTAATTTTGCAGAAGTTGATGTGATGTCAATATTTTTTTTAATGGCTCATTATATTCTTAAAGTCAAATGGAATGGAAGCATGCCTATATTTCAACAAATTAAACTATTTGGAAAAGATATCAAAAAGTAAAAACTTGATAGCAGTGTAATCAATAAGTATTTATTAGCCTGAGTGTTTAACACAGTTTAATAAGCCTTTAAGTGTGAAGGTCGAATAGGCCTTACATCATGTGATTTCTTTTTTGATTCATACTCTATTAACTATATGGATGGATTTTGGATATTTGATTATTCGCTACAGTAAACCCAGTAGAAAAACAGGTCAAAACAGCAAAAAAAGGACAACAGCAGGTTTGGAGGAGTTTAACCGCTCTGGGAGGAAAGTAAATCTAAGATTTCTTTTTTAAAAAGTCCAATTATTTATATTACAGATGTGGTCACAATAGGCTGAAGGTGTGCTTTGAGTTTGGTGGATGCATAGCTCCTGGAGGAGTATTTAGAAAATTTGGTCTCAAATTAAGTATTTTTTTAACCCAAACTTGTCAAGCTAACTGAAATATGGCTCACCACGTCTGAGTCTCCATAGAAGGCGGCCAGATCGAGAGGCGTTCGTCCGTTTTTATCGGCGTGGTCCGTCGCAGCTCCTCTTTCCACCAAACAGCAAACCACAGACAGATGTCCTTTCAAACACCCCCAGCTGAGCGCCGTCAGACCCTCCTTATCCATCAGATCCAAACACGCACCTACAGTCAAACCAACATTTCAACATTTCTCATATTAGATCACAGTTTATACCCTATAGTTTCGAAAATGGTAACAAAATATGACAAGAGCTCAGAGTTAAACTGTGTCAGAATTCATCTTGCTAATGAGATAACTTTGAGAGAAAAGTATTTAATGGATTACAATCAACCAAAAATTGTTCATCTGTTTGATTTAATTACACAGTTAACAATTTAGCTCAACCAATTACCAAGCAATGCTTCATTTTGTTCAGTCTGTGGTATACAAAGGTTTCATTAGCAATTAAAGAAAAACACTTACAGGGTTAGGTCACCCAAAAATGTCATGTCGTTCCAAACCTGTAAGAGCTTTCTGACCCTGTATAGACAGCAATGCAACTGACATTTTCAAGGCCCAAAAATGTGGCAAGAACATCGTTAAATAGTCCACGTAACATCGGTGGTTAAACCTTAATATTATGAAGCTACAAGAATGCTTTTTGTGCACAAAGAAAACAAAAACAGTATCATAGCTATTAAACTACATCTTATGATTTTAAATCTGTATTTAACCTCAGAAAGATCTCAAAGTCAGTCTGATTTTGTGGTGGCTGTGCTTTAAAATTAAATGACTATAATGTTAATTGAAATGAAGAAGGATTGTGAAAGTCTGACAGTAATCAGTGTTGAGTAGGTTAACCCTGCCTGCTTTACATGTTTCAAGTGATTAACAGATGAAATCAATTGTTAAAAATTAGAAAAGTAATCAGTTACATTACTTTAATAAAGTAATTGATACAGTTACACTACTATTACATTTTAAATATGGTAACTTTTAATCTGTAACCTATTATATTTCCAAAGAAACCTTCCCATAAAGGTGTGTATCAATTTTACTGGTAGCCCACTGTATGAAGAATTTTTGAGTATAATATCTTCACTTACATAAATGAACTATAGTGTCCTGCACCCACTATAAAAACATTATTTTTTTAAATTATATCTGGTGTCTGAATAAGTTTAGGTTTGACTGTACAAATAAAGACACAAGATATATTTCATGCATGCCCCATTAAACTGTGTTTCTGCCATAAAGGTGTGTATGCTGTACCCTGAGCCATGAGGAACTCCACCGTGTCCAGATGCCCCTCTGAGGCTGCCATCATGAGCGGAGTACGGCCTTGTTTATCAGCCAGGTTCACATCTGCTCCGTGCGACACCAACAGATCCACGATCTGGAAGAGAGTATACAGCTGAAGCGTGCAGAAGCGCTCTGTGGAGATGAAGCTGGAGACCAGGGTTCATCAGTTACCTGCCAGTGGCCCTGCCTCACAGAGCTGAAGAGCGGCAGCACTCCTCTCCGGTTGGGCTGTGACACAGAAGAGCCCTGCTCCAGCAGCATCTGACAGACCTCCAGCTTCCCTCGGCCTGCTGCGGCGGACAGCGCTGAGGACACGAGCCAGACACAGCACTCGGTCATCACAGGAACACTCTCAGAACAACACATGCTCTTCCACTAACATTAACACAACGCTATCTGGGCCTGTATTCATCTTACCACTAAGAGTTCTCCTAAAGACAGTGTTGGGGAGGAACAAAGTAACTAACTAACTATTTATGTATGCATGCATGTATTTATTTATTTTATTTTATATTAATCATATCCAAAATAAACGTTTTTGTTCATATAATATATACGTGTACTGTGTATATTTATGTATATGTAAAACTCACATGCGTGTATATATTTACGAAAAATATGTTTGTTTATATATTAAATATATTTATATATAATATAAATTATATGAATATAAATAAATACATGTAAATATTTTCAATATATATACTGTGTGTGTCATGACTGCCTACTGTGGAGGAGCGAGGAACGAGGAGACAAGGGATACTCACAATAAACAGTCTTTAATTACTAACCACTGGAACACTGACAAGGATTTGACGTATAAGACCCGACAGAGACAGAATACAAGGACCAGGACTTAAATACATGAGGTAATTGGGAGGAACGCAGGTGTGACGAATGACATAATTAGACAGGGAAGAAATTGGGTCATTGAGCACATGGGGAGGGAAAACACAACAAAAACAGTCCAGAGGTGTGACATTACTCCCCCGCGCCATAATAATTCCATCGGGGAGGGGGAGTGGGCAGACAGAGTCCAGGGAGGTGATGAAGGAGGGAGGAGACAGAAGGGGCTTGGAGCAGGAGGAGTCAGGTGGGACCCAGTCCACAGCCATGAAATCGACCCACAGTGGAGCCGACGGAGGGAGGAGCCTTGGTGGAGGAAGGGCCGATGACTCCAGGGGGCCAACCGCTGCGGCGGAGCAGGTGGTGGAGGAGCCCAAGGCGGAGACGGAGAGCCGATGAGCTAGGGCAATGGGGAGGATCCGGAGGGCCAAGGCGGAGATGGGGATCCAGATGGCTGCGGTGGAGCCAGAGCGATAGAGGACTGAGGAGCCGAAGGGATGGAGGAGCCAGAGGGACAAGGCACAGACGGAGGAGTGGATTCCCGAGGCGCAGGATGGTCGATGACAGACCAAGGCGGAGCCGGAGGGACGAGGGAGCCCGGCAGAGACAGTGGACAGATGGGCCACGGCAGAGAGGAGGGAGCTAGGAGCCATGGTGGAGCCAACGGGTCAACGGACCAAAGCGGAGTCCGGAGCCCAGAGGCTGGAGGCGGAGTCAAGGGATACTCCGACCACAGCGACGCTGGAGGATAGCAGTCCCGCAGAGCTCGCACCGCATAGATGGTGGGCTGAGGGCGAGCAGAGGGGCTGTCAGACGACAGCAGAGGAGGAGGCAGGAGCAGGTGGGAGGGTTGGCATTTGTGAGCCTCCAGGCTCTCAGGCCTAAACTCAGGAACAGGAACCCTCTCCTCTTCGGTGTGGCACAGTCACCACGCCATACTCAGCTTGCCCTCAGCTCCTCTCCGCGCTCACACCATCCGCGGCTTTCTCCCTCGTGGCTTGGGCTCTCGCGCCTAGTCTGACGATCTGTGAAGCTCTGGCTCCGTGGCGATCCTCAGCTCTGTCGTACTCTTGGGCGATGGCCCGTCAGTCGCGGCAGGCGATGGCTCTGTCAGCGGTGGGCTCGGTCTCGCGCTCTGCACAGCGGGGAGATGGTGGGCTGGGCATTGGGTCCGGAGTGTCCACTCCACAAAGATGGCGAAATCTTCGGACGACGGCGCTCTGTATGCGTGTCGTCCGGGTAGCTGGTGGTGTTAGCTAGTGGCAGGAACAGTCTAGTATGGTCCTCGAGAGCTTTGTCCCCCCGCTCCAGCAGGAGGAGGAGGTATTCGGAGCAAAGAAGGGCATCCATACAGGGAACACAACGGAAACAAAAAACTGTGCAAAAACGAGAACCAAAAACAGAGGATAGACACGGGGTTAACTAGTTTTAGGTCAGATCTTCTGTAATGATTGCCTACTCTGGAGGAACAAGGAGCGAGGAGACAAGGAGTAAACATGAACAATAGTATTTAATACAACCACTGGAACACTGGACAGGCAGGAACACACACATAGGACACGACAGAGACAGAATGCAAGGACCAGGACTTAAATACATGAGGTAATTGCTAGGAACACATGTGTGACGAATGACATAATTAAACAGGGAAGAAACTGGAGCACATGGAGCACATGGGGAGGGAAAACACAACAAAAACAGTCCACGGGCGTGACATTATGTGTGTGCTTTTATATATACATAATATATGTGTGTGTGCTGTGTATATTTATTATGTACACAAAACATTTTATTTTATTTTGGATGCGATTAATCGTTTGACAGCACTAATTTATTTATTTAGAACTTATTTTTTCCCAACAGAACTAAGCAAATTAATAGACTATTGACTGATTTGGTGAAAAATTAATAGAAGAGAATAGAGTTTTTATTGTCATTGTAAAAAATGAAATGAATTATTATTAGTAGCATTCATTATTAATTAATTCATTAAATATTTCTGGAAAAAAGGAGAGAGAAAAAAGTAATCATTTGAAAAAAAAAATAATAATAATTTCGTAATAATAATAATAATAATATAATTTCGTACATCACCCGCTCTTCAGCATGTGATTAAATCCAACCAAGATTAGATTGTTTTCTTTACACACAGAATAGGACACATGCTTATTTGATAACTGTTTTATTTCCTATTTTTTGTATATGCTTTATTTTTTAAGATTCAGTTTTTTCCAAGGCATTGTTAGATGCCAGTGTTTTCGGTCATAGTTTCAAAAAGATTTGATTTCAAAAACAGTATAGCTATTAAACTAAGTATTATGATTTTAATTCTGTATTTAACTGCAGAAAGATCTCAAAGAAAACATACTGTATCTGCAAAAGTCTGATTTTGTGGCGGCTGTGCTTTAAAATGATTTATTATTATGATCTTAATTGAAGTGAAGACGGATTTTGAGAGTCTGACAGTAATCAGTGTTGAGTTCTACTGTAAAGTTAACCCTGCCTGGATTACATGCTTGAAAATGATTAACATTTGAAAACATTTGTTAAAAATTCAGAAACGTAATCAAAAAGTAATCAAATGTAATCAGTTACATTACTTTAATAAAGAAATTGATATGGTTACACTGATATTACATTTGAAATATGGTAACTTGTAATCTGTAACCGATTACATTTCCAAAGTAACCTTCCCAGCAGTGCCTAAAGAGCAGTAAAAGTTTAGCTAAGAGTTTTCTCTTAAAACCTATTTACAAAGCTGCTGAGACAAACTTTTACTAAGGAATAGAGAGAAGTCTTTAGCTCAGAGTAAGGGGGCGGGGTTTACCTCGTTGCTATGGGTGATGTCAGCATGCATATTAACTATGCACACAGTGATTGGCTGATAGTCTCTGTCAGAGATTTATTCATAGAAATATTGTATATGATGCAATATTCAAATAAAGATTTTAAAATGCAGGCTAGGTGTCACTAATTAAACAAGTATATGTTCAGCTAATTGTCAGCCTCTTACATGTATGCTTCTAATAATAAAACACTTGTTATACTATAATATACACATAATATGCATTCTTTGCACAGAAAGCGATTAGAAACTGCAATGTGAGGAGCTCTGGAAAATAATAATCCTCAATGGGAGCAAGAGAAATGTTCAATTTATGATAAATATATATAAGATTTCCTTGTAGAAGTTAATGTGGAATATTGTTTTTAATGCTAATGCAACCACTTAGAGACTATTAGGCATTTATTTTGTGAATGTTCTGAGGTACATATTTTGGAGAGGACTAAAAATTATTTTAAAAAGAAGCTAGGATTGTTGTTCACTTTGTAGAAGCTGATGTGATGTTAAGGTGTTTTTCACTGGATGGTGATACAAATCTAGTTTTTTATATTTAAAAGTGTTTGATGTTATATTCAGAAAGTAGAATGAAAGAATGCCTATATTTGAACAGACTTAAATTTATTTAGAAACAATATGTAACAGTAAAGACTTGACAGAAATATGAACTATATATATTTTTTTTAATTATAATAATTCCATGCCATATTAATGATAAAATGAATGTACAATGTGCTCTTTATTTTATGCTTATTACATGCTTTTATCTTAGAAACATGCTAATATCAAACACTATAGAGATCAATAGCTATATTGATATATATAGAGGATCTGATTTAAATAATACACTTTTAAAGACAGACCTACTGTGAGCTACAAGGTTGTCATTCCCAATTCTTTGCTGCACAATTTTGTACCTTTTATCTTTTTAACTGTTTTTCAAATACTTATTTGCTTCAAATCAAAGTTTGTAATGTTGTGATTCACCTCGTAGCTGCTTGGTTTGGTTTATGACTCTTAAACCAAGACTTTTACAAAAAATAAAATGGAAAAAATACTCCCAGAACCAAAGAGTCTTTCATGCCAGTTTGGATGCTCCCTTAGTAGTCAGCTGTCTATGTAGGAAGCGCACTAGATTTTAGAACACAGTTATAACTAGAAAAAGCCTCTACCTGTTTCACCCCACAGGGTGTCATAGCTGTTGATCTGGGCGCGCTGAGTGTCTTCTTCATCCGTCTCAGGCAAGTCCAAGAGATAAGACACAACCTTAAACACACAGATACAGTTAGTAGCTATATGTGACCCTGGACCACAAAACTCCATAAGGGTCAATTTTGTGAAATTGAGATGTATACATCATCTGAAAGCTGAATAAATAATCTTTCCATTGATGTATGGTTTGTTATGAGAGGACAATATTTGTCTGAGATACAACTATTTGAAAATCTGGAATCTGAGGGAGCAAAAAAATCTAAATATTGAGAAAATCTCCTTTAAAGTTGTTCAAATGAAGTTATTAGCAATGCATATTACTAATCAAAAATGAAGTTTTTATATATTTACGGTAGGAAATTTACAAAATATCTTCATGGAACATGATCTTAATATCCTAATGATTTTTGTCATAAAAGAGAAATGTATAATTTTGATCCATACAATGTATTGTTGGCTATTGCTACAGATATACCTGTGTTACTCATGACTGCTTTTGTGCTGCAGGGACACAGATATGTTGGCTATGCCTAGTGGGCAGCATTTTAATGCATTCACAAGTTCTTTGAAAAAGTCCAGCCAAAAAGGTGGATGAGGTGAGAGAAATGACAGATTTCATATGCTGAAGTGTATCAATAAAAACATTCCGATTAAAACTGACTTTTTGACCCATAGGTACAACAGGGCTAAAGGCACACAGAAAGGTAAATGTTTTTTTGAACTATTCCCTTAGTGTAAGACTGAAAAAGTATATATCTTTTAAACTGAACATTGGAGCAAAGCATTTAGTGGGAAAATAAATCATATAATAATCATATATCTTTTTTAAATCTGATCAATGCATGATGTGCAAATAGTTCACAGGCATGGAGCAAAACTATTGTTAAAAATACTTTAGCCAGAGTGATACATTTCGTATAATATTTGTATAATATTTGTCCGTTACCTCTGTGTAACCCATGCTGGCGGCTGCTATAAAGGCCTGCTGTACTGCCACACTCTTGCTAAACGTCGCAGGTTTTGGAGACGTCTGCTGCTGAGTCTGAGAGTCTGCTTGTGTCTGCTGCTGTTTGGACTCCTCTGGAGGCTCCTCCTGCTCCTCCTCTTCCTTCTGCTCAGACTCCTGCGCCTCCTCCTCCGCCGCCTCCTGCTGCTCGGGGCTGGAGGGCTGCGACTCTGGGGGCGTGGCCTGTGTGGGGGAGGGCGTGGCCTGTGACTCTGCAGAGGAGGGGCTCTGCAGGTGCGTCTGACCCCAGTCGCTCTGAATGAGGAACTTTATCACCTCCAGATGTCCTCTGAGAGCAGCATGCACTAGAGCACACTGACCGTGCTTGTCCAGGTGGTCGAGCTGTGGACAGACACAGGTATGAATATCATTCTGGTGCAAACTATGCTTAAATCAAAACTCCAATCTGATTGACTGTCTTGATGCAAATTCTGTGAATCGTGCATGGATTTTATCAGACGACCAAAGTGGTTATAAGGTACTGTGGTCCCAAAATGTAACTAACTTTGACATTTGCAAAGCTGGGATCAACAACGATTTAAAATATCTGATTTAAAATCTACCTTCATTTAAAAATCTACCCACATTTTAAAAACTGGTTGATTCTTGGTCGGGTTAAACTGCAAAAGTAGCTTTACTACAGAAACTGTAAATAGTGTAAATAGCCTATCATTAAAAAATACTGCTATTTTCACTTGGTGTTTTTTCAAATAAATGCAACCTTGGCAAGCAGTTGAAACTTTTTTCAAAAACTAAAAATCTTACCAACTCCAGACCTTTGAACAAGTGCATACAATGTTAATTTATGTATTTAATTATTCAATTCCACATTTAATAATAAATATACAGTGCTGAATTTTAATTACATTACAATGTAATTTAATTGCATTACAATATTGCGTTACTCCCTAAAAAGTATCTAATTACTTGAAAAGTAATGTGTTGTTACTTTTGCGTTACTTTTTAAATCTGGACAGGGCTTGCTTGTTTGTTTTTAATATAAAAAGTTCTTCTTTTACAAATATAAAATCCCTTTCACACCAAAAGTGAAGTGAATCCGCTTCAGACTGAAGGAAATATAAATTCAGGTCTGTACAGTAGAGGGCGCAGCTCAAACTAATCACATGAAGAATATGACGCAGGAGAAGAAAGATCAACACTGTTCAGCAATAACTACAATCAAACACAAATGTGTAATTTTTGATTATTAGTATGGTTGAATTTGATCATCAAAGGTCAGCAGCAAAGACATTCGTTAATAAAATGGGATTAAATATATAAATGATATTTATCTTATTTAACATTTAATTATTGCATGTTTGTATAATATTCGGAGTTTGAGTTTGTCTGTTTTTGTTTATTTTGAGGAAATAATATGAGGAAATACTGAATGTGTTTTAGTGCAGGTGAGATGAGTAAATACATGTTAATATTTAGTCTAGAACTACAGTAAGATCATTTAGATATTTAGTCTAGAACTACAGTAAGATCATGTTGATATTTAATCTAGATCTACAGTAAGATCATGTTGATATTTAGTCTAGAACTACAGTAAGATCATGATGATATTTAGTCTAGAACTACAGTAAGATCATGATGATATTTAGTCTAGAACTACAGTAAGATCATGTTGATATTTAGTCTAGAACTACAGTAAGATCATGTTGATATTTAGTCTAGAACTACAGTAAGATCATGATGATATTTAGTCTAGAACTACAGTAAGATCATGTTGATATTTAGTCTAGAACTACAGTAAGATCATTTAGATATTTAGTCTAGAACTACAGTAAGATCATGGTGATATTTAGTCTAGAACTACAGTAAGATCATGATGATATTTAGTCTAGAACTACAGTAAGATCATGATGATATTTAGTCTAGAACTACAGTAAGATCATGATGATATTTAGTCTAGAACTACAGTAAGATCATGTTGATATTTAGTCTAGAACTACAGTAAGATCATGTTGATATTTAGTGTTGAACCACAGTAAGATCATGTAGATATTTAGTGTTGAACTACAGTAAGATCATGTTGATATTTAGTCTAGAACTACAGTAAGATCATGTTGATATTTAGTCTAGAACTACAGTAAGATCATGTTGATATTTAGTGTTGAACTACAGTAAGATCATGTTGATATTTAGTGTTGAACTACAGTAAGATCATGTTGATATTTATTCTGTAACTACAGTAAGATCATGTTGATATTTATTCTAGAACTACAGTAAGATCATGTTGATATTTAGTCTAGAACTACAGTAAGATCATGTAGATATTTAGTCTAGAACTACAGTAAGATCATGTAGATATTTAGTCTAGAACTACAGTAAGATCATGTTGATATTTAGTCTAGAACTACAGTAAGATCATGATGATATTTAGTCTAGAACTACAGTAAGATCATGATGATATTTAGTCTAGAACTACAGTAAGATCATGTTGATATTTAGTCTAGAACTACAGTAAGATCATGTTGATATTTAGTCTAGAACTACAGTAAGATCATTTAGATATTTAGTCTAGAACTACAGTAAGATCATGGTGATATTTAGTCTAGAACTACAGTAAGATCATGTTGATATTTAGTCTAGAACTACAGTAAGATCATGTTGATATTTAGTCTAGAACTACAGTAAGATCATGATGATATTTAGTCTAGAACTACAGTAAGATCATGATGATATTTAGTGTTGAACTACAGTAAGATCATGTTGATATTTAGTGTTGAACTACAGTAAGATCATGTTGATATTTAGTCTAGAACTACAGTAAGATCATGTAGATATTTAGTCTAGAACTACAGTAAGATCATGTTGATATTTAGTCTAGAACTACAGTAAGATCATGTTGATATTTAGTGTTGAACTACAGTAAGATCATGTTGATATTTATTCTGTAACTACAGTAAGATCATGTTGATATTTAGTCTAGAACTACAGTAAGATCATGTAGATATTTAGTCTAGAACTACAGTAAGATCATGTAGATATTTAGTCTAGAACTACAGTAAGATCATGTAGATATTTAGTCTAGAACTACAGTAAGATCATGTTGATATTTAGTCTAGAACTACAGTAAGATCATGTTGATATTTAGTCTAGAACTACAGTAAGATCATGTAGATATTTAGTCTAGATCTACAGTAAGATCATGTTGATATTTAGTCTAGAACTACAGTAAGATCATGTTGATATTTAGTCTAGAACTACAGTAAGATCATGTTGATATTTAGTCTAGAACTACAGTAAGATCATGTAGATATTTAGTCTGGAACTACAGTAAGATCATTTAGATATTTAGTCTAGATCTACAGTAAGATCATGTTGATATTTAGTCTAGAACTACAGTAAGATCATGGTGATATTTAGTCTAGAACTACAGTAAGATCATGTTGATATTTAGTCTAGAACTACAGTAAGATCATGTTGATATTTAGTCTAGAACTACAGTAAGATCATGATGATATTTAGTCTAGAACTACAGTAAGATCATGATGATATTTAGTGTTGAACTACAGTAAGATCATGTTGATATTTAGTGTTGAACTACAGTAAGATCATGTTGATATTTAGTCTAGAACTACAGTAAGATCATGTAGATATTTAGTCTAGAACTACAGTAAGATCATGTTGATATTTAGTCTAGAACTACAGTAAGATCATGTTGATATTTAGTGTTGAACTACAGTAAGATCATGTTGATATTTATTCTGTAACTACAGTAAGATCATGTTGATATTTAGTCTAGAACTACAGTAAGATCATGTAGATATTTAGTCTAGAACTACAGTAAGATCATGTTGATATTTAGTCTAGAACTACAGTAAGATCATGTAGATATTTAGTCTAGAACTACAGTAAGATCATGTTGATATTTAGTCTAGAACTACAGTAAGATCATGTTGATATTTAGTCTAGAACTACAGTAAGATCATGTAGATATTTAGTCTAGATCTACAGTAAGATCATGTTGATATTTAGTCTAGAACTACAGTAAGATCATGTTGATATTTAGTCTAGAACTACAGTAAGATCATGTTGATATTTAGTCTAGAACTACAGTAAGATCATGTTGATATTTAGTCTAGAACTACAGTAAGATCATGTAGATATTTAGTCTGGAACTACAGTAAGATCATTTAGATATTTAGTCTAGATCTACAGTAAGATCATGTAGATATTTAGTCTAGAACTACAGTAAGATCATGTAGATATTTAGTCTAGAACTACAGTAAGATCATTTAGATATTTAGTCTAGATCTACAGTAAGATCATGTAGATATTTAGTCTAGATCTACAGTAAGATCATGTAGATATTTAGTCTAGAACTACAGTAAGATCATGATGATATTTAGTCTAGAACTACAGTAAGATCATGTTCACACACAACGCTCTGCACTTACTCCTGATTTCTCTCAACACCAGAGCTGTCACTCAATACATCAGAAACACAGGAACTGGTGTTACTTAGTTGAAAAATACTCATATTTCCTCCTAAATTAAAAAGTAATGCATTACTTTACTAGTTACTTAAAAAGTAATCTGATTACGTAACTCGTGTTACTTGTAATACATTACCCCCAACACTGCTTACTCAGTCTTAGAAACCCAACTGCATTTATTGTGCATTTAGTGATTTCTGAGCGTCAGATGCTCTTGTACCTTTGCTCTCCTCCTGCAGAGGGCAGTGACGATGGCCAGGTGTCCGGCGGCAGCGGCGTATCCCAGCGGAGTGAGGCCGCTCTCAGATGCTGAGTCCACACTGGTGCCATTCTCCAGCAGCAGGTGCACCATGTCGGAGTAGCCCAGGTGAGCGTGCACACACAGCACCGGAGCGTTGTTTAACACCTCCGTACGGTAATTCACATTAGCGCCACCCAGCATCAGCAGCCGGGACACCTACAGAGCATGCATGTGAGAAATAAATCTAATGCTGCAGAGCGAGAAACAAATGCAAGGCCCAGACACTGGCCTTACGAAAAAGAAGTTTATTCAAGTGTGCTATTAGTATACTTCTTTAAACTAACAATAGGAAAATATACTTTTAGTCTTTTTATGTACTTCTTAAAATTATAATTAAAATGACATCTAAGTATACTTGACATATACTTAGAAAAGTCTAAATATATTTGAGCTATACTGTGCTCCTGGAATCCGTGTTTTCATTGTTATACGGTAGGGGCCGCTAGTACTCATCTTCTGTACAGTATTTCCAAAACACAAGTGAAGAAGAAACCGAAACAACATGTGCTTCCACATGTAATCTAACACCATCATCAGACATAAAACAGCATCAAATCTGTGTAACGTTATGAATAAAATATCAACCAATGAAGAGGTAATAATGACTGTCAAGCTTTGGGTGCTGATCGACTCCATCTACGCTCTGATTATCATTCTGAATCCAATTCATAGTCTTTTTCAGCTTTTTGTTCAAAATGTTGTTTATTTCTTTATGTTTTATTCATGAAACTTACCCACATTCAAGTGTTTAAAAAAGAATGCATGAATCTAGAATAAAATGTTTTTGTTTACAAGCAGATACCCTGTTCTTTCCCTGATGTTTCTTTACTAAACTAGTAGTTTACTGAGACTATACTTCAAAGTGTACTAAAATACTACCACAAGTATTTAATTAGTAAACTATCAGTATACCTATAAGTTCACTTTTAGTCTAGTTGCAGTACAAGCTACAAACATTGATGTAAACTAGTTGTGTACTCAAAGTTTACTACTGTTATACTTAAAGTATACTTATATACTAGAAAGTGGGTCAATGTAGTCTCATGGGAGTATTGAAATAGTACACTTACAAGTATACTACTAGTACACTGATATTTGTATACTTACTACATAAAGTATACTTAAAAATATATTTGAACTTTACGTAAGTATACTTAATAAAATAACATGAAGTATGCTACTTTTTAGTAAAAAAGGACAACTGTATATTCTCTAGTTTACGAAACCTTTTGAGTCTTGAAAACTAAAAAATGCTATTTTCTTGAAACTACATAACCCTTGTCAGACCAACAAAATTACCCCAAATGTTGTCCCAACTAGTCAAATTGAGTTCCCAGCATGCATTGCAGCATGAATAAATGATATTATAGAATGAATGTTTTGCTGTTTGCTGGCTTTGTTGTTGTTTTGTCATTATTGTTAGTTATTTGTTGTACTGCTCAGTAAAGAGCTCATCTTTTTAACATTTGTTGATTGCCACCGTTGAGGTTTGTGTGTCTAGTTTTGAGGCCTAGAGTATGTTCAGTTGCTTACAGCTGCTTTCTGGATATCTTAGTCTTGACGTGACGTGACAAGAATCTTTCTATTAGCAAAATAAGACAATCTGTATTGCATGAACAAACTAATTTACGTTGACTAAACAAAGCATCTTTACTGAGCAGAACTAAAAAACTGTAGTTGAGAGAACTCAAATGTCTTACTGCATCAAGTTGCCTTATTTTTTTTACGTTTTCTCAACTATTTATTTGTTAGGGTGTAGAGAGGAGAAGCACCTTTATGTTGGGTGTGTAAAGGTTTCTGAGCGATGACAGAGCTGGGGATAAACTCTCTGTGCTGTATGACACCCACAGTCCTTGCAGGATGGATGAAGAAACTCCAACCTTCTTACTCAGGCCCTACAGTATGACAAACAAAAAGCCTTAATGCATAAAAGCTCTATGTTATCAAATGATGGCGATCTGTGCATGCCACTCTTACCTTGAATATGTGTGCTTTCAGGATATGGTGACCCAGTTCAATTGTCTGCTGTCTATTAAGTTTGTTTTCTTGTCTGGAGAACCAGAAAGCCAGAAGCGTATGGCCATTCCTTCAAAAAACAAAACCAACATGTAAGAAACATGAAATACATCAAGCTACAGTTTTCTGTGAAACTGGCCCTGTCATAAAAATACATAAAGATACATCATAATTTCTCATATTTCATAGAAAATCTTAAATATCTTAAATGGTATAGCATTTATATATTTGGCATTGTGACACATTGCTTTTATTCCTCTACTGTCAGCTGCTTTGGATAAATGCATACATGTAACAAAATTATTAATTATAATTTAAGAGGTTCTGTTTTTTTTTTTTTAGTAATACTGATATACTATTATATTTTTATGAATGAATTAAAGTTTTTATATTTTCTGTTTCCACTCAATTTAGTTACAGTTTTAGTAATTTTGTTGTTGTCGTCAATTTTTTAACAGGTCTAAATATTTTTTTTTTATTAGATTTTAGTTTTATTTAATTTTGGTTATTTTAGTACGTCAAATTAAACAAGATGTAAATAAAAATGTTGATGACTAGCTGAAATAAAATAAGGGTAACACTTTACTTAAAGCCTTTGTTTATAATGCATTATAAAGAGTTATTACAGGGTATAATGCATTATAATAATTCATAATGTGTGTTGTAATACATTATATCTTGTTGTAAATAATTATAATCAAATTTAAAATGCATAGTGTAACAATGAATTGATAAGTGTTATTATGTATTAACTGATTAAAATTATTCATGAGATTGTACAATGCATTATCATGTGCATTACAAGGCATTAAACTATTTTTATAATGCATTATACATAAAGGCTTTATGTAAAGTGTTACCAAAATAAGTTTAAAATTTTTTTTATATTTTATCTTATTTCAGAAAAAAATCAATTTTTTTTATTTTTGTTAATAAAAACCCTGACATTTATTCAATATAGAAATTTCAGTAGTTCCGGCACTTTTCAACACAATATATTTTTACAGCCGCTCTCTAACCACTTTATTATTGTATGAGCAAAATCCAATATTGATGGACCTCTAATTCATATCTATTTACATGTTAGTGCATAAACCAATTTTTATACACATGTATGTACATATTAAATAAAACATGTTTTGAGTGTTTAAACTTGCATTTATCCTGTTTCACAGCTGAATGCGTGTCTAATTCAATAAATTCATTTTGAGATTGTGTGGGTCATACAGTATTTTATTAAATGTGACCCTGGAGCACAAAACCAGTCATAAGGGTCAGTTTTTTTAAACTGAGATTTATACAATAAATAATCTTTCCATTGATGTATGGTTTGTTATGATAGGACAATATTTGTCTGAGATACAACTATTAGAAAATCTGGAATCTGAGGGAGCAAAAAAATCTAAATATTGAGAAAATCTCCTTTAAAGTTGTTCAAATGAAGTTCTTAGCAATGCATATTACTAATCAAAAATGAAGTTTTGATATATTTACGGTAGGAAATTCACTAAATATCTTAATGATTTTTGTCATAAAAGAGAAATGTATAATTTTGATCCATACAATGTATTGTTGGCTATTGCTACAAATATACCTGTGCTACTCATGACTGCTTTTGTGCTGCAGGGACACACATTTGACTTTAAAAATGCTGGTTTGCAGATGGTTTAGTTAATCTAGGTGCCCAGAAATGGCCATCAAATCATTTTAGGCTGTCGTAAATGTTCTTTGTGAGCAGAAGAGTTTGTTCGTTTGTTCTGTTTCACTAGATAAGACTAGTTTTTACTGGTGTTTCAGACCTGGGATCGCAGAGGAACTTGGTCTTTTCTCCCTCTTCTCTCCATATGAGCCACTCTCTAAAGGACGGGTGCACGAACATGCGCGTCCCATCCCGTCTCTTGACCAGGAACACTGACAGGTTCTCCATCCTCTGCTGGAAGTCGTCCCATTCCAGCGTGCCTTTGACCGAGCTGCTGTTGATGGCCTGGTAGATCTGTTCGTCGGTGAGCGGATGCAGTGAAGCTAGGGCCACGTTGAGCAGCGGCAGGGCCCTTTCGAAGGACGACTGCGTGGGGAAGCGCATGTTACACTGCAGGAGGTACACCTCAGCCAAACTGACCGGCACCACCTTGTAGTTGGAGCTCTTGAGCACCAGATAGCCGCGCTCGATCAGGTCGAAGGTGAGCTTCAGGTAGAGCAGGGAGCCCTGGCTGAGGGCCTTGAGGTGGGAGCTGAGCTTGCTGAAGCTGGTGTTGTCCATCTTGCCATTGAGGGAGATGTTGTTCTGGATCTCTGCGCTGCTGTGGATGCGGTGAAGGATGTAGCTTTGCAGGTCGTGGTCGATGGCATCGTTCTCCTCCAGAGCGTCCAGAGAGATTTGGTGGAAGGGCAGAGGTTTGGTGATGTCCTGCAAAGAAAGGCTGAGAGCTCAGCAACTTCAAAAATCATGTTTGCTTTTTGGCATGTTTAGTACAGAAAGAAAAGTGCAATAAAATAATGCTGTTGTTGTTGTTGTTTTTTAACATTGAAGCCATGCTTTCTTAATATTGCAACCTAGTTATTTAAAGAAAAATGTATTAAAACTATTTAAAATTCATCCATTTATGTAGTAATTGAATATACTTATAAACAAAACAAAAGAAGTTTACTAACAAGAAAATTAAAAATAAATAAATAAATGATGTATCACAGTTTCCACAAAAATATTGTGCAGCACAACTGTGTTCAACATTGATAATAATCAGAAATGTTTGTTGAGCAGTAAATCAGTATATTATTATGATTTCTGAAGATCATGTGACACTGAAGACTGCAGTAATGACTGTAATAATATTTCTAGTGCTGTCAAATGGTTAATCTTGATTAATCGCAACCAAAATAAAAGTTTTTGTTTGCATAATATATGTGTACTGTGTATATTTATTATGTATATATATTTATATTTTATATAAATATATTTAAACTATATAAATATATACATGCATGTGCTTGTATTTATATATACACAATAAATATACACAGTACACATACGTATATTATGTAAACAAAAACCTTTATTTTGGATGTGATTGATCACGATTACTTGATTTTTGATCATATAGAGACTTTCAAAATCTTTTTATCGACCCCAAACGTTTAAATGATAGTGTATTTTTAATTGATTATATTTGTAAGCTAATATATATATATATATATATATACACACACACACACACACACAGTATAGTACCGACACACACACACACATTTTATCCCCTAATTTATGGAATCTAATCATTCAGATGAGCATTTATGTAAATTTGATTAAATGGCATACTATATATATAGTATATGAGTGTGTGAAATTTTATATTAATGTGCAATTAGAAACACATGCCCCGATATAGTTGAGAATCGATTCCAGAGGGCAAATGTTGGAAATATGCAATGATTCTACTATTTATATATTTATATGGTACAATTCAGAGCTGTGTTTATGTGAGATTGAGATTGTTTACCTGCAGAGAGGTTCTGACAGTCACCACCAGCTTCAGCCAGGCTGGGAACTTGTTCATGGTCTTACAGAGGAAAGACACAATGGTGTCACCATAGTCTGGTTTGTGGAACTCAGCCTCATTCAGACCATCAATGAGAATGATGAGGTCTTCATCTGGAGTGATCTTCCTCTCTGAGGAAAAACAACAATGAACAAACTTTAACACATGCATTCAATCTTTTGAATTATTTTACATCTTTTGCATCTATCTTACATCACAGAAACAGTTCACCCCAAAATTAACATTTTTGCTGAATATATACTCACCCTCAGTTCATCTGAGATCAGGATGAGTTTGTTTCTTCATCAGGTTTGTATAAATGTGTCTCTGCATCAGTGTCTCAGCAATGGATGCTCTGCAGTGAATGGGTGCCGTCAGAATGAGAGTCCAAACAGCTGATAAAAACATCACAATAATCCACACCACTCCAGTCCATCAGTTAACATCTGGAGAACACAAAAGCTGAAACTAATCCAGCATTAAGACGTTTTTAACTAAAATATGAGTCCATAATCCATAATAACTCTTCCTCCAGTGAAAAAGTGCATCTGCTGTTGTCTCTCACATCAAAATCCAGCCACATATTTGTTTAGAGCTGTTTTGTCTTGTAAACGCTGCTTGATCTGCAGATTTCTCTCCTGATTCAGACCAGAACACTTTTTCACTGGAGGAAGAGTTATTATGGATTATGGACTCATATTTGAGTTAAAAACGTCTTAATGCTGGATTAGTTTCAGCTTTTGTCTTCTCCAGATGTTAACTGATGGACTGGAGTGGTGTGGATTATTGTGATGTTTTTATCAGCTGTTTGGACTCTCATTCTGACGGCACCCATTCACTGCAGAGCATCCATTGCTGAGACACTGATGCAGAGACACATTTCTACAAACCTGATGAAGAAACAAACTCATCCTGATCTTGGATGATCCTGAGGAGGAGCATATTTTCAACAGGTTTAATTTTGGCTGAACTATTCCTTTAAAGATACAAACAGAAACTCTTGATTGATTGTTTATGACTGTTGATCTCTCGTGCCTTTATAAAGTGCGTCCAGCGGTTCTAGCACCCCTCGTCTGAAGGCAGTGGGTGGATCCTGGACGCAGGATCGCAGGCTGAGCATGCTCTGAATGTGCGGCTCCTTCAGCAGAAGCTCTCTGTATGCAGCGAGCTGCGGCGAGCGACACAGAAGTGCTGCAACATTGTGCACAAACTCCGGCACCAGACAGCTGTATGCATTATCTGCCTGACAGTAGTGATACGCCACGACCTGCAGGGGATGGCAAAGAGAAACACAGCTGAGAGAGAAGCGCCAGAGTGCAGATTTTATGCTGATCTAAAGCCAGTTTGCTGTAATTATAAAATGTTTCTTTTTTTAACTGATGTGTACATTATGATGTGGAGCAACAATCCCTAAATGAGGAGCAGAAAAACAATATGCTGTGGCTGAAGTGCATCTTTATTTGTCCCCTGAGAGGTTTGAGTGACACAGTGCTGAATTGCAAACTTTTTCTCCCTTAATTTGTAATTTGGCAAGCCTTTTATCATTAGTTTCTGTGGGATCATTAGTTTCTGTTTCCCATATCTGAGACAAGTGCACATAATTGGTTCAATTAAAGCAGTAATTAGCTTAATTCGCTGCTTTAATACATGATTTGAAGGGCAAAAAAAAAAAAAAAACACTTCTGAAGCTGGCTCTGTTATGAGCAGTATGCAGCAGATTCATAGTGCCCACTTAAAAACTATTTCAGATGAAAGTCAATTTTGCATTTCATTTGTTAATCAAGGTCCCAGAGTCTGGAGGAAGAGTGGAGTCAACGCTGCCATCTACCAGGAGATTTTAGAGCACTTCATGCTTCCTTCTGCTGACAAGCTTTATGGAGATGCTGATTTCATTTTCCAGCAGGACTTGGCTCCTGCCCACACTGCCAAAGCTACCTGAAGCTGGTTCAATGAGCATGGTGTTAATGGTTCAATGAGTATTATTTAGGGTAAGGGTTAGCTATGATTTTATCTATCATCTGATTTTTATTTTATATTTAGTTAAATTTTATATATGTATTTATTTATAACTGTAATATTTTAATTTTATAAATTATAATAGTAATATTTATTTATAATATAAGATATATATTGTTATTTATAATTTTTACATAAACTACACTATACTGTTTAAAGGTTTGGGTTCAGTTTTTTTGTTTTTGTTTTAGAGAGAGATAAATTAGCAAGGATGCATTAAAATTATCAAAATTTACTGTAAAAGTTTTCTATTAATAATAAATACTGTTATTAAATAAATAAAAATAAATAAATAATCACATAAAAAACAGTTATTTAAAATTCGAACAATATTTCACAATATTATGGTTTTTGCTGTATTTTTAATCAAATAAATGCAACCTTGGTGAGCAGAGACTTTCAAAAACATTAAAAAACTTTTTAACAACAGTGTGTGTGTATTTATATATATATGTATAATATATATACACTGCATATATAAAACTGAAAATGTTCATGTTACAAACAAATACAAACATTAATGTAATTTAACACCAAAAGTAAAACAAAACTTTCTTTTTCACTCATACTTGTGCACATAAGTGTGTCGCTACTCCTGTTGAACTAGTTCATTCACAACTTAATGCATATTGCATAGCCTTCTGTTACGGCACCATTCAGACAATTAACAAACTACTTGGTGATCAGGTTTGGCTAAAACATAGCTCACAACGTTTTTACCTGCTATGGTGTAAAATAATGTGTCTCACTTATTTTCCTGCGTCTCTGCATGATAATTCAGTTTGATGTGCACTATTGTGTTCTCCAGAGAAACGACTTACAAAAGAGAGAACAACAAACACCAGAAACATCCGCTCGAGCTCCACAAACTCCGAAAGCTCCAGCTTAATGAGGTGTGATGGTTTAACGGGGGACAGTGGAGGAGACCACAGAGAAATCAGAGATCAGACCATCAACTATATTAGATTACTAATTCACTCCTACAAATGTTTTAAAAGGACTTTAACCGTCCAGACGTGTAGAAAGTGAGAGTTGATTATTAATGCATTGACTTAACTAGATCTAATAGCATGGCAAGGAAATAGGTTTCTGCCTGAATAAATATTTTATGAGGCTCACTGGCAAACGTACTTCTCTTTTTTAAACATATCTGCATAATGCAATAGCTGAGAGTGCGACAGCAAGCCCGCACATGTTTAGACTGCCTTTTGTGTGTGAGCAGAAGCAATTCTACCGGTCAACAGCATCTATTGTGAGAAGATTGATGTGGGAAACTGTGTGTGTGTGTGTGTGTGTATGTGTGTGTGTGTGTGTGTGTATGTGTGCGTGTGTGTTCAGGTTGGCTTGACACCAAATTTTCAGCTTCAGAGCAATACCAGCTCTAATTTCCGATACCAAATCAATAAAGAAGGTCGCTGAATATGCATAATAATTTACATATCATGTAACATGAGGAAACTAATCCAGTCATTGAAATAAACATGATATCTGTCACATACAATCAGATAAGTGAAGTGAAGTGACATACGGCCAAGTATGGTGACCCATACTCAGAATTCGTGCTCTGCATTTAACCCATCCAACGTGCACACACACACACACACACAGCAGTGAACACACACACACACACACAGCAGTGAACACACACACACACACACAGCAGTGAACACACACACACGCACACAGCAGTGAACACACACACACACGCACACAGCAGTGAACACGCACACAGCAGTGAACACACACGCACACAGCAGTGAACACACACACACACAGCAGTGAACACACACACAGCAGTGAACACACACACAGCAGTGAACACACACACACACACACACAGCAGTGAACACACACACACACACACAGCAGTGAACACACACACACACACACAGCAGTGAACACACACACACACAGCAGTGAACACACACACACACAGCAGTGAACACACACACGCACACAGCAGTGAACACACACACGCACACAGCAGTGAACACGCACACAGCAGTGAACACGCACACAGCAGTGAACACGCACACAGCAGTGAACACGCACACAGCAGTGAACACGCACACAGCAGTGAACACACACACACACAGCAGTGAACACACACACACACAGCAGTGAACACACACACACACACACACAGCAGTGAACACACACACACACACACACAGCAGTGAACACACACACACACACACAGCAGTGAACACACACACACACACAGCAGTGAACACACACACACACAGCAGTGAACACACACACGCACACAGCAGTGAACACGCACACAGCAGTGAACACGCACACAGCAGTGAACGCACACAGCAGTGAACACGCACACAGCAGTGAACACGCACACAGCAGTGAACACGCACACAGCAGTGAACACACACACACGCACACAGCAGTGAACACGCACACAGCAGTGAACACGCACACAGCAGTGAACACGCACACAGCAGTGAACACGCACACAGCAGTGAACACGCACACAGCAGTGAACACACACAGCAGTGAACACACACAGCAGTGAACACGCACACAGCAGTGAACACACACACAGCAGTGAACACACACACACACACAGCAGTGAACACACACACACACACAGCAGTGAACACACACACACGCACACAGCAGTGAACACGCACACAGCAGTGAACACGCACACAGCAGTGAACACGCACACAGCAGTGAACACGCACACAGCAGTGAACACGCACACAGCAGTGAACACGCACACAGCAGTGAACACGCACACAGCAGTGAACACACACAGCAGTGAACACACACACATACAGCAGTGAACACACACACAGCAGTGAACACGCACACAGCAGTGAACACACACACACACAGCAGTGAACACACACACACACAGCAGTGAACACGCACACAGCAGTGAACACGCACACACACAGCAGTGAACACACACACAGCAGTGAACACACACACACACACACACAGCAGTGAACACACACACAGCAGTGAACACACACACACACACACACACACACAGCAGTGAACACACACACACACACACACACACAGCAGTGAACACACACACACACACACACACACAGCAGTGAACACACACACACACACACACACACACAGCAGTGAACACACACACACACACACAGCAGTGAACACACACACACACACACAGCAGTGAACACACACACACACACACAGCAGTGAACACACACACACACACAACAATTCAACAAATCAATTAATAGTGTATAAAACTTAAAAATAAATAATCATCACAAACATCTTAACAAAAATATTCTTCAAATATTACAGAAAATAAACACCTGCACCTGCTCCAAAAAATAACAATTACCTGTGCATTGAATAATTAAAAGTGATTTTCATTACATAATTTTATATATATTTTTTTGTTATAAATGTAAAATTATTATATATTCAAATTATAATTTCAATACTATAATTGTAGAATTACTATTTTTTATTTAAAATTAAATTAATGTTTGTGCTTTAGTCCCTCATGCTCAGTATCTGTACCATATAAAAGCTTGTTTCGGCCATGGGATAAAAACTTTTTTTTTTTTTTTTTCCATGCAGTTCTGAGCAAAAAAGTCAGAATCATGAGATAAAAAGTCACAATTACCTTTTTATTATTTATCCCATAGCAGAAACGGGCTTCCATAGTACCAAGAGCATGCATGTAATCTGAGAAACCTCTGTAGCACATTCAGTATTATGATGTTAACGATAATTGATCATTAAATTACAGCATTACACTGATGCATGAACACTCCCAAGTGTGTGTGTGTGTGTGTGTGTGTGTGTGAGTGTGTGTCTATGTACCTACTTAACCATATTTTGGGGACAAATTTGTACCCAAAAGTGAGGTAAACCTGACACAAATCTCCAAAAACCTCCCTTTGGGGATGTCCTCATTTGTAAAACGGGTTTAAAAATAAACTAAACAAAGTTTTTTAGAAATTGTAAAAATGCACAAAGTCTCCTGTGAGGCTAAGTTTAGGTGTAGGGTTGGTGTAGGGCAATAGCACACACAGTTTGTTCAGTATAAAAACCATTACGTAAGTAAATTAGCTAAGTAAACGTGTGTGTGTGTGTGTGTGTGTGTGTCTGTGTCTGTGTCTGTGTGTTTGTACCTGTGATGCAAGCCTCCTCATGGCTTCCTCCTGCCTCCTCCTCATTTCTGGAGTTCCAGGGCAACTTCCTCCTCCCAGTGTACCATAGGAAGGCTGCGGCTGTGTGAGAGGGATGCCATCTCCATCTGACCACACATGCAATCAATCAATTACATTCACTCCAGCCTCATTGGAAAAACATGCCTATGGTGACATTCTGTAAAAGGATATGTATGTTTTGTGACACTTTTCAAAGTGAAATGCCCAGTGAGTGGCGCTAAAAGTGTCTTCAGTTTTATCTGGACCAGATAAGCATGAATCTGGCAATGGTTTATTACATTGGTTGTTGTATGTATTGCAGCAGTTCATAAATGAAATGTTCAGTGAGCGGAACTAAATGGTTAATGCACTTTTGAAAATAGAGTACCATCTACACTAAATCTGACCCTAAACCTAACTGAGAGTTTATAAAAGCAAACATGAGATAAAAAGATGCATTTGCTGAAGCAATCATTTCATTTTATCTTGCTTCCAGAAGTCCTTGAGCTCTTTTGACTCGTGTTTGACAGGTTTCGTACTCGAGCGCTTTTCATCACAAGCGTAATGCCGCACCGGGTGCGCTACCGAGCAAGTTTACTATGTGAGAAAAGCCAAACATATGGAGCTGGTTTTGTGATGCAAACATCAAAATGTATTCGTTTACAAATCATGCACTGTGGTAAGTGTTTCGAGATCATAATATACTATTGTGCAAATAAATTGTGAAAAAACAAGCCTTTTTATTAGTCATTAATGTCAGTGTTTTTCAGCTGCTTGCACACTAAACCTTCACTCGTCAACAGTTTCTGAAAGCTGTCACTCAAACAGCAGAAGCACAAACCAAATATACAAAACCAGACACTAATTCTCAGACTTTGACTCAGTTTTCAATTTCATAAAACACTTTTTGCAAAACACAACACACAGTTCTCTATGTAACACACACAAATCTAACAGGAATTAATCTTATGGCAAAGGTGTTTGCAAATGTTTGCTTTTGAGATGTGTTTGTGATATTTTGATTTTGCAGTGCTTCATTTTGCAAGAGATGTGAGGTGTTTTGCATTTTGTGTGCAATTCTTGCATTTGTGTGTAAAGTTTTGAAAAAAGAGGCAAAGTTTTGAAAACGTGTGTAAGCAGTTGAAAAAACCTGTAATAATCCTTACGTTTCGGCGAGGCCTGTGGGCTGTCGGAGGCGATCTGTCTCATGCGGTTTCCATGGCAGCTGAGAGCCACGAGGCGAGAGATGATGGCAGTTTTGCCGAAGCCGATGCTGCCCACCAGAACCACGCCGCGATTGGTGGAGGAGTGGGAGGGGCGCAGGTAGGCATCGACCTCCTGGAAGAGCCAATCACGGCCAGTGAACACAGAGTCCATGGTGATGCTGGGCACCTCGAACAGAAGCGGCTTCAGAGCGATGTCCTGCAGTCGGTACGGAGCGAATCGCACTGGGGTGGACAGAGAGAGCACAAAATCATGAATGAATATGAAACACATGCTCCCACGCAGATGCATCCACAAAAATAACCTAAAAACAATCAGACACATACACTAACATTAAAAAAGATTAATAAATACTGTAATGAATGTATTTTGTTCATTGTTTGTTCATGTTTGTTAATACATTAATGTTAGCAAATGTTAACAAATTTTGTAAAGTGTTACCATTTATTTGATTAGACACTCTTTTTGATAAAATGTCATTAGGATAGAATAGTTCAATAATTATTATAGATAATAATTGTTATATTACTGTGTATTATGCATATATTTATATACGTGTATTTACATTATATTATGTGTTTTATTATTATTAATTTATATTATGATTCTATAACATCAACAACAGCATTTATTTTTACTCATGATATTAATAATTCACATATACAGTGCATTAAATAGTATTATATTATAATTATTTCAAATAATTTATTTTATTATGTTATAATAATTCTAACTGTGATGATATTATTAATGATTATTATTCACTAAAAATACAATTATATAATCAGGTGTATAATATAGGTGAAAAAAAAAATTAAAAAAAAAAAAATTTATATATATATATATATATATATATATATATATATATATATACACACACACATACATACAACGTATAATATAATAAAATGAAATTAAATGAATTAGAAATTAAATGAATTACAAAAATATTTTATAGGGCCCTACATTTCCACACATCACACAACTCATTCATCCACATCACAAAGTACAGTACGATACAGTCATTCCTGCAGGACTCCTGCTACTCATCTGACAGCACAGACGCAACAGAGATCATCTTTGCTGGAACACACACTTACGTGACTGAGACTGCCAGGCATGGCTGTTAGCGGAAGCTGAGACACACACAGACAGGCGACAGGAGAGAGAGAGAAAGCAGATCACTCCAGATCAAACATGCAGCGGGTGAAGACTTGAGGTGAGAGGATGGGAGAGACGGTTAAAGAGGACACACAGAACTGTGGGAAGGTTATAACACATATCTGCATTAAAAGCACCACTCTCATCATCCAGAGATCTCAAATCCATACATTTACACTTGGCAACTGGCAAATGCAAGTATAATCAGGCTTTTTGATAAGGGTGAGAGTGATGGACTTGACCTCGACTTTTGTGACCAGCACAGCTTCTACAGTGCCAGTCAAAAATTTAGAATAATTACGATTTAAATGTTTTTAAAAGAAGTCTTTTCTTCTCAGCAAGGAATGTATTTGCATTTATTTCATCATACAAATACAGTAAAAATAGTGAAATATTATTACAGTTTAAAACAGCTGTTAAAATGTGAATGTGTTAAACTCATTTATTTCTGTGATCTGCAGCTGTATTTTCAGCATCATTACTCCAGTCTTCAGTGTCACATGATCTTCAGAAATCATAATAATATACTGATTTACTGCTTGAGAAACATTTCTGAATATTAGCAATGAGTAATGAGTGATAAAAGAAACATCACAGTGATTCTAGCATTTGATTTCATCGCTACAGTGTTAGTAAGGATTATAATATACACACACACCTAGCAAGACTCTGGATTATTGGCCGGTTCTTGAAGTCGAGCGACTGGTTGAGTGATCAGTCATGACAGTAAATGGCTCAGATGAAGTGCTGCTAATCCAGTTAAGAGGTGAAGTAAGCCGTCGCTCACATATAGACGGCTAATCATGATGACTAGTACTGTGAATGTTGAACTGAGAGGAATGACGCACAGTAAATTCCTGCACTTATGCTACAGGAACGTTATGAGTTAAGCTCTATAGTACGGTGATGCATTGCTGCCGCAGACATAATATTTTTTCCACTCAATTATGTCATAATAACGAGATCTTTTCTCGTTAAAATTACATGTTTTCTCGTTATAACGACATCTTCTCATAATAACAAGATCTTTTCTCGTTAAAACTACTGTTTTTTCTCGTAATAACGACATTAATAAAAAAGATATGTTTTCTGTTATAATAGATATATGATAGATAAAAGATGTCGTTATAACAAGAAAAGATCTCGTTATGACGAGAAAAGATGTCGTTTAATGAGAAAATATCTCCTTATTATGACATAATTTAGTGGAAAAAATATTATGTCTGTGGCAGCAATGCGTCACCGTACTATAAACAACATAACTGGCAGAGAAAATCATTTCAATCATCCCTCAGCTGTTCTTAAATGTTTGCAGTTAAAATAGGCCACTGGTTGTTTTTTTTATGTTTCTTTGTGTAAAAAAATGTATATTTTTTTTTTTTCTGTGTCCATTCAAACGTTTGGGGATAAAACTTTTATTCAGCAAGAGCTTATTAAATTGATCAATAGTGATAAAACACATTTAAAATGTTACAAGAGATTTCTATTCCAAATAAATGCTGTTATTTTGAACTTTTGATTCACCAAAGAATCCTGAAAAAAGAAAGAAAGTTTTCAGCATTAATAATAATAAGAATGAGAAGTCACTGAAGCCTGGAGGAATGATGCAGAAAGTTCAGCGTTGATCACAGCAATCACTTATTTTACAATATATTCACATAGAAAACAACTGTTTTAAATTGTAATAACATTTCACAATATTACTGTTTTTACTGCATTTTTGATTAAATAAATGCAGCCTTAGTGAGCAGAAGAGACTTCCTTTAAAAACATAAAATAATGACTAGATATATACTATTTAAGATATAAATATTGGATATTTTTGCAATTTTGTCACACTAGTCTAAAGTTAACACATCACTTAAACATATTTTTGGCAAAACATTTTAAATTCATATTTTTTATGTTTTTATGTGTGTGTGTACCTGGTATTCATCACATTATGAAGGCCAAATGTCCGCACACAGATAGCAATACCAGTAAATATTGACCTTGTGGGGACATTTTTTTGGGCCCCATGAGGAAACAAGGTTATAAATCATACAGAAAGTTTTTTGAAAATCTAAAAATGCAGAATGTTTCCTGTGTGGGGTAGGTTTAGGTGTAAGGCGATAAAAATACAGTTTGTACAGTATGTCAAAAACACTCCATGGCTGTTGAGTTTAACTTCAAATGTTAGTGGCTGTCAGTACGAGGGCTCCTCGAGGCGCTGGTTAATAATAAGCCATATTGTATTATGAGAGTCACCTTCACGTTTTCTCTCCTGAGCATGAACCGGATGCAGTGAGAGCTATTTTAATTATTCACCAGGTGAGAGCAGCTCAGCAGACCAGCAGGAGCAACACAGCCCAACGTCACTGACCGAGAGTGTGTGTGTGAGTGTGTGTGAGCATGTGTGAGTGTGAGCGTGTGTGAGTGTGAGCGTGTGTGAGTGTGAGCGTGTGTGAGTGTGAGCGTGTGTGAGCGTGTGTGTGTGTGTGTGTGTGAGCGTGTGAGCGTGTGTGAGCGTGTGTGTGTGTGTGAGCGTGTGTGTGTGTGTGTGTGAGTGAGTGTGTGTGTGTGAGCGTGTGTGAGTGTGAGTGTGTGTGTGAGTGTGTGAGCGTGTGTGTGTGTGTGTGTGAGCGTGTGTGTGAGCGTGTGTGTGAGCGTGTGTGAGTATGAGCGTGTGTGTGAGCGTGTGTGAGTGTGAGCGTGTGTGTGAGCGTGTGTGAGTGTGAGCGTGTGTGTGAGCGTGTGTGAGTGTGAGCGTGCGTGTGTGTGAGCGTGTATGTGAGCGCGTGTGTGTGTGTGTGTGAGCGTGTGTGTGTGTATCTGGGGAAATTTGAGGTCACTCCAAGGCTCTGGTCTCCTAATGATCTGCTGCAGATGAAGGATGAGTGTGAGAGTATGAGTCCAGCAGATGAGGCCTGTGTGAAACCTCAGCAAAGCACCAGTGTTATTTCACCATCACTGAGATACTATTATAGGCTTTTATTTATTGATTAGTTTTTATTTATTTTTATTTAATTTTCCTTTTTTTCCCTCTATTTATTCATTTTATTTTAGCTATTTATTTTAGTACATCAAGTCATCAATTATATATATATATATATATATATATATATATATATATATATGTGTTCTTTATTCAATAAATGTTTAAAATGTTATGGTTTTAGTTTATCTGTTAAATAAGTCAAACAGGTCAGATTTCTGCAATAGTAACTATCAAGTGAATGTGTTTGTGTACACAATAACTAGGGTTTATATATTTAACATCAATAAATCCCAGTTGTTTCAGTCTCATACATTTCAACTCAGTATATTTTTTCCACAGCTAGCTATATTTTAGCCATAACTGAGTAAATGTTATTTCCACAGTTAACAGATTTATGTTGATTCTGAGGATCTTGAATAAATGCATTTATTTAAATAATTAAATAATGAATAATAAATGTAAATATTTAATGTAAATAATTGTAAAAAAAATTTTTTTGCAGAAATCTATCCGTTTTATTTATTTTGGATTAAAAAAATATTACATAGTTTTTTTGTTTTTATGTTAAAACTATCTAAAATCTCCAAAAGTATTGAAATTCAAAAATACGTAATTCAAAAACATAAATTTAAGCCTAAATATTATTTGGAGTGCCAAACAGGGCTATTTTAGTTAACAAACTAAAACCATTAAAAAAAAATCTTAAAAATAAATTACATCCTAAAGATCATGGAATAGTTTATTATTAATTATTTGCATCTATTTGATTTAATTAAAATAATCATATTTTCAAAATGCATTTATTCAGAATCCTTGGAATCAGCATAAATCTGTTAACTGAACAATTTTGCGAATAAACAATGAACATGGTAAAATACGACAGGAACAAGTAATATTCAGTTAGTTAAAATGTATCAGACTGAAACAACTGATATTGACTTTATTACTATTACAGAAATCTGACCGGTTTCATACTTGTGCGACTGACAAATACACATCACATCAAGTTTATTAGATTGTTAAATGTGTGCAATCCAAATGGATGTAAATTTTATATGCAATTCAAAAACATAAATCTTAAATGTAGGTCTAAATGTGTTTGGGAGTGACACGGAAACCCCGGGACAGAGAGCAGATGAGGATGCAGTGCTCTGTGAGAGAACACCGTGATAAACGCTGATCTGCGGACGCTTTCTGAGCACGTCTATCACGCTCACCTCGCAGGTCCTGGCCGGCCGTGTTCTGTCGCGTCATTCTCAGCGAGGAGCGCAGCGGAGCGTGTCTCTGATCATCCAGATACACCAGGTCCTCCAGATGAGCCGAGCTGGTGGCTGATGGGACAGAAACAAGAGCTCATCTGATCAATCAATCCATCTCATCAACACTTGACAATAAACCTGCAACACACTACACTATCATACATTTATTTAACACACATACTTATTTACATTTCAAATTTGCACATAACATACATGTACATACAAAATTGTCTATTTCGTATATATTGTGTTTTTGCTATTTTGTATGTTTGTATATTATTCTTTTTATTATCTGTGTCTTGTCCTGTCGCTGTCATTCTGTCGCTCTGTGGAGCTTCGGTCACATACCTGGCAATAAAGCTCATTCTGACTCTGATTCATTCAGACCTAAGACAAGCATTAGTGTTACTACTGTTTAACCCTTTAACCCATAAAGAGATATCACAAATTTATTTATTGCTATTTTCCATCTTATTGTGACTCAAATAATACAATTTCATGATTTTATTTATTTATATTTCAAAACATGACTGTTATTTTTTATTTTAACGTTTGTGTCCCCAGGATACGTCTCCACTTTGGGGGAATAAATTCACTGAAATCAGAACAATGTTTATCAATGCTTGTTACAACATGGTTGTGATTCCTGAACACTGTGGAGTAGACTATTGCTGAAGTGAAAGCATTTCAAAATAAAATAAAGTATAAACAAGTTATAGAATTTTAGGTAACATCATTTCGATAGTCTACTTTAGACATTCTACTAAAAGTAAGTAACTTTGCAACTACATGTCAGCTAGCAGTCATTAGAGTATTAGTAGACTTAATATCTTCCAACACTTTATTTTGATGGGTCCACAACATACAACATACTGAGTATCAGAAACTTAGCAAGTACATGTCAACTTATTCTACTAACCCTAAACCTACCCTAACAATCTACTCTAAGTAACTTTGTAACTACATGTCAACTAATTCTCATTGTTAGTAGAAAGTCTAAAGTGGACTATCAAAATAAAGTGTATGCTTACAAACAGTTTGTCACATGAAATGCATATCGTAATCTGACAAAAGGCCAGATTTACAGCACACAGTGGCAGGCTGGAGATGATCACAGTCGCCCGAAGAAGTCTGATTAAATCCGGATCAGGAAAAGATACTGTATATATATATATATATATATATATATATCCTTCAGTCCAGGACTGGACGCTTTAACCTCTAAACTCTCATGGAGGAGCAACTCCATTGAGTCCTGGCATGAGCGTGTGTGTAAGCAAGACTCCTCTGGTGTTAACCGAGCATGTGTGAGCCTGTGGAGGTCCAGGTCTGCTCTGTCTGGACTGAATGTGTGATCGTGAAGAGATCTTCTGTATGGAATGAGCGCAGCAGCTGGGAATTCTGGGAGGGGCTGGACTGGAGTCAGAGCGGCTCACAGAAAGATGGGATTTGTGTGAGAAGGAGCCAATATTAAAACAATTAGATTAACAATCTCACAATTTGGATTTTTATGGTTTTATGGTTTTGTGTAGTTACAGCGGGTAAAATAAGTATTGAACACCATTTTTCTCAGTAAATATATTTCTAAAGGTGCTGTTGACATGAAATTTTCACCAGATGTCGGTAACAACCCAAGCTATCCATACATACAAAAGACAACAAATCAAAGAAGTTCAGAAATTAAGTTGTGTAATAAAATGGAATGACAGAGAAAAAGTTCTGAACTACTGAAATGTATTTAATTCTTTGTACAAAAGCATTTGTTGTTGATGACAGCTTCAAGACGCCTCCTGCAGGAGAAACTAGTGGCATGCATTGCTCAGGTGTCATTTTATCTTCAAATCTTGAAGGTTCTGTGAGTCTCTTATGAACTCTGATCTTTAGTTCTCATTTTCTATTGGATTCAAGTCCGGTGATTGGCTGGCCGTTCTAGCAGCTTTATTCTCTTTCTCTGAAACCAGTCCAGAGTTTGCTTGTGTTTGGGATCACTGTCACCCTCATCATTTCATCTTCATCATCCTGGTTCTGTAGGTGTTGGGACTGAAACAGCTAATATTAATTTCCACTGACGAGGGGCAGGATTGCTTTCTAATTACTGATAGATTTAGATTGACTAATTACTGATGGTGTCTTGGCTTTCCATGCCTTTTTGCAGCTCCCTTTCTTCATGTGTTCAGTACTTTTTTCTCTCTGTGTCATTCTATTTTTTTTTACATATCACTTATTTTCTGAACTTATATGTTTGGCTTTCTTTGTATGTATGGATAGCTTGGGTTGTTACCCACATCTGCTGAAAATGTCAAGTCAACAGCACCTTTAGAAATATATTTACTGAGAATAATGGTGACGTGTTCAACACTTATTTTACCCGCTGTATAAACTCACAATTACGAGTTAACATCTTGCAGTTCTGAGACTTTATAATCTTTCAATTTTAGACCGCAGAATACAAACTCAGAACTGTGAGCTAAAAACTCAAAATTAGCTTGATTTCTATTCATTAATTGAAACAAGAATTGCAAGGTGTAAAAAAACAACAGAATTATTCATTTATATTTACCAGTTCTGAAACAAAGTCAGAATTGTGAGATAAAAAGTCAGAATTATCTTTTTTTCTTTTTTATTCCGAGTACAAAATGGGTTTAAAGTAGCTCTACAGAAAATGCTTGTACAAATAAATAAAACAATAAAATAAAACAAGACTTTTACGTATCAAATATGAAGTTTTGACATGAAAACCAATGGTGTTTGACGTTATTAATATCCAACCTGCGTCATAAGCCGATTACAAAATGATCAAGTCCGAACCACTTTTATGGTGCATTTAAAGCGCATAATTATTATGATTCATATATAAATGTGATATTATCAGTAGTATTATGCTTGTTGTCATTATTAGTCATATTTTCATTATATAATGGTGAAATAATCATGACAGGCCTAGTTTCTACTGGTGCTCAAACCCATCTGAGAGCACAAGTGTAATTTTCTGAGAGAGACTTTTGTGTTATTTTCAGCTCGATGGTTATTTTTGACAGGGATAACATATTCCACAGAGCTCAAGGAGTCTTCTCAGAATGGCTTTGTGTGAGTGGACGTCTCACTGTAAGTGCATCACATGAAATAGAAAGGGTTCTCTACAAAAAAATAAAGTAATCACGTTGAAATTGATTTTGGGTGTGCTTGTGTGTATATGACAAGACAGCCTTGTTCTGAGATAATACGTTTAAAATTGAGTTTGAGTGTGTGAAGACGTGTGTGTGTGTGTGTGTGTGTGTGTGTGTGGAGCCACAGCTGCATCTTATTCCATAAAACCACAGGTGAACGAATCTGAGGTTCTGCTCGCAGTGAGACGGGAAAACAAGCAATTATAGCAGCTTTCCGATAGAATTAAAGACGCTCTGTTCTCACGAGGAGCTTCCAGTTCATTAAAATCGAGCTGAGTCAGGTTGAGCTGCCCCTACTGGACCAGTTAGAGTCTTGTTATGCAATATGGGAAATATAAATGTAATAGAAACTATTCCAGCCAAGCAACACAGCCTGACTTTGCTCGGTGCGAGATAAAGGACACAAAAATGAAGGTTTTGTTATCATTTAATCACCCTCATGTTATTCCCAACCCATATGACTTTATTTCTTCCATGGAACACAAAAGAAAATGTCAGGCAGAATGCCCTGTCTGCTGGTTTCTATCCGCTGAAAGTAAATGTGGATAAGGATGGTCAAGCTCACAAAAAAAAAAGAAATCAAAACCAAGGTTATTATTGTTAACTAAATTATTACAAACATTTTGTTAACCAAAAACAATTTGAAATAGAAACATAAATATTAGATGTATTAGAAAAAATATTAGAAACATTTTTTTATTATTAAAATAAATTAAAATTAAAGCTGCAGTCCATAAGTTTTGCCTCTTTGTCGCCATCTCTGTTGAAAACCTGGCCTAGTTGGAGATGGCGCCGCAGATGGTAGCTACTGTGCATTACTCTTCAGTGTTTGTACTGTTTTTGTTTGTTTTTCCTGTTTTTTGTTACCCAAATACCTGCTGAACATTCGGCAGAACACACCACAAAATCTTTTACCGGATTTTGACTACTCGGACGTTTTGCTGGACAGTGTAGTTGGCGGAGCTGTAGCTCTGGTCAAACGCTTCAGGGCGCGCAGACGGGGGAAGCGAGCCGGATTTAGAACGGCGATGCCTAGCATCCATCTGGCGAATCTCCGCTCTCTACCCAACAAAACGGACGAACTCCTTCTGCTCTCCCAGACAAACAAGGACTTTTCTAACTCTGCTGTCCTGTGTTTCATGGAAACCTGGCTAAATGGCGACATACCGGACAGCGTGCTACATCTGCCTAATTTCCAGCTGATCAGAGCAGATCGGGACGCGGAATCAACGGGGAGATCGCGTGGTGGCGGGATGTGCTTTTACATCAATGAGAGGTGGTGTACAGATGTAACTGTGTTAAAGAAGATGTGCTGTTCAGATCTAGAAACACTCTTCATTAACTGCAAGCCGTTCTATTCGCCGCGGGAGTCCTGCTCGTTCATTCTCGTGAGTGTCTACATTCCACCGCAAGCACACGTTAGCACAGCTTTACAGAAACATACCGATCTGGTCACAGACACAGAACAACAACAGCTTTACGGAAACTCACTGATCTGATCACAGACACAGAACAACAACACCTAAAACAGACTTTGTTTTAATCATTCTCGGGGACTTTAATAAAGCAAATCTCTCCCGCGAACTGCCAAAATACAGACAGCACTCACATGTCCCGCTGAGCGAATCATTGGTACAACCCTCCCCACTCTCCAAGAACTGTACTTATCCAGAGTGAGCAAAAGGGCTGGTAAAATCACTCTGGACCCCTCACATCCAGCACACTCCCTCTTTGAACTGTTACCATCTGGTCGACGCTACAGAGCTCTGAGCACCAGAACGACCAGACACAGGAACAGTTTCTTCCCTCAGTCAATACATCTCATGAACACTCAACAATAAACGTGGAACACACAACTCTTATTTATTCACTACACTTGCTTACTTTTATCAAATTTTTTTTCATTTCAAATTTGCACACATCAGACCTGTACACCATAATTGTTTATATTATATATTGTATTTTTGCTGTTTTGTACATTGCCTATTTGGATATTTGTATTATTCTTTATTATCTGTGTCCTGTCCTGTTACTGTCTTTCAGCAACCTCAGTCCCCATTCACTTTCACTGTGTGGAAAAGAGCAGCCTAGACATTCTGCTAAACATCTATTGTGTTCCATGAACGAATGAATGTAAACAATGCAGGCATTTTTGTTTTTTTTACGTGACCTATCCCTTTAAGCTCAGGTTTTCTTGTGTTACGTCACACCTCTCTTCTAGAAACCTCTAATTAGGACATTCACATGTCTTCAGTATCTCCCACAACACAATACCTCTACAACCTTACGTAATGTACAATCTGCACTCCTCTGATTCCATTCACACCTCCTCATCTCCCGGTTTCTCCGCCGGTCTCTGTGTGGATGAGGATCTGGGGACTTGAGATGCTTTGATCTCCTCCAGCTGGAGCTCAGCCAATCAGCAGCCAGCGTTCTCTCTGCCTTCATCTCTCTCGCTCCACTTCTCACCCTCAATCCTTTACCTGCCAGTATTCTCATACTGTTTTCTTTCATCCCCCTTTCCTCTCTTTTATTCATGCCTCGTTACATCATTCGGGTTGATAGTGAGTATTTCTCGCTCTCTTTTTCACTGAGATCATCATTTACCTCAGTACATTATTTATATCGCTGCCCTTTCATCTTTCTTTTTCAGACTTTCATTTTTTCCTCCTTCACATCTCTCGTTCGGAAAAGATTTGTTTTCTAAGCGATGTTTGAGTTGCAATGATTAAGTGACGACTACATGCACTGATACAAATGATCTCTGTACACTGAAAAAATGATACCCGCACTTAGTATTTTTGTCTTGTTTTTCTGTACAAATATCTTGTCAAGATGCATTTACTTCAGAAGCAAAATGACTTGAAGGAACAGCTCATTCACAAATGAAAAATAGCTGAAAACTGACTCACGCTCAGTTCATCCGAGATGAAGATGAGTGTGTTTCTTCATCAGGTTTGTATAAATGTGTCTCTGCATCAGTGTCTCAGCAATGGATGCTCTGCAGTGAATGGGTGCCGTCAGAATGAGAGTCCAAACAGCTGATAAAAACATCACAATAATCCACACCACTCCAGTCCATCAGTTAACATCTGGAGAAGAAAAAAGCTGAAACAAATCCAGCATTAAGATGTTTTTAATCCATAATAACGCTTCCTCCAGTGAAAAAGTGCATCTCCTGTTGTCTCTCACATCAAAATCTAGCCACATATTTGTTTAGAGCTGTTTTGTCTTGTAAACGCTGCTGGATCTGCAGATTTCTCTCCTGATTCAGACCAGAACACTTTTTCACTGAAGGAAGAGTTATTATGGATTATGAACTCTATGGTATTTTAGTTAAAAACGTCTTAATGCTGGATTTGTTTGAGCTTTTGTCTTCTCCAGATGTTAACTGATGGACTGGAGTGGAGTGGATTATTGTGATGTTTTTATCAGCTGTTTGGACTCTCATTCTGACGGCACCCATTCACTACAGAGGGTGAACTCTTTATATAATAAATTTTGAAAAATGTCTTACTAAGTTTATGCTTAAAACAAGACAAAATCCCTGCCAGAAGAGCAAGAAATACCTTATTGAAAACATGTAAATTTATGTTTGTTATCCCACTGACAGATTTAGTTTTTTTTTACTGTTCACACGATAAATTCAGTAAACAAGACTTAATTTCTGCAAATCAAGACAAAAATACGGAGGAAAAACATTTTTGCAGTTTTTATATATCTAATGGATTTTGGGAAATTCATATTATCACAAAAGCATTTTGTGAAGTCTGTGAACATGCTCTTATTAATGACTTGTTATGCTCGATGGGATCCCAGCAGCCAGCAAAAAATAAAAAAAATAGGTCTAAATGCAAAGTGAATGTGGGCTGATAAATGTAGTTTTGGAAATTCAGCCAAGGTGAAAATATATTGCAGTTTTTCCAAACCTGGAATTTTTACCCTGCTCGTCTGACAAAAACACATGTTTGATTCAGACCAGATTAAAATCACAAAGCGATTTTCACCAAACCGCCTCAAGAAAACTAGTTCCATCCAAACAGGCTTTAATCTCTGGTTTCTCTTACTAACAGGGTCTGATGGGACTCTGCAAACATGCATTAGTATTAATAATACTTCAGCTTGCTCCGGTACTATTAGGTTAAGCCCTGAGTTACTGCAGATATCCAGACGGCCACCGTGGAGATCTGCCTCATTGTGATTCTGACTGACTGATGTAAAAGACACGTTACGATACATGTTTAATGAGTACATCTGCTCCCACGATCCTGCACTGAATAAACAATCATTGCTGTCTGCGACCGAGACAAACTAATGCATTCTGATATGATTCATTCACCCTCGAGTCACTACAAACCCACGTGACTTTCTGTCTTCAGGGGAGTAAAATAGGCACATTTTGGAAGAATATACTGGCTGCTCTTTTCTTGATTAAAAACATGAACACATCATAAAAAATCATTCATCCGACTCATGCGCTATATTACAAGCCTTATGAAGCCATATGATAACTTTGGGAGACAAACAGACTGACAATTTTCCTCAGTTCACCTGTCAAATATGGTGGTTGTACTATGGTTTATTCTCAATAACCCGTAGCATTCAGTGTTCACACATCATTTTTGAGGTCCATATGATTTTGTAGTATATTTTCGGAGGGGATGAATATTTATGACTGTGAATAATCACTTCTCGTATGCTGTATTGAATGTAACCACCAAGTCATATTGACCATCTTTATTATAATTTTTAAAATGGATTTTGGTCATTTTGGAGCTTGACGACTCCAGTTTTCATTTACATTTTTATGATATGAAAGGAACAGCCAGAAAGTTCTTCAGAAACTCAGCTTTTGTGCTTCACAGATCAGTGCAGGTCATTTGGGATTTAACTTTAACAGCAGATATTCCAGTATAACAAAAGATTAAAAAAAATATTGTTAGATCATGTAAATCAACAGCATATTTTACAGACTGTTCTAAACACGTTATAATATAAAATATGGGCTACTAAAATAAGTCATCAACAAAAACAATAGACTATACGTAGGAGTAATATATACCACATTAATAATACATTTTAAATAAATGGTTGAAATGCAACCTATAAAGCTGTTTTCAGTGGAGGGGAACATTAATAACTGTGAATAAGTCATAAGCCTTGCAATATCTTGGCATATGCTGTCATACTGACCACCCTTCAGCTGATTTTAAGGTGTTTGAGGTAGACAACCTCAGTTTTTACTTAATTTATTATATGAAAAGAATTGACAGGATGATTATAAATAAATGTTAAGAAAACATTTTTTTTTTTTTTTTAAATGTTAAAAAAAAAAAACAACAGCAAAGAAAATATATATTCATGTATTAATAATGAATACCAAAACTACAATAAACAAACAAACAAGACAAATAAATAAATAAACATAGATCACTTTTATGTTATGTATATTATTATAATTGTTTTTAGGTTTACAACTTTAGTCTTTATTCAGTTGATTATATAAAAAGAGCAGCCATAATATTCTCCAAAAATGTATCTTTTGTGTTACACAGAACAAAGTCTTATGGGTGTAACAAAGGTCCTGGCGATGAGTGAATAATGACAGAATTGTCATTTGTGTGTTAACTTAATTCTGTAGCTATTCCTCTTTAGATGACAGTATATTTTCCAGGCCGACCTGCACAGCTTGCCACAGTCAGGTTTACAAGACGATTAATGCCGCTGTCAGGTATGTATGGTTTTTCAGAGCAACTGCATCACTCCTGATCACAAGCGTGAATACCAGCCGTTTTCTCCATTAAGAAATAATCTTTTATATCACTTGCCCTTTCGAGAGCCACTTTCTTTTGAGATAACCATAAGTCATTGCTCTCTCTCTCTCTCCTAAAAACGCTTCTTCTCATGAATACAACAATGCTGATTACTTGGACAATAACACAATCAGCCAGCAATGAAGAGGCACTGCGTTATATAAGAAACATATCATCATCAGACAGATTTAGCTTTTACTTCAGGGAGCGAGTGCTATTCCACAAGGCTCATCATTACCGCTGCTATTAGACGCCTCATCTCCTGTAAACGCAGAGCTGAGACACGCGGTCTGTGACCTGTCTGATTCAGTTTGATGGCTCTGAGGCTGCAGACGGATGAGAGAGATTGTTCTGACCCGACTGAACACAGGAGAGTGCATTAACCTGGACACCCGGGTCAGCCGTCAACCACAACCCAATCAAGAACGCCTGTCACACTCCTGATCTGAAGATGAATATGAGCTATCTGACTTAAAATAGATGGCATTTAAAGAAACATTTCATTTCTCAGTAGAAATTACCCATGAACATGTGACCATATGACATAACCTATTTAAAAACTATTTAAGTCAGCTTATCTTATTTTATTATTTAATCATTATTATTACTACTTACTATTAATTGCCATGATCATTAGATAGATATAGATAGATAGACAGACAGACAGACAGATAGACAGATAGACAGATAGACAGATAGATAGAGTTAGTAATTGAATGAACTTTGATCAATTGTATATATTTAATTACATTTAATAAATGAACTCATTCTTCAAAGCAAGCTTGCAAGAGGAGAACATTGACAGCTGTTCTTGTGTTCTTTGTTGTTGTGTGACTATTGAATTTCCTTTCATTGCAATTCAAATCCCAATTCAGCATTCTGTGGTTTGTGGTCAATTCAATTCAAATTCCAAAAGTCATGAAGTGTAACAGAGCCGATTCTCATATTCTGAACGTCGCCCAACCCTTTCAGTAATCAACATGACGTCCAAACATCTTGTGTTGTGAGTTTGGGCTTTTCCGCAGGAAGCTGTTCCCGTGCAGCAACAGGAAATCACATGACCGCTGATAAAGAGAAGGAGGCGGGGCTTCACTCACCTGCCACTGAATTGGGGCGGGGCATGAGGTAGAGGGGGGCGGGGTGAGAGGAGCAGTGGCCGGAGCCGGGCTCGGGGATCTTGTTGAGGCTGAAGGTGGAGGCAGTCATGTTCTCATCCACGCGGTACAGACTGGAGTCCAGAGTAGATCTGTGCGAGTGCCAGAGCTTCAGGCTGCTGCCTCGAGAGCCGTCCCCGTGCTTCCCGCTCCGGTCCATCGGCTCCGAGTAACTGGTCAGGGTGGCTGGGAAAAGAGACAAGCTGTCACACCAAGACCACTGTTGGGGAGTAACTAATTACGTGTAACTAAATTACGTCATTTAATTACACAATAAGGTAACACTTTATTTTAAAGTGTCTTTGTTACACAGGTTACATGTATTTACTATTATAATAACAATTAATTATGGATAATTGCATGCAAGTAGCCCTAAACCAAACCCTAATCCTAAACCTAACCATATAGTAAGTACATGTAGTTAATTAATATTACTCAGTACTTAAATGTATAATTACACTGATTACAGTTACATTTATTTTAGGTTACACTTTATTTTAAGGTGTCCTTGTTACGGTTACTGAAAATGTGTAATTAAATTAGTTACTTATAATGATTACAAAGGGGGTTACATTTGATTTTTTTTCCTCACATACAGACAGATTTAATTGATTTCTTTCATAAATTGCATTGACTGCTCTAAAATAAGTACTTACTACTGTAAGATTAACCCTGCCTGCTTTACATATTTGAAAATCATTAACAGTTAAAAACATTAGAAAAGTAATCAGAAAGTAGTCAAATGAAATCAGGTACATTACTTTAATAAAGTAATTGAAATAGTTACATTACTTATTATATTTTAGATAGGGTAACTTGTAATCTGTAACCTATTAGATTTTTTTAATAATTAGCCCAACGCTGGTCAATATAAGAAAGTTCTGCTAGAGCGGATCATTTCTCCAGAGGACCGCGAGTAAGGTTTGAATACTGTATGAAGAGCGATTGCACCAATTAAGTTCCTGCAGAAGCGCATGGTTTGGCTTGATTTTCAGTGCATTATCTTTAGATATGCTTTAGAGCCGTAAAAATATCTTCCAGCTGAAGAGTGAGATCAGCCTTGGTGAGCAAGAAACCCCAGCTCACAGATGAGCACAGGGCAGGGACTCACCGATGATGCCGCTGTCTCTGCTCTCCAGGGTGGATGTGGGGCTGGAGAAGGCCTGTCCCGGAGCAGCAGGAGGAAGGGTGGAGCAGGGGCTGCAGGCGGGGGGCGAGGCGGTGCTGCTGGTCAGAGTGGAGCATGGACTCATCCTCCCGCTCACTCCTAAACCCTGCACACACACACCTGAGCTCTCAGTTCATCAGCCCTGCCTGTCATTACCATCAACACATCACAACACACACAGCTCCTCGCCCTGAAACATATTCACACACTCACATACACATACACATAGACATACACACACACACACACACACACACTCACACTCACACACTCTGTCTCTGCAGTTATTCAACACTATTCCTGTTGTTCAAACCATTCTCAGGATTGCATGCAAACATGAGGAAAATGGGCAACTGCATTCTGGAAACTGCTGTATCAACAGAGCGAAGAGCGAAAGGCTGTCTTTATGTAATTCACTAATTAGAGGTAAACCCATTTGAATGACATATGTGGCCTCTTCTCTGCAGAAGGGAAGATCTTCTTTGAATAAAGCTGACACCTCAAAGAACTAGTTTTTAGTGTGAAAGTGTGTAAAATTCTGCTTTCTGCATCGTAACATTATTTTCACGACAATTAATCTCCCACCTGCCAAAAGTGTTATTATCATAACGATAAATATCATTACTCTATAATAAAAAACAGATTATTATTGTAAAATATTTAAAATATCATGATATAATTGGTTTAATTGACTGCTTATTTCCTTGTTAAAAAAAGACAATTTCAAAGTTCACTTCAGGATTATAGTACTGGTGTATTTATCATTTGTGGAGCTTGACAGCACCAGACCACCATTTACTTTCATTTTATGTGAATGTTCTTTTGTGATCTATGAGAAATAAATATGTTTTTATATTGGGATGAACTATCCCTATTATTCCCTTAGACATAACTGTATGTACATTTATTACAGTTTTAATAAATCACTTTAATCCAGCTCTCAATCAAGATTTTTTTTCTCTCAAAACAGTAAGTTCACCTTAGTGTATATATATATATATATATATATATATATAAACAAACAAACAAATATATTATAGTTTAATAAAAAACTATAATAGTATGTTTATAATTGCAAAATAGCACTGCTCTGAACAATTTCTTGTCCACACCAGATTTGTGAAGCACATTTTGAACTAAATGCTGATGATTTGCTGATCAAAAATGAAATGATTCTCTGTGAAACTCTCATATAACATTTTCTAAACATTTGTGTAGTGTGTCACATGCAAAATCATTCTAATAGCACTGGCCAGTTTACTGACACAGTCACTAGATTTTAAAGAATGACTGAGTATTATATTTAAGTCATTATATCATTTCCAGACATGCAATTGTCCCATAAAACAGTGACAAATACACTTACAATTTAGAGAAGTCTGATTCAAAAATGGGCCAAAGCTATTAATAAAAAACTGTATTATTATGATATATTATATTATAGTACAAACAGTACTGTTTTACAGCAAGAATTACAGAAATACTCAAAAGTAAAACATCTGGACATTACAAAATGTGTTTAATGGTCATGAAAATCACATCACAATAAATTAAATCTTAAAAAAAAAAAAAAAGAAAGTCCTAATCAAGCTTCACTTTTCTTAATATGTTGTAATTTGTAATATTTTAGGGTGAAGCAGGAGAGACCGGGCCTCTCTGAGTGTCTTAAGGAGGTGTGTATTTATGGCCGGAGAGGAGGATGAATAACTCACCTGTGCATCATCAGGCTCATCCATGCTGTACTGCGGCCCTGGAGACCCCTCGCTCACTTTATCTCCGAGTAAGAAGCCAAGACGAGTCATCAACGTGTTCGCTGCCTCGTCCACTGAGGGAGGGGGGCCAAGATCTGGACCTAACCCCCCTAAAGAGAGAGAGACAGAGACAGAGAGAATGTAATGAAGTCAGGTGTAAAGTGAAACAGAAAACTAGCTCACCACAACAGAACAAGTTCATTATGAGCCTCACATCTTCCGCTGCGCATGTCAAGTATGTCATGATTATGGAATCCACATGAAAATTCAACAATTGAGTAAGTGATTTCCCACAGATCTTAAATGACAGCTCACCCTCGGAGCCCATCAGTCTCTCTCTGTGTTCTCTTAGCCATAAAATCAGCCTGCGCTCTTTCTGTAGAGCTGCTGCGTGACGACATACAGAGACGAGACCGACAGACACAGACTATATCACCAGCTCACAGAGAGACACGGAGAGATACAACAGCTACGACTGCCAAGAAGACACACCGCTAAACCTGCTGAAAGACTGGAGAGTTTCATTCGGAGGTGGATATTCTGAGATGGATAGATACGTGAACGATAGATAGATAATTTTGTTTACACTCACTACCAGTCAACATTTTTTGAACAGTAAGTTTTTAAAATATTTTTGTAAAGAATTATCTTCTGCTCACCATGCCTGCATTTATTTGATCCAAAATACAGCAAAAGCAGTAAAATTGTGAAATTGTCACACTGCTCTGGGAGCGAGGAGTTGAGGAGCATGTCAAAATCCCTTTATTGACGCGATCACAGGAATACACAGAGCACGGGGGTTAAACCAAACAGTACCGGACATAAGACACGGGGAAACACAAGGCTTAATAACTCTGAGAAATCAAACGAGGAAGAACTGAGACAGGTGAGGAGTAATCAAACACAGACGGAGACTAATGAACTAATGATGACACCAAACGAGGACAGGAACAGGAAGACCAAATAAGGGCATGAGGAAACAAGAGGGTGGAAAAACACAGGACACAGGGACACAAGTCTGACATCACACCCGCTATGGCGCTATGGAGGCCTCAAGGGACAGGGACAGGGAGACAGGACAGACGGTCTCCAGGGCGGCGCCCGTTTCGGGACCCACGGTGGAGCAGGGAGCTCGGGAGGCCATTGTGAAGCAGGGAGTTTGGGCGGCCATGGATGTGCGGACACTTGGGGGCGCTGCGAGGAACTGGTGCCGGAGGGCGCTCAGGAGGAGCAGGCACAGCATAGCGCTTTTGAGGGGCCGGCACTGGCTTGGAAGGAGCAGCGACCGGCAGGCTTGCCATACGTACCGCCGGTGGGCTTGGGAGAACCGCGGACAGCAGCGGTTGACTGGTGGTTGACTTGCGTTGGCCACGGGCGGCGGCGGGCTTGGGATAGCCCCGGATGACGGCAGGCTAGTTTTGGCTCGGGGCCAGACACTCTCGGGACACAAGTCTGACAGAAATGTTTTCTATGTTAATATATTGTAAGCTGCAATTTATTTCTGTGATCTGCAGCTGTATTTTCAGCATCATTACTGCAGTCTTCAGTGTCACATGATCTTCAGAAATCATAATAATATACTGATTGGCTGTTCAGACATTTATTATTATTATTAAAAACAGTTCAGTCATTTTTTTTTTTCAGGATTGTTTGATGAATAGAAAGACCCAAAGATCAGCATTTATCTGAAATAAAAAGCTTTTGTAATTTTTTTTTATTTTTTTTATAGAATTATAGAAATTAATACTTTTATTTAGCAAGGATGCTTTAAAATGATCAAAAGTGATGATAAAGACATTAATGTTACAAAAGATTTCTATTTCAGATAAATGCTGTTCTTCTGAACTTTCTATTCATCAAAGAAACCTGAAAAATTCTGCTCAGCTGTTTTCAACATAATAATAATAATAATATTGATAATAATCAGAAATGTTTGTTAGCAGTAAATCAGTATATTATAATGATTTCTGAAGATCATGTGACACTGAAGACTGCAGTAATGATGCTGAAAATACAGCTGCAGATCACAGAAATACATTACACTTTAACACATATTCACATAGAAAACAGCTGTTTTAAATAGGAAAAATATTTCACAATATTACTGCTTTTGCTGTATTTTGGATCAAATAAATGCAGGCTTGCTGAGTAGAAGAGAAAAACATTAAAAATCTTACTGTTCTAAAACGTTTAACTGGTAGTGTACATTAGTATGATAAAACAATAATCCATGAGATATATTTACTACCATGGTAAAGTCACTGTAACACACAAGTTTGTGTGGCTTATTGCTTTTATAAAATGTGCCAATATGCCAAAACACAATACTGTTAAACAAAAGTTACATCTATTTCATTATTACACTAATGTTACATTATTACATAATGTGCATCACTTTTGTGTTTAAAATCATTTACAACAGTTTTCAAACGCAGGAAGTTAAACAATTGATTCTGATTCTGAATGTTAAATCTGAGTCCTGAAGCAAAAGCAGTTGTGATTGATCGCCCTGAGCCAAGTTTAGTCAAGCCAACAAAACACAACGAGAGAAGAGTTTAACATTCTCATGCTCATTCACAGAAACACAGGAGAAACTGAGACGGACTGAAAGATGTGGATAAGAAACAACAAACCACAACACACCTGTTCCCTGACACGCCATTCCTTTAACACAACACACATGAGTCCAGCGTCCGGCGCGCAGGCAGTGTATGAACGTGTGTGTGTGTGTGTGTGTGTGTGTGTGTGTGTGAGAGAGAGAGAGAGAGAGCGAACTGTGTGTGTGTGTGTGTGTGTGTGTGTGTGTGTGTGTGTGTGTGTGTGTGAGAGAGAGAGAGAGCGAACAGTGTGTGTGTGTGTGTGTGAGAGAGAGAGAGCGAACAGTGTGTGTGTGTGTGTGTGTGAGAGAGAGAGAGCGAACAGTGTGTGTGTGTGAGAGAGAGAGAGAGTGAACAGTGTGTGCTGGGTGTGTTCTTAATAAGTCTTCAGTCAAACATTCAGCTGTTTTGGGAAGGTCAGGGTGGACTGTCCTGCCCCACAAAACAACACAGCATTGAATAAAGATCAGAACACAACACAGCTAATGAGAGGACAGCTGGAGCGCTCCAGTCTGCGCTGAAGATCAGATGGGTCTCATGTTGCTGTATTACGTCAAATTGTATGTGTTTATTTGTATATTGCTTGTATTGTGCATGCACATTGGGGGGGAAAAAACTTAGAAATTCCTTGAAAAATTCCTTGCATGAAATTAAAGTGGATGCAAATGAGACAATGCTAAAAGTTTAACATACAATATTCAATACACTTCTCCATATTGTGTATAAAATGGTGATTTATTTTATTGAAAGGAACTATCAATTAAACCAAACATCCTTTCCAAATGTTACATTCAAGACATAAAATGCAGTACTTACACTGTAATTAAAATAAGCCACGTTTTCCTTACTATTACTATTTATTTTACCATTAATATTTAATAATTGTTGTATCATACCTTTTATCATTACTTTTTGGTAGCTATATTATTATTATTATTATTATTATTATTATTACTATTTGTCAAGAAACAGAAGAAAGGATGATATAATATAACATTCTGTAGTAATAAAAAACAATTATTTGAACAAATATTGCATAACATACAGTAAAAATGAAGTTTGAATAATAACCAATGCACGTTTACTTACTATTATTATGTATTTTATTACTACTTATTTACCATTAATATTTAATAAATGTATTATTTAGCTTTTTTGCAATGTGTTGGTAGTATTTAAATTGTTATTATTATAACAGTTTTCCATTGAAACAGAAGAAAGGATGTTATTTAGTAATCTGTAGTAGCAAACAACAACTACCTTTATTTAAATATACGTTTTTAACAAATATTACAGTAAGAATAGAGCTATAAAACTAATGTGATATAGATCAGATAATTGCCTTTTACAAGAATTTAATGATAATTTGTTTTTGTTTTTCTCAGGAATCATAAACAGGTCAACTTGCATTGCTTTTACAAGTAACCCATCATTTTCCCTGTCTGTTGTCCTCACACACCGTGAGAGTGAAATTCCCCTTCATGCACAACGACAACAACACACACCAACCAGACCGACGGCTTTCCTCAATCAGCCCATAGCAATAACGCATATGCATGATCTGATACCATCTCCAAAGCTTGAGCAGCTGACCCCGAGTCAACATCAAACAGGCGTCTCAACATGTTTAGAGTCACACCCTCCACAAGCCTGTCATATATTAACACTCCACAACACACCGCTTTCAATCCATTCCAGCTCCTACAGCGGATAAAAATACCACCGACTGCATTCTCAAACACAAATATCTATGGAAAGAACTGCAGCATTTTTGCTCTGTTTTCCCTAAAAGTGAAAGAGCACTTACTGTATCATACAGTCAGAAAACACTGGAAACTTCACACATACAGTAATGAACCGGTCAGACCTAACTGACAGACAGCAGCCCGAGTCTCTGGATCTGCTGCTTATAAAACCCAGCGCTTGTGTTTGTGTGTGTGTAGGTTTTAGTGCATGTTTGTGTTTGTGAGAAGGTTTCAGTGAGAATGTCAGAGCTGGAAATGCATCTATACATAGACGGTCACAGCACCCACGCGCCGAGCTGCTATCTATAGGAGCAAACGCTCTCTGTGACGAACATCTGAGAAACTTCTCCTCAGGTGAGATCATTTGCTATTAGTGCATCGTGATATTTGATTATGTTCATTAAACACCTCTGTATTTCTGCATCAGATGGCTTCAAAGATGAGAGGAGCCGTGGTTTCATCCAAACAGCCTCTGTTGCCAAGGAGATTCAAAATGACTCATAAAACACAGTAACATTGTAGTTACTGTTTGTCAAGGAACAGAGGAAAGGATGATATTCAATAACTTGTTTCAATGCAGTGATAATCAATAACGTTCATTTACATACATGTTTTTAGCAAATATTGTAATGCAATATTTATATATACTGTAAGCATATTTACATATATATTTGGGATGAGATTTTTACTTTTTATAAAAAATAAATGATTATTTTTATTCAACAAGGATGCATTAAACTGATCCTGTACATTTTTACGATTAGATATTAATATTAGATACTACTTAGATACTGTTAGCATTTTCATTAATATTTTATTTTTTGTCAGTTTTTATTTTCTTTTATCATAATCTCAGTTTCTAGTAATTAAAAAAATAAAACTTTTTAGCTGTTTTTATGTCTTTATATTTGTTTATTAATTTTTATTTCAGTTTTAGTTATTTTAGTACATCATTAAATTTCCTTTGACAACTAGCTGAAATAAAACAAATATTTATTATTTGAGTTGTTATTTTAGGTAACAATATAATAACAACTATAATAACCCTGAATTGATCAAAAGTGACAGTAAATACATTTATAATGTTACAAAAGATTGACAAGTAAATGCTGTTGTTTTCTATTTTTCTACTTTCTATTGAAAAATAAAATGTATCAGTTTCCACAAAAATATGAAGCAGCACAACTAGTTTCAACGTATAACGTTACTAGTTTCAGCATTGATAATGATCAGAAATGTTTCTTGAGCAGATAAATATTATATTTATGTTTCAAATGAATCAAACAGATCAAACTTGTCAACTTCAGCATTGTTTTGGTCCTGACAGTATTAAAACATCTCCCTGTAAACGAGCTGAAATGAGTAGGATGTGATGACATGTACGGTCCTGACCAATCAGAGATCGAACGAGTGATCGGCTGAAATTCCCTGTGAGAGAAAGGCCATACAGATGCCAGAAGAACATATAAAGCACTTTCTCCTCCTCCTCCTGTCATCCTCACATTCCTGCACTGTGGAGACAGATGGTTGCTATGGCAACATGTGATTCAGTAGGAAGGGTGGCTGTAGTTTTGCGACAGCATGTCGTCTCTCTCTGTGGTTTTTCAATCTTTTCCCGCATGCTAGCGCAGCAGGAGCGGCCAGCGCTGTGGCACAGGAGCGAGAAGCAGAGATCTGAAGTCTGACAGAAGAGACGCTGTACAGATTCATCATCAACTGAGAACCACGACGGGGAGTGAAAGAGCAAACCGAGCAGCAGCCTAAACAACACACTCACACAGCGGCATATATATATACTGTATATATATTACCCTGCAGCACAAAAGTAGCACAGGTATATTTGTAGCAATAGCCAATAATACATCGTGTGGGTTAAAATTATACATTTTTCTTTTATGCCAAAAATCAGGTTCATGTTCCATGAAGATATCTTTAAATTTTCTACCATAAATACATCAAAACTCTGTATGCACACACATAACAATTATTTTAATATATAATTACAATATTTCATATAATAATATACATTATTTCATCATCATCATTTCATGTTTTATCTAGTCTAGAGCACCAAACATGCCACAGCTACAACCTTTTAGGCATTTGTACTATTACCTGATTTGCATAATTCTTTAATCAGGTGCTAAAACAAACGCAGACAATGTGCGGCAGTAAAGGATGCTGCAGGGAGTAAGTGCGGCTCGGTAATGAATTCCCCATCAGTGTTGGGGAAAGTTACTTTTAAAAGTAATGATTACAATATTGCCTTACTCCCTAAAAAAGTAACTAATTACGTTACTTAGCAACTTTTTATGGAAAGTAATGCGTTCCGTTACTTTTGCGTTACTTTTCAAATATGAGCAGGGTTTGATTGTTTGTTTTTAATAAAAGAAGTACTAATTATAGCAAATGTAAAAGCCCTTTCACACCAAAAAAGTGTACTGAATAAACCTCAGGCTGCAGGAAGAGTAAATTCATGTCTGTACAGTAGAACGCAGGAGAAGAAGGTTCAACACTCTTCAGCAATAAAACACAATGAAGCACAATTAGTTAGTTTATCTAAAGTCATTTTTGCTTATTAGTATGGTTGAACTGGATCATCAAAGGTCAGCAGCAAAGACGTTGGTTAATAAAATGGGATTAGATACATTTGTGTTATTTAGCATATTTAATTATTGCAGGTTTGCGTCATATTCTGAGTTTGCATTTCACTGTTTTAATTCACTTTGATGAATACTAAATCAGTTTTTTGCGTCACATCATGTTCACACAGCGCACTGTCAGTCAATAAATGGGGAATGCATTATGCATTACCCCCAACACTGTCCTCCACATCCAGCGGCAGTGTTTCCCACATGAGTGGATGCTGCAGAAGGGGTTTGACAGCGATGAGGAAGCGCTCAAATCAGCCGAGGCCGCTGACCGAGCTCTAAAACAGCTCCAGACAAACACACACCTGGAATACAGATGAGTGTGAACCGTGGCAACCAGGTGCCGTGAAGAAAACAGCTGCAGACGTCGCCTTGGGTCAAGATTGCAAAAAACATTTGTGATTTCACATATTTACAGCCAGAAATTCAGTGATTAAAGCTTCTGTAAAGGCAAATTATTCTGAAAAACCCTGTCAAAACTATAGAAAACTCACAAGGCTGTAGTTATTTGATCAACGATAAAGTAAAAACAGTAATATTGTGAAATATTACTACAATTTACAATAACTACTTTCTAAAATGTTTTGTTTTAAAATGTAATTTATTGCTGTGATATTTGAATAAATAAACAATAAATTACAAAATTATTTTAAATATGTCAAATTTGTGTTCAATTTATTGTTCAAAATGACCAAAACATAATATATCCAGCCCGGTGGCTAATTCGTACGACCTCACTTGTATAAATTCATAAAATGTTTGCTAAATCGTACGCATTTTACTAGTTGCACAATTTGTATGAATGCCCCTAAACCTACCCTCCACTGGGGTCTAGACAAATCATACTAAATCGTTAATAATTTTATTATATATATATATATATATATATATATATATATATATATATATATAAATAAAACTATACAGACATAAAAATACCAAAACTTATAGAACTTTAACTTCTATAAAGAACATTAATAAAATAAACATCTAGAAAATTGTTTGATATCTTCTGCAGTAATTCCTTCACTGGGTTTGTCTGATCTCACACACACACACACACACAAAAATCACACACTCTCTCTCTCACACACACACACACACACACACACACTCAAAACGGGTGTAATGACAGAGAAAGTTTACAAGCCTAGGTCTGAGCAGAACAGACCTCAGATGATGAAGTCAAAGGAAGGATTGGGTTCGACTGCCGGTGATGGTTTTGTAAAAGGCACAGATACATTCATCTGATTTAATTTCTGATCCATTATTTAACCATGTGATCTGATTATGGGCCAACAATCCATTCTTATGCAATGAGATATGAGAGGCTGTGCTATATCACAAACATATTGATCGTCATACTGGACAAACTATTTATATTTAAACATATTATTAAACTCATTAACTCAAAGAGTGTTTAAAATCGAGATTTTCTCAGCAGCACTTCATAATAAACATTTCACAATAAATAATGACAAACAAATCCTGGAGGTCTTCGTAATCTGGAGAAGTGTTAACTTGAGTATCTTGTTTTGACAGGAAACTTGGAACACGAACCGAACACACACCTCACCAATACGGCAGACTGGGACAGAACACAGGAGCAGACTGACTGGGGATCGCTGCAGAACACACTCGGGAGGAGACACTGCAGGGAAGGAGGCAAGTAGTAGGCATAGAGCTGTGATAGCTATGGCAGTCCTCTTCGCATGAACGAGACCGGACACTGGAGTGTTGTGAGGTGTGTGTGTATCTGAGGAGTGTGTAATGAGTGTCTTGATGATGTGCAGGTGCGGTGATTAGAATCAGGTGAGGGAGTGCGCTGTGACTGAGCCTGGCCAATCTGTGACTCTGACATAACTGTCATAAAGAATATACTTACAGTAAGTCTGAACTGAATGTAACATTATTGTGAAATGTGAAAATAGCAAATTAATAAAAAATAATTTTAGCAAAAAAAATTATATTAAATACAGTTAGCTGAAGCTTTAAGTAGGACTGAAGTACATCTTTATATGTCAGTTCATAATTACTTCTTTCGACTTTAAAATATGGTTAAAGTGTATGAATAGCATTTATGGAAAACTAAAATATACTTCAATGTCATTTATATTGAAACTTGAATGTCATGAAGTTGCAATTTAGTACATTTAAATATATTAACTTTTAAACATAATATCTAAATATACGCAAAAGTTGAAATGATAAACAAGTATTTTACGTCTGCTTTAGTATGTTATTCAGCACATTCAAATAAGTGTGATGCAATAAAGCACGGCGAAAGATTATTAAAACATAATCATTTAAAATGTAGCCTACTTCAAATAAAACTTTAATCTGACATTTTTACAAGTGCATTTTTTTAAAGTGTACTTAAGTGTGTAAAGAAACGTATATGAAAGTGACTCTTTATTTCTCAAAAATCTACTTTTAAGATCTGAAGTACACTACAAGTTCACTTCTCTTTCACAAAGGGAAATTAGCAAACATTTAAGCATCTTAATTAGTGTCCCTGCAGCACAAAAGCAGTCATGAGTAACACAGGTATATCTGTAGCAATAGCCAACAATACATTGTATGGATCAAAATTATACATTTCTCTTTTATGCCAAAAATCATTAGGATATTAAGATCATGTTCCATGAAGATATTTTGATCAGTAATCTGCATTGCTAAGAACTTCATTTGAACAACTTTAAAGGTGATTTTCTCAATATTTAGATTTTTTTGCTCCCTCAGATTCCAGATTTCCAAGTGCTCCAGGGTCACATATTGGTTTTCTGTAATGATAGTGTCAGATGCAATGGGACTTCAGCAATACTGGAAGTGCATTCTACGAGAGCTTCAGATGCACAAGAGCGGCTGAACATGAAACCGTCTGCAGAGATATGTGAAGCATTCACACAGAACGCATACTGACAGATGCCTCAACAACAGCAGGAGGCTGCGGATACAGTCCTTATGAGGACACTCTTCCTCACCGGATGTGTTCAAATACCACGGGAGACACAAAACCACTGAAGGTGCGTGTCAGCTCGCTGTGTTTCCGTGTATGAATGCTGTTTTTAGCTAGTGTGCATGAATGCTATCATGATGCTGAGCTCTGAACGCTGATATGCAAGACATGAAATACTGAATGCGTTCACTGATGCTGAACATCAATCAAACACAAGCATTACAGTAACCAGACGCCCCAATCTGATCAGAGCTTTTGCCTTGTTTTCTGGTAAACAAGATTTATTTCTCATGGGCTATTATACATGTTCAGAAAACATTTCTTGGATTCAAGCTTATTTTTAATTCATTCGCAAATAGTTATGCTTGTTTCAAAGCATAAATTAAATAACATTTACTGACGTTTTTGCCTCAAACAAGAAAAAAATCTATTGAGATAAAGTTGATTCATAATTTGATATTTTTAACATTTTTATTAGACAATAAGATAATGAGAGTCCAACAGCTGATAAAAACATCACAATAATCCACACCACTCCAGTCCATCAGTTATCATCTGGAGAAGAGAAAAGCTGAGACAGCATTAAGATATTATTAACTAAAATACGAGTCCATAATCCATAATAACTCTTCCTCCAGTGAAAAGGTGTTATGGTCTGAATCAGGAGAGAAATCTGCACAGATCAAGCAGCGTTTACAAGACAAAACAGCTCTAAACTAATATGTGGCTGGATTTTGATGTGAGAGACAACAGCAGATGCACTTTTTCACTGGAGGAAGAGTTATTATGAATTATGGTATTTGAGTTAAAAACGTCTTAATGCTGGATTTGTTTCAGCTTTTGTCTTCTCCAGATGTTAACTGATGGACTGGAGTGGTGTGGATTGTTGTGGTGTTTTTATCAGCTGTTATCAGGACTCTCATTCTGACGGCACCCATTCACTATACTTAATTATGCATGTTTACTTTCTCTATTTTTAGATTTATATTACCTTTTCCATCACCTACCATTCATTTAAAGCTCATCTTAAAAAATATTTTAATTTAATGACACTGTTAAATGTACTAGTGTTTCTCACACTAAACATCAAACTTTTTGCATTTAAAACATAGTTTGTTTGTTTGTTTGTTCAATTTGGGACAGTACTATACAATTTTGGTAACACTTTAGTTTAGGGAGCACTTCTCACTATTAACGATTTGCTTATTAGCATGCCTATTACTAGTATATTAGCTGTTTATTAGTACTTATGAAGCATATATTAATGCCTTATTCTGCATGAGCATATCAGATCCCTTAATAAGCAGCAAATTAGGAGTTTATTGATGCAAGAGTCATAGCTAATAGTTAGTTAATAGGTAGAACTGAACCCCAAACTAAAATGTGAGCACAAATTTAATATCACACTTTCCTATCTGCCATTGTAAATTCTAAGTAATTATCATCTTGTTATCAGTCAGAATGGTAAAGTCAGTGCATATAGAACTGGATGATTAACACAGTAAAACTGTCCAAACAGCACTGTATGATGGCATTTGTTGTTGTTACACTAAACACATTTTACTTTACAAGCTTTGCGAGTTAATAAATGTCATGTCGCATTACAAAACTTTGATTCCTAAAATAAGCTCCATTTCCTTATGCAAGATAAAGCGTATTATACTTCTGATCACTGTGAACTCTGACAAGCTGTAGCACGGTGCATAAATTCATGAATCTAATGCTCTTCAAAGTCCGGATCACTGTCATGAGAAACAATTATGTGTGTTTTGTGTGCTTCAGGTTAATGTAAGACACAAAAACACACACTTGAGAGGAGAACACACACTCAACAAAGCAAATCCTGGACGGGTTTCAGCAGAGCGTGTCTAATACTTCCTTCAGATACAACATCTGCTGGCTGTTCAAGTTCACATGAGGTCAGCTGCAATGAAGACGTGTCTCAAAACACTCACACCACCAGTGCGCTTTGTTCCTGTGTGTGTGTGTGTGTGTGTGTGTGTGTGTGTGTGTGTGCAATGAGTGCATATGCTGGAGAAATAGATGTTTGTGATGATTCAATGAGAGTTTTACATTCCTGTCAGTCCTCAACACACAAACTCCCAGAACACAGATGCTTTTCAAACAACACAAACCGAGTCATTCATGTGCATTTCTGTCAATCACGCAACCTGAAGTGAAATATGCAGCATTTGAATATAGTCAGAGCTGAGAGAACATTAATCATGCATTTATATGTATTTAAAATCATGCATTGGTTTGTAATTGCATCACAGCTTTGTACTAGTGCAATTATCAGAAAAGGATCTGAAACAAAGAGACTGAGCTGATTTAAATCAGTCATCACATCAATATTTAGAAAATAATCTACACACTACATACAAAAATGGTGACGTACAAATTTAGATTTTCTTCTTTGGTGATTCTGCTTGTTAACATCAGGTGTCTTCAATAATGGTCAATCATCACTCAATTAATCACCTAATTATCTCATTAACTTTAACACTGCGTCAGTGTTTATATGAGTCCCGTGAGTCTACGCTCAGAGTTAAATTAACACTGGGGATTTTGCTGTGTACAGTTTACAGCGTGTCAGAAAATACAGCTGTGATTTCAGTTCTGATTGAAAGAATATATTTAAGCACAAATTCATTCCAAATTTTTTTTCTTGAAAATGCTGAAAAAGTGAGCGTGCAAGTTATTTGAGGCAATGCAAGTTATATAAAAAATATATTATATACATATAATGAAAGTGGCAATATAAAAATTACAGTAAAGACATTAATAATGTTACAAAAGACTTCTGTTTATAATAAATGCTGTTCTTTTGAACTTTCTATTCATCTGTGAATCCTGGAAAATAAAAAGCATCACAGTTTCCACAAAAATATTGAGCAGCACAACAGTTTTCAACATTGCTAATAATCAGAAATGTTTGTTGAGCAGTAAATCAGTATATTATTATGATTTCTGAAGATCATGTGACACTGAAGACTGCAGTAATGATGCTGAAAATACAGCTGCAGATCACAGAAATACATTACAGTTTAACACATATTCACATAGAAAACAGCTGTTTAAGATTGTAATAATACTTCACTATTTTACTGATTTTACTGCATTTTTAAACAAATAAATGCAGCTTTAGTGAGCAGAAGAGACTCACATTTTACTGACTTTGACAGAATTTTAAGAATGTATGCAAAAAGTGTTCAACCTCTTTTTTATGCATCTCATTAAACAGCATTATGTCTGAAGTATATATCAACCATCTGACACAGCACTGGAAGTCTAATATTGGCTTTAAACATCATGTTCAGAATAAATCTGAAACATGAAGTGGATGATGGCATGAGGTCTGAATAAACTACAAGGTTCCACCTGTCAAATTTCCCAGCATTACCCTCTTGTTTCTCAAGAAAGCTTTGGAAGTGCAGCAAAAGCATGTTATGAAGGACACACTCAGCTTCTCCGCTGTGTTAATGAGCAAACCAAAACACAGCTAATAACGTCAGCCACACAAATCACAGCACTGATCGCTCCTCAGCGGCGACTGAACACCGGGAATTTGGCGAGCTAATCAAAATGACATCTTTCAGCGCGTGTGTTGATTGTGAATAGAGCAGAGGACAGGAAGGATATTAAAAAGATGTGTTGGTATTTAATGCGTGAGCTGCGTCCAGGCCTGCGTCTCTGAATCACCCGCTGATGCTCAACAGCACAAGCAGAGGCTGTGTCGATATGCAGAAATTATATTTAGTGGCTTTATCAGATCATTGCATTAGCATGGTGTAGGATTTCTCTTCATTCATTTCATATTTACACCATAGTTTTGCTGGGAAAATGAAAACTAAGAAATGCACTCAGATCCTGGTTCAGGTTTGATCTGGTTCACTGTCCCATAAAAAATACATAAAGTTCCAAAAATACAAATTAGGCAACATCATGAATATCAGAATCATTTAAAGCATTCTTATTTGTTCAGAGGTGTTTAATATAAATGTAAATGTAATATCAAAGTAGAAATTGTGTTTGAGCTGGTAAATTTATTTCAATACATTTAATTATTGAAGATTAATTTATCAAAGATTTACATTAATAATTAAAAAAGTAATAATAATAATGTTTATATTATATATAAAAACAATGACTGATGGTTGAAATGAAAATATTAATAATAATAATAATAATAATGTAACTTTATGTATTATATGTGTTAATTTATTAACAATTACTGATAAAAAAATAGAACAATAATAATCCAGATTTGTTTAAATATATTGCTCAGCTAGAGGATAACACAACTGTATGTATGGCTCTTACACCTTCATTTATTTTATTCAATGTTATTTAAGTTACAAGAACAAGCTTTTGTATAATAAAGGACAATTACAAACATTCAGGACACTCTACACACCTCTATTTCTATATATCTTATATATCTTATATACAGCACCTAAAGCAGTAAGCAGCCCTGACAGGCTTCAGAAGAATATAACAAGAAGAATATACTTACTTACTTACTTACTTTACTTTTGTCATTTAGCAGACGCTTTTGTCCAAAGCGACTTACAAATAAGAAAAAGTAACTAAAACTAAAAAGTTACAACTCTATAAATACTATCTACCCACATATTTAAGAAAATAAAGAAATTAAATAAAATTAACACATGCATATAACAACAACATTTCAATAATAAACATATCAATGAAAAAATTAAATAAAAAGCTACTACTATCCCTTGCCGGTGTCCCTGCCCGGTGGAGTCGCACGGTAGAGTCGATGGTCTTTACACTCTTTACTTTTTTACTTTTGTCATTTAGCAGACGCTTTTGTCCAAAGCGACTTACAAATAAGAAAAGCACTGAAACACACACACACACACACACACACACACACACACACGTTTGTTTTTGTGAATTGTGGGGAATTTCCATATACTTCTATTAATTTTATACTGACCAAACAATATTTTCTATCCCCTAACCCTAAACCTACCCCTTACAGAAAACCTGTTTGCATTCGTACACTTTCACATAAACATAATTTACTATTTTTAATCATTTTTTCCCCTCGTGGAGACCACAGGCCGGCCCCCACAATGTCAAAACTTTCAGATTTTACTATCCTTGTAGCATAACAATGTACAATGTAGCATAAACAAGTACACACACAAACACACACACACAGACACACACAGATACATCACATGAATGTGCGGCCCAGATCACCATGGTAACGGGGGGAGGAGGACAGGTGCTCCAGCAGGTCCTTGTGCACATTCTCCAGATAAACACTGAAACATCCATTTACATCTGAGCCTCCATCCCGCTCTGATACAGCCACAAAATGCACAAATCTTTCACATATGAAACATATTTCTATTCTGTCACTGAGAAAAAGCATACAAACAAAACTGAAGCAACTGAGTGGCTTCAGAATGAGTCATTTAGAGTCTGATGTCAGTTTTTTAGGTCTAGTTTCAACTTTTTTATTTGAATATTTTAGATTTTATATAGATCTTTCATGCAGTGTGTAACACAGCTCTAAGTGAATGAACACATCCTGCTAGTTGCAGAGACAATATTTCAATATTTTCAGTCAGTTTACCTTGATGTACTAAAATAAATAAAAATAAATCTAAAATAAAAATGAATAAAAACGTCAAAAACTTTAAAAAACGCACACACAAATAAAAAAACACAACAAAATCACTACAATTTTAGCTAAAATTGAAAAGAAAAAAGCAACATAAAAATACAAGTAATAATAAAATTTTAATTAAAATGAATTGATAATATTAATATAAATTCCATCTGAGTTATGCTAAATGAACACTAATCTCATGTATATTGAAAAGTGCTCCCTGTTGAGTGTTTATAAGGTTTAACTCCTTCAGTGAGACATGTATCGTAACTATTTTGAATCTCCTGTTAAATATTGTTCAATATTTCAGTGATCTTGAAGCCTGTTCACTTATGGCTGATTGACTAATTGAGCAGGAGATGAAATATAGATGAGAGCGAGGGGAGATCCTGAGTGAAGAGCTCTCCAGCACCAGCAGCACGCTTCACACGCTTGTGTCAAAACCAGCACAAAAACTGCAGCCAAGACTGTTTTCTTTAAGTTTCATTCAAAATCCACTAAAACACACCGCTCAACAAAATAAATGAACCCAATTATTCCTCAAAAATTCAAATAAAAGTCAACTTATTTCAACTGGTATCACTTGCATTACTTGTAGACTATTTTTAAGTTCCATTAAAAGCCACTAAAAAGCTCATGCAGCAAATAATGATAATAATAATAATAATAATAAAATTACACAAACAAACAAATCTATAAAAAGTAACTTAGTACCTGTTATCCCTTGTCTTTCAGATGTCTATATTTCAAGGCAAAAACTATTTTCAAATAATAATACTAAAAAGATAAAAATGAATAAATAAACACCACTTTTCGACTATTTTACATTCCATTCGAAGCACACTGAAGGTGTCGCTTTTGGAGCGGTTTCCCCGGTAACGCTGAACACAAAGCAGCACTGCTTCACAAACACTGCTTTATCGGGCGTTGCAGGCGAGATGAGATGAAAATGAGACTAATCGGCCAATCACCGCAGATTAGCGTCACGCAAAGGAGGGGCTTGGAAAAATGTATCGTTGAACGAATTGTTTGGGAGTCGTTGAGCAAGTAAGGTAAAAATAAATGCATATTATAAGACAATGAAAGTATTTTTTGACCTTGCATGCATGTCAACCTGTTGTTGGGGACTCCCAAAACTATGGCGTTATTTTACTGCCAAATGTCGAGAGCGCATTTTTGTAGCACGAAAGTAGATTAATATAATGTGCGAGCGCGAATCTCCCCGCTCGCACGTGGATTTCCTTTGCTCTCGCACAAAACCTGACACGTGCTCTCGGATATATGCTGCTCTCGCGCAGAGAGAGTGCGCGCACTTAAAACGTGTCTCTCCTGTCGCTCAAGTGTGCACTCAAACTTTGTACTGTGCACTCGCACATCTCTGTGCTCTTGCGCTAGATATTCTTTTCACACCTGGATTAAACGTCAAAAGTTATCAACCAATCAGATTTTTCTACGACTGACCCGATGAAAATACTAGGCCTACATGAAGAGGGAACTGATCCTGGAATTTCTCTACAATTTAATAATATTTAGTCATATCAAATGTATATTAGAAATGGCTAGGAATCGGGTGCATGGATGATTTATAAAAAATAAAAAACCTAGTTTGTCTAAACATTTGGTCAAACCCCTCTGAGCGATTTATCTAAACAAACAAACAAAAAAAAAAGTATATGATTCTTAAAGTTCATGTGGCCATGCATGTATTGTGTACTTGGGTTGAAATAAATAAATATATATATTAATCTACTTTCGACATTTGGCAGTAAAATAACGCCATACAAAACCAAAATATGAACCTTTCATTACCCATAATTGGAGCACTTTAATTTCCAGACTGCCGCTGTATGCACAGAAACCAGTGTACAGTAATAAAACAGTGTCACATTCATCCGGTCATTTCAGTTTGAAAGTGTTGTGAAATATGCAAGAAGCATTGTAATATTTTGCACAAATGTCACCAATCGCACAGTTTTTTCTCACAATTATGAAAAATAAAGTGAGATTTGCGAGATATAAACCATTTTTTTTCTCAATTGCAAGATCATATCTTGCAATTCTGACTTTATAACTCACAATTGCGAGTTTATATCTCACAATTCTGAGAAAAAAAAAGTTATGAGATGTAAACCCAGTTGCAAGAAAAAAAAGTCAGAATTGTGAGATGATAAAAATTATCTTTTAAATTTTTTTTATTCAGATGCGGAAACTTCTATGAGGTAGCTAAACATTGAATGTTTAAAAACTATTTTGTGATAGAAATGTTAATCAATCACAATAATATCCAGTGCTGTATTAAAAAAAAGGTATTCAGCTTCAAATGTAACGGTTTTGAATTGAAACAGCATTTATACTGTAATTTACATGATTCATGTAATGCATTTCGTAATTGAATGAAACCAATATGCGTTTTTAGCATATATGGCATATGATTAAGAGTGGTTGCATGCATATTTTAAAATAAAAATATAATTTGCAAATAATTGCAAATGTTTAAATGCATTACTTTTAACTCAGAATCATTGGAAAATTGTGTGCAAGGTGACAAAAAGATATTACAATGCTTCCTGCATATTTCATGACACTTTCAAATTGAAACATGAACCTGTTTACTAAGATGTTTGCTGTACGTACAGTGGCAATTTGGAAATTAAATATCTCTATCACATTTGATAAGAACATGAGCCACTGTGCTAAACCCTAGTGGTAGTGTCAAGTGAGATAAAAACACATTTGCTGAAGCAACCATGCCATTTTAGCTTGTTTCTAGAGTCTTCAAGCTCTTCTATTGTGACTTGTGTTTCACAGGACTTGCACTCGAGCTCTTTGTATCGCAGGTTCAATGCTGTACCGGGTGCGCTACTGAGCAAGTTTACTACATCAGAAAAGACAAACATATGGAGCTGCTTATGAGATGCAAACATAAAAAAAATCACGCACTAAGTGATTTGAGGTCATAACATAGTACTGTGCCAGGAACTGCTCGAAAAGTTGTTGGTGTTTTACTGAGACTAGTGTTTATTAGAGCTGGAAATTGCAGTGAATAGTATGTTTTTGGAATTTTGCATGCACGTTTTTCCTATGTTGATTATTTTACAATAAATTAAAGTTATTGTACTGTTTTCCCTTTTCTTTATTCCCTCTTTAAATCCTTCTTTAATTCCTTTAAATAAAAGGACATTTGTGACCATTACAACATCAAACAATTGGACTTTATTGAGAGCTGTGTAAATTGACTGCACATTTTCAAATATTTCCGCGAGTTTTGAGTATGCGTAAGATAGTGCTTATTTAAATTCAATTATGTGTACATTGCATATGTTATCATTAAATTTCATCAGCCACCATGCTCTCCAGATATCCGTACTGGCATCGGCATCAGTCAAATCCATTTACAGTATACAGAACTACATTTATGATCTATCTGCATACGAAGGGAATCTATGTAAGCGCACACATATGCTGGCCAGTGGAAGGCATGAGTGCTAGCTGTGGGGAAAGATCCAACACACTGTTAATCCCACGGCTCTGTTTTGTAAGCAAATCATTATCGAGACTATTAATGGCACACTGCAGAATTCTCCCTTCCTCCCTCTCTCTCTCTCTCTCTCTCTCTCTCTCTCTCTGTCCTTCACTTGCTCCCACTCAGTCTCTCTTTTCAGTCCATTTCTCCCACCTTCTCCATCTCCATTTCTCTCTGTCTGTTTTCGGGGAACCTTTTTAATGCTCGGCTTCATTTTTCCTCCCTCTTTCTCTGTTCCAAACCCTTGTGAGCTGCCTACGGAGGCATTTTAAGGCATCGCTGATGCGCTCCCGACGTGAAAGCTGATCTTAATGATTTTGACTCACAAGAGATCTTGTTTTAGCCAAATTGTAATGAATGTATTCTTCACAAGGAAGCCAATCCCATAATGCACTGCAATGAGCTCTGTGAAAATTGCTATAAAATTAGTATAAACCTATAATTCATTCAATATTAAAGTGGATAAACACTATTGAAATCAATTGAGTCTCTCATGCTGAGCTCTACCTGTGCTGTGTGTGGAGTTTCTGTCTATGTAGAGTGATCCAAATTAGCCAATATTACTTATTCAGAACACGTTATGTGATTTGGAACCATCTACATGCACTACACTGTCTATGTAGAGCGTTCCAAATCAAGAACGTGTAATTTAAAACACTCTATATGATTTGTAATATTCTACATGCACTATGCTGTCTATAGTGTGTTCCAAATCAAGAACTTATAATTCAGAACACTCTATATGACTTGGAACCAGTTACATACACCATGCAGAGCATTCGAAACCTTCTCAATCACTATGCAGTCTATGTAGAGTGTTCCAAATCAGTAACATATTATTTTGAACACTCTATGTGATTTGAAACACTATACTTTCTATTTGCTGTTTGTGAAGAGCGTTCCACATCAAGCACTTATAATTTAGAGCACTCTACATACACTATGCTCTCTATGTAGACAGAGCATTCCAACCCAATAACTTGTAATTCAGAACACTCTATATGACTTGGAACATTCTACATGCACTATGCGCTCTATGTAGAGTGTTCCAAATCAGGCACTAATAATTTTGAACATTCTACATTATTCAGAAAATTGTACATGGCATGCCCTACACTATAGTGTGTTCCAAAACAAGCAATTATAATTTAGAACACTGTACATGATTTGGAACAATAATTTCTATTCACTGATCGTGAAGAGTGTTCCACATCAAGCACTTTTATAATCATTTAGAGCACTCTACATAGACAGTGTGGGTCATGTATAGTGCTCCAAATCAAGAACATATCATTTAGAATGATTTGAAACATTCTATATGCACTATGTTTTCTATGTAAATCATTCCAAATGAATCGCCTGACTGTTAGGATGCTGTCTTAGAAGGAAGCTGTCTATGTAGGCAGTGAGACAGCTCAGTAGGGTTTGGAAAAGAGCTTCTGTGTTTCTTTTAGAAAAAAACTCTGAGCTAAACGTGACTGAAAACATTGGACGCTAGCCTCCTACTGACTGTGTTAACACATTGCCTGGGCTAGTTCAGCTAAACGACAGCAATGCTGAACATTACAGACCCAGAGATATTCGTAAGGTAAAAGAGGGGGCAGAGAAGGAGAGGAGACGTTTCGAAATGAATCACTGGGAACATAAGAAATCTGAACATTTAGTACTACATTAGTTATGCCACACAGAACAAAATGTGATGCTGTGAAACAGTCAACATCAAAACTAATATTCATCAGAGTCTCAATATACCTGGAAAAAAACCTTTCTATTCAACCATTCACTCTTAAATTCTCCATTTAAACATAAGACATGCTTAAAATACTATAACAAAGAGTCATAAAGAAATATGCATTGCTTGAAACTACAAAAAAGCCCATGCTAGACCAACAGATTCTCCTAAATATTGTCCCAACCAGTCAAACACAATTGTCTTAATAAAACAAACTGAACAGCATTACTGAAATGTTAAAGGATTAGTTCACTTTTAAAAAAACTTTTGCTGATAATTTACTCACCCCCATGTCATCCAAGATGTCCATGTCTTTCTTTCTTCAGTCGAAAAGAAATTAAGGTTTTTGATGAAAACATTTCTCCATAAAATGGACTTCATTGGGACCCAAACGGTTGAAGGTCCAAATGACAGTTTCAGTGCAGCTTCAAAGGGCTTTAAACGATACCAGACGATGAATAAGGGTCTTATCTAGCGAAACGATTGGTCATTTCAAAAATAAATAAAAAAGTTTTATAAGCACAAACGCTCGCCTTGCTCTGTTCTGTGATGCACGTTCATGACGTTACGTAATATGCAATGACGTTGAAAAGGTGAGAATTAGTCCCTGTACTAAAGTGTTACCAAATATTGGTTGCATATGGATGATAATGGAAATTCAGAAGGGTTGGGGGGGGGGGGGGGGGGGGGTTCGAGCAGCTTGAACCTTCTGTGAAACATCTCCTTTTGTGTTCTATAGTTTGATTCTCACTTCAAGTGTTTAAAATGACACGAGGGTGAATAGACGATGATACATTTGGCTCACCATCACTTTAAAACACTTTAAAGAAACCAGCACATAAGTTTACTTCAAAGGGCCCAAAGGTGTCTTTCTCGATCACCACACTGAGCCCTGAGGTCACACCCTGTTTGATCCTGATAAAACTACAAGCATTACACAGAAACTCTGCCATGACCTTGGAAACTGATAGTATAGCAATAACCATCCAAATGTAGCACAGGTGACTCTGTAAACATGCAACAATTGCGTTTGAAGCTTCAACATGCACCAGATTGCACCGAATGTTCGTTAATCATCAGCAACAGAGCAGCCTCTTGAGACTTTACAACCACATGCAAACCCAAGCTGCCTGGGTGCGATTCAGCTAACAAATCACGTAGCGGCCCTCGAAATGGTGGACGCCAAGGGGTCAAAGACTGAAACTGAAGAAAGCTGAGAACATTGCAGCACACTCCACCTCCCACATGTCCTCAGCATAAACACTCACTCAAACCAGCCTCGTCTAGACAACATCGCATCCTTCAGATTAAAACCATCCAACACGCAGATAAATCAACATACCATACTACCGCGGCACCCATCCATTTCTTCAGCGTCTCAGGAAGAGAGCGATTAAGTGCGTGTAGGAGGAGAGAGAGTGAGGTTAGGTAAGGAGATGTGTGGAGGGTGGGGTTCGGCGCTCACCATGCTCAACCCAAACCCCGCATTGGGCTGGCAGGTGGGTGTAGATCTGTCCTCCCTTTCCGTCCACGGACACACACAGCCCCTGCGATCCTCTCACCGACGGCCAGCTCATCCACGCGCGTCCACAACCACTCTCTCCGATGGAACAGCAAGGGTGGGATCGGGAAGGCGGCTCAGGGGAAGCACGTTAGGGAAGAAGCATTCCTTGGGTTTGGGTGGATGGGTAAACCTTAAAGCGGAGTCGCTTTCCAGAGGAAGCCTAGCAGCTCGTCTTCCTTCCACGCGGAGAATCCAGAGAGAGACAGCGAGAGATTGAGAGAGAGAGAGAGAGAGAGAGAGTCTACAGCTACAGTCCATGAATGGTGCAGTGCTGCTGTTGTCATGGTAACCACTGGGGAGGAGGCTGGTGAAGTGGTGAGGGGGAGTGAGAGAGAGAGAGAGAGACAGAGAGAGAGAGATGCTCTGCAGAGGGACACTGGAGCGCTGGAACGACAGACTGGAGAAACTGGAGGCTCTGGGTCTGCTGTGACCTCATGTTACCCTTGAAAATGCCATCTAGTCCATTCATCACATTATCAGTCTATGTTCATCTCACAGTTGCCCCTGCTTCTTGTTTTATAATCCATTCATTCATATGAATATGGGGTGATAAAAACATTAATGTGCTGTTTGTGCTCATTTAAACTGTTAATGAGATAGCATCAAAGTGTGTGTGTGTGTGTGTGTGTACTTGTTTATGCTACATTGTGACAAATGTCTCTACAAGGATAGTAAAACCTGAAAAAATGGGGGAAAAAATGATTAAAAATAGTAAATGATGTTTATGTGAAAGTGTAAGAATGCAAACAGGTTTTCTGTAAGGGGTAGGTTTAGGGTTAGGGGATAGAAAATATAGTTTGGTCAGTATTAAAGTAATAGAAGTCTATGGAAAGTCCCCACAATTCACAGAAACAAATACATGTGTGCACTGTAAAACCTGATAAGTTAAGAATACTCAAAACATTTAAGGAAACTTATTGCCTCAAAACATTCGAGTAAACGACCCCATTTTTTTTTTAAGTTAGTAGAACTTAAAAAATCTTTATGACAAATGGGGCGGGCCGAGAGCAATGTGAGCCAAGCCAAGCCTCGCTTCCATAATCCCACCCCACTTATCACAATAATAATTATATACAACTTGCTTCCATCAACAGCACATTCATTCAGATCTTTATAGTTTAGTACTAGTTAGCACCAGCACTCTGGCACATGCTAATGTAGTTATCTAAAGACTCAAAACAACACTTGCATATAAATAGTCATAAAACATGCAGTATATATTGTCTTGAAGTTTTGCTGTCCATCCACAGCCTCTTCACCACAACAGTAACACTACAAAACCAACATAACAGTAACCTAAGTATATCCTAACATAACACAACATTTAAGTACTTATTTATGTCTCTCTATGTTAATCTTGTGCAAAAACACACAAAATAACACTTAATTTCTACATTTATTTTCCTTGTTGTCTGATGCAAAGCAGGCTGGGAAGTAGAAAACGCAATAATTTTAAGTTCACCTTACTACAACGACATTTTGAGTATACAGAACTTATTTCAATTAAGTCCAATGAACTTTAATTATTATTTGAGCGAAATTAACATTTCATTTCATTCATTTCACTGTTTGGTTTTACAGTGTGTGTATGTGTGTGTGTGTGTGTATGTGTGTGTGTGTGTGTGTGTGTGTGTGTGTGTGTGTGTGTATGTGTGTGTGTGTGTGTGTGTGTATTTGTTTTTATTTTTCAATACAATGAAAGTCAATGGGTTCCAATGATTAATTGTTTGACAGCAAAAAAAAAATCAGGGGGGGGGGGTCACTTTTTCTTCTGTTTTGTTGTGTTTGTTTGGTGGTTTGGTTTAGCTCCACTCCTCTTCTCTTCTCTGGATGAGCTGAGAGTCTTAATGACGGGTAGAGCTCATGAGTGACTCCTGCTGCTCTCACTAATGTGCTGCTTGAAATGATCTCGTTCTTGTTCTCTTGTTCTTAATCCAAACCTGACATTCAGAGCACTTGAAGAATGAGCTGCTTTAAAAAGTGACATGTTTACTCATATATTTCTCCGTTTTCTTGGTGAGCATTAATAAAACAGGGCAGAGGTTTTCAACGGGCGGTCGGTGCGACGCTGAAGGGGTCTGTCAATTGTTGTTTGGTTTCAAATGAATTTGCGTGAAAAACAAGCTTTATACAAAATCAAAGTTTTAAAGTTTTTAACTTTAACCAAAGCTGAAGTTAAGAAGCCAGGGTAGAGTTAAATGTTTCATTGCCCATCCCACATTAAAATGTATTACGTAAAAAAGGATGGGGTCTGTAAGACTGACTTCTGCTCACCAAGGCTGCATTTATTTAATCAAAATTACAGTAAAATCTGTAATGTTGTGAAATATTATAATTTAAACTAGTTGTTTTCTGTGTGAATATGTGTTAAACTGTAATGTATTTCTGTGATCTGCAGCTGTATTTTCAGCATCATTACTGCAGTCTTCAGTGTCACATGATCTTCAGAAATCATAATAATATACTGATTTACTGCTCAACAAACATTTCTGATTATTATCAATGTTGAAAACAGTTGTGCTGCTTCATATGTGTGGTTTTTGTTTTGTTTTGTTTTTACTGGAATTTTTGGTAACACTATATTTTAAGGTGTCCTTTTTACATATGTTACATGTGCTTACTATTATAATAACTGTCACAAATCTGGTTCGTGGCCTTCTGTCCGACTGCCACAAGAGGTTGCCTCTCCATCATATTGACTCTCACACCACACATCACACTGGACTGCATTTCCCATCATCCATTGCACTGATGACACACACACAGCTGATTGCACTGATCACAGCCATTTCACGATCACACGCTCACACCTAAGAATTATCACACAATCACACACCCTACTTAAACCATGGACTTCCTTCCACAGATCGCTGAGTATTGTCTAGCGGTTAGCACTCTCCTAGTGTTAGCTACTTACCAAGCCTGTCCGTGTTTGTTTTTGTGTTCAGTCTCCTGTATTGTTCTGCGTTTATCACTCTCCAAGTGTTAGCTGCTTTACGGAGCAATTCCTAGTTTCCATTTCTTATTTTAGTTTAAATCTAGTCTTTTCGTGTTGCCTTGTCTGGTTCCTTATCTTCTGCCTTGTATCTTGGATTAACCATTTGCCTTCCATTTGCCCCTGCCTGGACCATTGCTCGTGTACCTAGATTACCTCTCTTGTCAAGCCCTCTGGATATTGTTCGCCGATCGAAGACTACGCCTGTTTACTAGGGTACTCATCTGTCTTGCCCTCAATATACCTGTTTGCCATTTGTTCGACCCTGCCTGTGTTTTTGACCATGTCTATTAATAAAACTTGCACATGGATCCGCACGCCTCACGTCTCGTTCGCCATTTTACAATAACAATTTATTATGCATAATTACATGCAAGTAACCATAAACCAAACCCTAACCATATAGTAAGTACATGCCGTTAATTAATGTTACTCAGTACTTAAATGTATAATTACACTGCAACAAGGATGCCTTAAAATAAAGTGTAACCAATATTCAATATAGACTCAGGTTTATAGAGCATTCAAAGCTCATCCTGCTCCATCCACATTCCCCAGGAATCAAACTCAGGGCCTTGTTGTTGCCAGTGCTGGATACTCTTAAATAAAGACATAAAATATTAAAGATCAAGAAGCATAAACGCATCAGCGATTCGAACAAACAGTTCAGACTGGCCAAAACGTGACTTGAATGCTAGTTTGCGATCCAGCCAGAATTTGTCTAACTTTCCGACAGCCTTGATTTCACTCTCTGCACTGTATTTGTTCCGGTAAAACGGACAGAGATTTATGGGTTTAATATCACTCGATGTCTCTCTGTCCTCTGAATGTCAAGCACCAGCCCTGCATGATAAACGCTTCACTGTACATGCACTGTATGCTGCACTGCATCTCAACTCTCAGAGAAGACAGAGAGGCTGGATTATTCTCTCCCAAATTTAAGAATAAATCAATTGTGTTTGAGCGAAGCTGAACTACAATTCACTGGGTCAAATAATGCAAATGCAACTACCCACATTTAACAATGATGAGCAAGCATCCGCAGGAATCTGATGATGCCATACTATATCGATATGAGAGTCACAATACAATAACATACAACATTCACTCTTAAAAATTAAGGTTGCATCTATGGTTCCATGAAGAACCTATAACATCCATGGACATTTTCCATTGCATAAAAGACTCCTTATAGTGAAAAAAGGTTCTTTAGATCATTCAAATGTTCTTTACACTACTTTAACCCTTGTGCATCAATAAAAAAAAAATTACACAGGTCCAAAGTGGACAATAAATGTCCATGTCAAAAAACGGTCATAAAAATGTGAAGCTTGGGAGCACAGACTTAAGTTTGGTCTCATTTTAAAGACGACCCATGGCAGATTATTGTTGATGTAAACAGAGTCTAAAAAGCGAAACCAAAAAGTTGTAGTTAAAGTTTACACAAAAAGTTATGTAAAAGTTATACAGGTTTAAGTTTATGAAAATGATTTATGAACAATATTTTATATAAAATATATATTTTATGAAACATGTTGAACTCTAAACCTGCTGGAAAATCAAAGCCATAAGTCTAAACAAGTTGTGTTCCAAATTTGAGGTTGATATATCAAAAAATGAGCTTTCAGTAAGATTTTGTTTGGGCGCAGTACCAAATTTTCCCCATTAGATGCCAGCAAAACTCTGCTGGTGCTCACAGTGGTTAAATTTGTGATTTGCAGTCTAGTTTTTTTCTCTCACATATTACAAGAACACACACATATACACACACTATTTTTTATGACACACATACAAACCACACTCCGACATCTAAACCAACACACCCACACAATTATAGCTGCATTATTTATCCAATCAGCTCTATAATACACAGAAGCAGAAAACAGGAATAAAGCGAGTATTTGCTTTATAGACCCTTTATAGACCAAACCTGAAAAAATGGCACCATCTGGGAAAAAAAAGTAAAAAATTTAATTTTAAAGCCTTGCCAACAGAATGAAAGCCTATTAACAAAAATTGCATTATTTTACAGTTAAATGGCACAGCGATTAAAAATAGCAGTTTTAATGGGTTTCAATCGGGACACTTTTTGTCCAAATGTTCCTGAGAGGAACTATTTTTTGTACCTATTGCAAAATAGATTTATTAAAGGAAATGGGGCTGAAATAGTAAAATTCCAATAAAAAATACACACCTGCAGCTGCCAATAACCCAGGCAAAATGACAAAAAAGACAAAACTGAAAAGGACTAAAATGTCCAAAAGGTTGCACAAGGGTTAAAAAAAAAAAAAAAAATTAAAAACTGATCACTGAAAAGTTATAAAATGGTTCTTCTACAGTATTGCTGCAAATATATATATATATATATATAATAACCTTTATTTTTAAAGTGTATGGAACCTTTACATTGCAAAAAAAAAAGTTCTTTATAGTGTAAAAAGGTTCTTCTGATTATTTAAATATTCCTCGCACTAAGTATTTCCTTTGGGAACTGTTCACTGAAATGTTCTTTGCTGCAAAAACCGCCTTCTGAGCCTTTATTATTAAGAGTGCATAATGACACACTACCTAAAGGCATTAAAATCAACGCTGCTTTTCCTTCTGAGAGGAATCTACGTCATCAGTGCCTGCCTTTTTCTCTTTTTATGATTTCTTGCTCAATTACTGGTCATCTTTTTATCATCTGGACTCATTCTCACTCCAGTTGCTCTTCACCTGAGCAGAATTCCAGCTGTAAATGTCACATTTCCATTTAGCTGAACAAATGACTGGCTGTGGAGGATGTGGGGGAGCTGGAGACGGGTTGGTAATTGGGAAGCGATTTGAAGAAGTCAAAGGAGATGAAGTGAGATAAGACGAGGTAAGTTAGCCGTTTCTGGGGTTGTCTCTGAGCTATTGAAGGGATAGTTCACCCAAAAATGGAAATTCTCTCAGTATTTATTCACCCTCATGCCATCCCAGGCGTGTTTGATTTTCTTTCTGCTGTGGAAAGAAAAATTATCCACATAATGCAAGTGTATGGGACCTTCAAAGTTGATGCTTCAAAAACCACACAGAACGAACACAAGGATAATCCATACAACCCCAGCTGATGAATCAATACTAACATTTAACATTTTCCATACCATAAATCTTCACTAGGAAAATGAATGTTATATATTTATGTACACATGAGTAAGAAAGCACAAACAGAGCAGTTTGACTCTTGATTACTGAATATTTTCAAAACGTACGGTTTGATTTCTGATGACTTTTAAGAGCTGATTCTTTTAGTGAATCAAAAACATACAGTGCAATCTTTGACGTCTGATTCTTGGTGACTCTTATGAACTGATTATTTCCATTAAAACCAAAATATACAGTGCAATCTGTGCCGTTCAATTCTTGATGACTCTTATGAATCTTTTCAGTGAATCAAAATCATGCAGTATGCCCTGTACGGTTTAATGGTTTATAGCTTTAAAAGTTTTTAAAATTAATACTTTTTCCTCACACACATCTATCATTTCACTTCAGAAGACAGTGATTTATCAGCTGGGCTTGCATGGATCTCCAAAATATAAAGTATAAAGAAAGTAATATAGATCTGGGATTGATGGATTAAATGTTGAGAGAAGTTTCATTTTTGGGTGGAGTGTCCCTTTAAGATCCAACTGATGGATCCAAAGAGATCAGTGCTTAACAGGTGTAAACGGTGTCCTAAATAGTCTGAAACCATTTGTGGAGGTAGTCGACAATGAAAGTGAACACACTGCATTTGTAAAAAATCACTCCTAAATGATATAAGGAAGAGTGTCAATCATGTAAAGCTGATACAGATATTAGACCAAAATAAGTGAGGATTGTGCTAGAAAGATCATGTTCGTTCTTGTGGTTTGCTCTTAGTCACAAGAGACTCAAGTTACTACAAAGTGTAAACTGCACTGTGTCTCACCCGACCACTGGAGACGGATCTCAGGTAATCTATTTTTGGTAAAATCCTTCTTCATGGATGCAGGGAGGAACCGGTTGTTCTCAAGAGGAGTTAGTGAGAACAGAAAAAGGGGCTAATCGTTGCATTGTAATTGTGGTATGGATTGAGGAGGAAAAGTGGAAGCAGATTGACAGCAGAGGAGGAGGTCTAATTTCATCAAGCCAATTAATTGGCATTGAGGGAAAATGTAATTTTGCCTCTTTCCATGGAGATCTATGGGGATAGCAGTAATGCTATTGATTGCGGTAGTTAATTTCTGTCTGGAACAGGAGGTGACATGAGGCTTATAGTTCAGAAGAGGGAATCCTGGGATTCAATCAGGGAAATCAACAACACTGGGGGTCAAACTAAAGCAGAAAATAAGGTCAAAGGTCAGTTCTGACTGGGTCACGGAAAGCAGGAAAAACAAAACAAAAAAACAATCCTTAATGATAGTAATATAATGCAACTCGACATACAATCATGTGTAGATAAGAAAGTAAACACTGCAGACAATTCACAAACAAATGACTCTGAGTCGGTTCTTTTCAGAGATTCAAAAATATACAGTGCAATCAGTGCAGTTTGATTAGTCTTATGAGATGGCCCTTTTCAGTAAATCAAAAACACATAGCATGATCTGTGTAGTTCGATTGCTCATGACTCTTAAGAGCTGATTCATTTTAGTGAATCAAAAACATAGAGTGCAATCGCTGAAGTTCAAGGGTTCAGTGACTCTTATGAACTGATACTTTTCAGTGAATCACATACAGTGCAATTTATGCAGACTGATTCTTGAGTGCTGATTTATTTTGATCAAACTCATACAGCGTAATCTTTGCAGCTCAATTCTTGATGACTCTTAAGAGCTGATTCCTTTTAGTGAATCAAAAACATACAGTGTGACTGCACTTCAATTCTTGGTTACTCTAATAAACTGGTTATTTCCACATACAGTCTATACAGTGTGATCAGTCCAGTTTGATTTTTGATTACTCTTTTTTTTTCTTGATTCTTGATTACTCTTATGAGCTGATTCTTTTCAGTGAATCACAAAATAGCCCAACTCCGAAAACAAGCGACTCTTATAATCTCAAAAAAGAGTTACCCGTCTGAAACGCTAAATACATTTTGAGGAATCAACAAGTTTTCTCTCAAACGCACACCAGCCCTTATCACAGTTTCTTTACCGCAGTACGAATTGACAAAGCGGTCTCAACAGACCACACATTCAGCTTTATGAAATCTCAATAAATCAGCTAAACCACACTGGAGTGCTGTATATCTGACTTTGTTGTGCTCAGAGGTGAATTAAGTGCCTCCCCGCAAGCGTCGACAGAAGTTAATTGACGTCACAGCTATGCACCTGAGAGAAACAGAATTCAATCCACAAAACAAAGGCCTTGTGGCATTTCCAATCAAGAGCCGCTACACACCTCCCCTGCTCACTGAGGCTGGACCGAGGGAGGAGGAGGTGCATCGGACCCCCGCCTCGCCCCGGGAGGCTTAAATCAGGATGTGATTGATCTGTTAAAAAGGTCACTGCTCTCTTGCTGGGCTTTGTTCAAATGTGAAGGTGAAGAGATGGATACAATCTGCCATTTTCTCCTTTTCTTCACCTGACAAATGGAATGAGGGAGATAAAGAAGGAGAACAAAAGAAAGAGTACAGCAGGTTGGGAGAGGGTTTTCCATCACTTTTAATAATACGATAGTGGATGCCGGATATGAAATTAAAAAAAAAAAAAAAAAGTAAAATCGTGATGTATTGTCAAGTATGGTGACCCATACTCGAAATTGGTGCTCTGCGTTTAACCCATCCAAGTGCACACACACAACAGTGAGTAGTGAACAAATGCACACACACACACACCGTGAACACACACCTGGAGCAGTGGGCAGCATTTATGCTGCGGCGCCCGGGGAGCAGTTGGGGGTTCGGTGCCTTGCTCAAGGGCACCTCAGTCGTGGTATTGAGGGTGGAGAGAGCGCTGGACATTCACTCCCCCCCACCTACAATCCCTGCCGGCCGGGGACTCGAACCCGCAACCTTTCGATTACGAGTCCAATTCTCTAACCATTAGGCCACGACTTCCCCACAAGAAATTATGAGGGGGGACCAGATTAGAGAAAGTTGCGAGCTGGGCTCAAAATCACATTTGAGTGTTTTATTGTATTTAAACAGGCCCAAAATACAGTGTATGCAACGCTTCTTATGCAAGCTTGATTTCATATGTTATTGCATTCAGTATTCAACAGGAAAACGTGCCTATGGTGACACTTCTGCAAATAATGTTTCTTTTACGTTTCATGACACATTCAAAGTGAAATGTCCATTAAATGGTGCTAAAAGGAAAACAGACAAATGTGAATCTGGCTGTATTTGATTATGTTGGTGGTTGTATGTATCATGGCAGTTCAGAAATGTCTGGTGAGCGATGACAAAAGATTAATGCTGTTTGCTTTTGAAAATAATGTAAATTAAACCAGACCCGAGATAAAGAGGAGATAAAACACATATACTGAAGCAATCGTGCCATTTTATCTTGCTTCCACAAGTCTTAGAGCTCTTTTATAGTAAGTCGTGTTTAATAGACTTGTACCAGAGCGCTTCACATCCCAAGTGTGATACTGCACGTTTACTTCATCAGAAAAGCCAAACATATGGCGCCGGTTGAGATGCAAACATCAAAATCTGCATTAGCTTTCAAATCATGCACTGTGGTAAAAGTGTTTTGAGCTCATAACATAGTATTTTGCAAGGAATTGTGTGAAAATAAGTCTTTATTAATCAATCTGCTCCTCTAATCATAATCTGTGTGAAAAGGAATACAATTTGTTGGTGTTTTACTGCCACTAGGGTTCATTTCAACTGGAAACTGCAATGAATCGCAGGTAATGTTTTTTAGCTTTACAGAAATATAGGTAGATTTATCCAATGAGCCTACAGTATGCTGCAAGTATTACATTCTCTCACAAGAGTCGCTATAGATGGCATAGCTGTAAACCGTGTTCTTTCTTCTCTTTTAGGGCCTTGCTGGATAAGTTAAAGCTAGTTAAAATGACATTTTTATACTGTAGCTAGTTACCTGAATAATATTACATCGGGTTTAATGGTACAAACCTTTGCAGCTAAGTCTTTGGCCTCATGTGTTCTGAGGTTTGTTACCTCTACAGGACTGCAGGAACACTAACAAGCATCTGCGCATCTGTGTTTGTATGCATCTGCCTTAAAATGTACACATCTTTAGTGAGTGGCAGACCTAAACTATGACTAAAGCTAATGCAGCATGGAAATACTGCATGGAAACTCATATACCGTAATGGCTTATACGGAAAAGTGAGGATATTAGCATACTGTAGATGCATACCTTAATTATGTCTACAAAAATGCTAATATATTTAATATTTCCCATTGCCACTATTGCTCACATATGAACATGTACAAGTGCAGTGCATTGTTTAATTCTCAGGTCTATGGTATGTTTACCTCCATAATAACAGGACAGTTCTTAAATGCAAAAGCAACACCTGATTAGGTTCTCATGAATATGCAGAAAATGGATGAAAAACGGGATGAAACGGCTCTCATAAAGAGGCCTGACTTTCATTAGCAGAGATGAGAAGCTCCCCACTGCCGCTTACAAATCAGCCGGCAAAAAAACACTGCAATTAATGCTGGGAGCAAATATAGAAGATCTACAAATTGGTAAAACCCTTTTCTGCTGCTCCTAAACAGGGTTTAGATGACACTCTAACCATTCATCTTTAAGACGGCTTCCTGGAAATAAACTCTTAAAAGAGTATTAGAATCTGCTGTTGGCTGTTGGTCTGTTGGCTCGGGCGTGAGAACATTAATTTCTTCCTTTCTCCCTCTTTATACAATAACGCTGCTGCCATTTTGTTTTCTGTAAACTATAAAGCACAAAGTCCAGACTCTGAAACGAATCATCCAATCTGAATGAAAGTGAACCTTGAACCAGAGCAGTGAGAGACATGAACATCACAAAGAGCAAAAGCAGAGCCACTGAGTGACTCATATTAACAACAACACTGTCCGTTTCAGCAAAACTCCCACAATGCACTTGATTTCACAACAGACGAGAGTGCAAGGATATGCTCTTCTTGATAAGATTGTAAGAGTCATGGTATAATGACGACTCTTTTCTCATCTAAACCAACATTCAGATGCTTTCACGAATGATTGCATACTAAGACATTCTGCTGAAACATGTATCTGTTCAAGCCTCAGTAGGAATATGAGACTGGCACACCCTAGTGGACACATCCAACACCATCTACAGGGGCCCTAAAAGCATTTGGACACCCAAAGCACACATTTAAAAATGCATTATATTTTGCATTATATATATATGTGAGCCTGGAGCACAAAACCAAAACAAAACGTTATAAGTGTCAATTTTTCTAAATTGAGATTTATACATCTGAATAAATAAGCTTTCCGTTGATGTATGGTTTGTTATGATAGGACAAAATATGGCTGAGATACAACTATTTATAAATCTGTGGGTGCAAAAAAATCTAAATATTGAGAAAATCTCCTTTAAAGTTGTTGAAATGAAGTTGTTAGCAATGCATATTACTCATCAAAAATTAAGTTTTGATATATTTACGGTAGAAATTTACTAAATATCTTCATGGAACATGATCTTAATATCCTAATGATTTTTGTCATAAAAGAGAAATGTATAATTTTGATCCATACAATGTATTGTTGTCTATTGCTGCAGATATACCTGTGTTACTCATGACTGCTTCTGTGCTGCAGGGTCACAGATAGCATTATATTTGCATTATATTTTTAAACAAATAAAGCACAAATGCAACTTTCTAATGAAAAGATTTCAGAAGAAGTCTGAATTTTTTATGTTCTTTGAAATGTATTAAATAAAATAATAATAAAAAATTTAAATATTTTAAAGTAATAAAAATAAAATAATTGAATTAAATGTAATTAAATTAAAAAAAGAACAACTAAATAAAATTAAAAATACTAAAAAAAATAGAAAAGGAATAAATAAATAAAATATATATATATATATATATATATATATAAAAAACATTGTTCATATACTAGCTCAGCAGCATTGCCAAACAGTATCCATGTCTTTGCATGACAGTACTGTAAATAAAACTTTTCTGAATATTTAGGTATATGATGTTATGCATTAGGAGCCGTGACATCATCACTGAGAGAGAGCTGAGTACAAGTCAAGCCGAAGAGCTTCCTGATGGAGGTCTCCTGGGAGAGCAGAGGTGAAGAGGGCAGAGACCGGGACATTCCCTCCATCAGACGGGTAAGCCCCTCAGCCATGGAGAGCTAAACTGGTATTATCTAATTGTGTTCTTAAATTTAACAGCTGACAGCTATTCAACCCAATTCATTACATACCTTTCTATCAAAGTTATTTGACATTATCAAGATCAATTTGTTCTGACACAGTTGAGTTCTTGTCATATTTTATTACCATTTTCTAAACTATAGCAAATAAACTGTGACATAATGTGAGAAATGTTGAAGGTGTCTGAATAAATTTTGGTTTGACTGTATATTTAGCAGTGCATAAGTTTTAAGTAACACTTTATTTTGATAGTCCACTTTAGACATTCTACTAACAGTAAGTAACTTTGCAACTACATGTCAGCTAGCAGTCATTATGCTGACAAGATGGCACCGCGCATGGCAGCCATTGTGCTTGGCTCTCCAGTTGTTTTGGTGTTTTTGTTAGTTTTTCCTGTTTTTTGTTTGTCTAACACGATCAGTTTCACCAAGGAAGAACTGCTGAACATTCAGCAGAACACACCACAAAATCTCCAACCGGTTTTCGATTATTCGGATGTTTTGCTGAACATAGTAGTCGGTGGAGCTGCGGCGCTGTTTAGACGCTTTAGGACGCGCAGACGGGGGAAGCGAGCCGGCACACATGCCGTTGCCTAGCATCCATCTGGCTAATCTCCGCTCTCTACCCAACAAAACAGACGAACTCCTTCTGCTTTCCCGGTTAAACAAGGACTTTTCAAACTCTGCTGCTCTGTGTTTCACAGAAACCTGGCTGAATGACGCCATCCAGGACAGTGCATTACATCTGCCTAATTTCCAGCTGATCAGAGCGGAATCAACGGGGAAATCGCGTAGCGGCAGGACATGCTTCTACATCAATGAAAGGTGGTGTACAGATGTAACTGTGTTAAAGAAGATGTGCTGTTCAGATCTCATACCATCGTATAGATTTAAAAATCTTGTTAATTACTTATAAAGCCCTGAATGGCTTAGCTCCTCAGTACTTGAGCGAGCTCTTATCACATTATAGTCCTCCACGTCTACTGTGTTCTCAAAACTCTGGCCATTTGATAATACCTAGAATATCAAAATCAACTGCGGTCGGCAGATTCTTTTCCTATTTAGCACCCAAACTCTGGAACAATCTACCTAACACTGTTCGGGAGGCAGACACACTCTTGTCAGGTTAAAGACACATTTCTTTAACCTGGCTTGCACATAATACACTAATACACTTCTATTATTCAAATCCGTTAAAGGATTGTTAGGCTGCATTAATTAGATCAACCGGAACCAGGAACACTCCCCATAACACATGATGTACTCGTTACATCATAAGAAGAATGGCATCTACTCTAATATTTGTCTGTTTCTATTCTGTTTCTCAGTCTGTGTCCGGATCAGATGGTGGATCGGCGCTGGGAGATGATGTATGTGGCCCTGATCGTCGGTGGAGGCCAGACACCTGGATGAGCCCCGGGGACATATCCCCAGTCACCGTAGCCACCCGATCCGGTCCGTATCCAGCCCAGATGGCCACTGCAGTCACCAGATCCAGTCCGTATCCAGATCAGATGGTGGATCAGCACCCAGAGACGACCTCTACAGTCCTGAACATCAGCGGAGACCACGACACCTAGATGAGTGCCAGAAACAGATCCCCAGTGAGGATCCCGCCACTTAGACAGCCATCGGAAAAGACCACTGGAACCAGTTGAGCCCTTAGAATCTGACTTTGCTGCAGTTGGAACTGAACTGCTGGGTCGTTTGGCCAGAGGAGAACTGGCCCCCGACTGAGCCTGGTTTCTCCCAAGGTTTTTTTTCTTAATTCTGTCTCTGATGGAGTTTTGGTTCCTTGCCGCTGTCGCCTCTGGCTTGCTTAGTTGGGAACACTTAATTCCCAGTGATATCGTCGACCTGATTGCAAAGACACTATTTAAACTGAACTGAGCTGGATGATGACATCACTGAATTCAATAATGAAATGCCTTTAACTGAAAATCTTTTTTTAATCTATTAATTTTACATTATTGACACACTATTCTCCTTTTTTGATATTGTGCAGTTGTTTGACACAATTTACATTGTTAAAAGCGCTATATAAATAAAGGTGACTTGACTTGACTTTTCCCTCCACCCTTTAGCAGTTTGGTTTGATCCTGATGCTTCTGTGTCTTGGAGGGCAATTGAGGAATCTATTGTTTATCCGTATAAATTGATGCATCTTGTTTTTTCGGGAGTTCTGCTTAGGCAGTGTAAATCTCGGTTTGGTCCCATTGTAACCCACCTCCTCTCCACATGGAGGGATGTTGAAAGACGTTCACAACTAGCTACAAAATGGCATAGGCATTCGCATATTTTCCACAATAATAACCTTTTGTCAGGCAGTACTCCATTTCATTGTCCGCAATGGACTCATAGTAAAGTAAACACTATCTATGATCTATGATGATAGTGGTTTAAAATCTTTCCAGAATCTTAAAACTCAATATAATCTGCCAGGCACCTCCTTTTTTATGTATTTGTGCATTAGATCGGCCCTACGGGCATATGGGGTGCCTTGGAGCTCTCTGCCTGTTCACCCTTTACACAAACTAATCCTTCCTTCTGAGGAATCTCCCTCCTCTGCTTCAGTCATCTATCTCTTTCTTCTTGAGCATTCATACAAACCTTTATCTATTACAACTGTTTGGGCAAAGGTTCTTAATGAGGATGTGCATGTTTTATTTTCCGATCAGGTATGGGGTATGTTTAAATTGTCTTCTAAATCTCTAATCACCAAATGATTCATTGGAAATTGCTGCATAGGGTTTACTGTTACATGTCTGTTTCTGTTTAGTCCCCTTTTGACCTTATTTGGTTCTTCCTGTTCTGGTTTATTTAATTGGTAATCATCGTTTAGTTCTGTCACCTGTTTTGCATTAATTATCTCGTTCACTCGTTTGTTCCGGTCCTCAGTTTCCCTCTTGTCTTTGTCCAGTCACCCTAACGCATCCTTTGTTGGAATCGTTGTAACCTTAGTTTGTTGAAGTGTAACCTTAGTTCTGAGTTTGTGTTTCTAATTAAAAGAACCTTTTTGTTATATCTGGCTCTCTGGACTTCCTTCAAGGAGAGAATCGTTACATTTACTTGACTCCAATGAAACGTTTTTATATGAATCTGTCATCTTCTACTAAGTGTAATCTCTGTTCCCAAGGAGTTTTAGGCCTGTTTTTGCATTTTTTGGGGGAGTTCTCTCTCTCACCTTTTTGGACTCAGCTCTCACTGGACCTATCATATTTGTTGGGTACTGAGATATGTTTGACTCCGCGCCATTTTTTCATGAATGACTTTTGGGACTTCACCTTGTCCATCCAACAAAGATCTTTACTCTTAGCTGCTCTCATAGCAGCAAAGAAATGGCTGGTCAACCGTTGGCATCCTCCTCACACAATGGACAGGGATGGGTTAAAGTGGGTTCTAAATTTGTACAGCTGCTTTTTGTTTTGTACTGTTGTTCCACAAAATAAAATTCAATAAACAGTTGTTAAAAAAAAAAAAAAAAGAGTGCATTGCAATCAGAGCTCACCTTGTGCAGTGAAGTCGTGACGGGGGTCCAAGCCGGCGCTCTGCAGGTCTGTGCTCTCCTGGTTTGCATCATCTGCAGAAGAGGTGCGAGAGAAAGAGCAGAGCGATTGAGCGCGAGGGGGAGGAGCGGGGCCCGCTTGAGTTCCCTCCAGCAGATACACCAGCTGGGCATCCAGTAACCAGGTTCTAGTGTGCAGGACCCCTAAAAGAGTGCTGGCGCACAGACCCTCCACGCTCTTCCGGCGGGGCCGCGACTGGCCCTGACTGGGGGCCACGTGTGAAACCGAGGAAACCTTCCATTTTTTGAGCTTCCCCATGATAACGGCTAAAGCGATCCGGGCGTGCGTCGACGGAAATGGCCAGCGCTGCAGGAAAGAGCAGCATCGTGCAGGAAAACAGACTCTGCTCTGCTTTTGTGGGCATGAGAGGAGAGAGAATACAGCAGCTCTTCTGTAAACCAGCGCTCAGTGATGGATTAGCATGGAGCTAACGATAGAAGGATCAATTACTTCAGGCCTTGGGGGACTGGTCTGCTAGGACAAGGGTACGACACGTCAATGAGCATTAAGTTCATCTCTGCAGAACAGAGCTCTTTATGGATCTAACTCTAGCACTTTATATTCTAATTCTATTTTATCTGTTTGTTTTATTTTTATTAAAAACAAAACACTTGATCCTCTAACACTTGCACTCTATTCCTTTTCTAACTGCTTGTTTCTTTTTAAAAAGCACCTCTAACACTAACTTTTTCTATTCTATCTACTTGTTTTATTATTATTTATTATTAGTGCTGGGCAACGATTAATCGCAATTAATTGCATCCAAAATAAATGTTTTTGTTTGTATAGTATATGTGTGTGTCCTGTGTATATTTATGTATATATAAACACACACACATACAGTTTATATTTTGAAAATATTTACTTGTATTTACATATATATACACATATATATATATTCATATAATTTATATTAGAAGTAAATATATTTAACATATAAACATAACATATTTTTTTTATTTAAATATATACATGCATATGTGTGTATTTATATATACATAATAAATATACAAAATACACAAGCATATTTTGGATGCGATTAATCACTGCCCAGCACTATTTATTATATAGATAACTTATATAAAAACGTTCTATGTGTACTGTGTTAGGCTTGTTATAACACTTGCATCATTGCTCTTTTGTTGATTTTGACTGCTTCCATTTTCCTCATTTGAATAAAAAGTCGCTTTGAATAAAAGCATCTGCTAAATAACTAAATGTAGATGTAATCTTGATCTTTGCAGAAGAAAGTAAAAGCAGTCTCAGAAGAGCAATGCAAATATTAGCCGAGCAACAAAACCGCAGAGTTGGCGGCACGAAATGACTCAGTTTTGAATCTTCTTTGAATTTTGAAGTGGTGCAGGAATTACATGTCTGTGGAAATGAAATTAAAATGATGAAATGAGATGCAAAGAGAAGTGAAATTCAACACGGCACTCATCAGAGCAGATGGAAAGCTCAGACGAATCGATATGTGAATATTAGCTGCCTGAGGGTCAAGCACTGTACCGCTGCATACATGTGCATCGCTGGCCTAACTATAACAACAACAACAACCCTGTGTCCCAGAGTCCAGTCTGCATCCCAGTCCAGAGTAGACTCAAATTCTGGGTGCAATTGAGGTCACAATCAAATTTATTTCAGTAACAATGATAAACTCTGATAAGTATGGTGTAGCAAATTAGCTTAAAAGGGAATATTTATTATTAATTATAACTGGTTATAATTAATAATAAATATTTAGATTAGATCTTAGAATTAACTGTAGCAGAATCGATATTACAAGGAGCAGCATTCAGTGACTTCGAATTGTGAGCAAAACACAGAGGCAATCGATTACGAATATAAGGGATTTAATAAATGACACTATTGCTAACATACAACTAAACTAATCAAAACACACATACATGATTTCTTTAGGAAGATTTTCCTCTGGTTCTTCTGAAGATAGGAAGTTCCACAAAGTTACTTGAAGCTAAAACTGCCAGAAGGTTAACTCAAGAGGAGAGTTTGGGAGCGTGTCCGTCTCAAGAAGAGGAGTTTTGAGCACCGATTAGTCTGAGTTCAGAACTGTTGATAGTTTGTAGCCGCACCCACTTTTTGGGTGGAGTGGCCAATCAGAGGCATGAATGTTTAGCGGGAGAAACTTTCTTTGTCTGCGTTTATGGCCCATTTGCATTTTTATTGCCGGTCTGGAGAGTTGGTGCAGTTTTACTTCAAAACATAGTAACAATTGTTGATGCATTTCACGACCACATAGTGTACCTCATTGTTCGAGGAATAAAAAGAATATAATTTTGATACCAAGAAAGTAACCTATAGAAGATATTAAAGCAGAGATACACTCATACACTTGAATATAGGCGTTTAGAGTCTAACTAATACAAGTAAAGGGTTGTAACTAGGTTAATATAATAGGGGAATATATATACAACACATGCATATACCAGATACATTTATAACTGCTTAATTATAGCCTAAATAAAGCAAATGTCTTTATGTATGTGTGTGTGTGTGATGTGTATTTGAAATTGTGGCGACCACTGGTCTAGTCAGGCACCAAATATTAAAACACAGAATTTAGGGGAAATAAAGTGATTTCATGGGGCTCTCAATTAAAGGTAAGTATGTGGTTTAATTTTGTGTTTAATTGTGGAGTTCTCAGGGTCTAACAAACATGTGGAAAGCAAACATTGATGGACATAAATACCAATATATGGATTGCATACCATATGATATGAAAAGAAATATATTAATTGCATTGAATCCAATTCAGTGTAATGCATTTTAAGTGTAGAAATGCACGTTTCTGTGAGTTTTTTAGAGCATTGCAGTCACAATGACAAGATCATGGGTTCGATTCCCAGAAAAATTCACATGCATGATCTGATAAAAATGCATTCCTTCAATACATAAATTAAAAACTGAGATACCAACGTAAAATACGTCAAAAACATTTTTAACCATGAAATATGCAGGTCAAACTGACCTGTAAGCATCATAATCACACTTTACAGACATGTTCATAACCCTAAACGAGAAAAAGTCACAAAACATCTAGAAAAAACATCATAGGTTATCCAGTATTTCCAACAACCCAAAAATCAGTGTAGGTCAAATTGACTCGGAACATTAAATAGACCTAATAGAAATTTAACTTTTATGGGGTGTAATTTCCTAGAGATTTTAATTACTTTCTGGTACCGCTGCTTAATATTCAGAGACAATCATAAGTAATATATTACTAGAATATTATTAGTTATTGTGCAAACACGGTGTCTCTGTGGCTCTACAAAAACATTGCTCTGTTTGCTTTTTAACATCCCCGGCCCTTTATTTGTATATTGATTATGGAGTTATCTGGATTTAATCGCTGACGACTGGACACGATCATAAACACTCTGTTAGAAAACTTTTGTTGGAGTTATATCAGCAATATGCTCATAAACTCAAACCTACTCTGGACCAGGTTCATTTAACAGAAACATGAAGAATGTTTTTGTGCATAAAATCAAAGTCAGTGAAGTCCCAAACAACAACGGACACCATTGACTTTCATTGCACGGACTAAAAAAAACACCGGCTTGAGCCAATGGAGTGAAAGTATATGGAAGTCTTCAGAAAACCATTTGAAATTGATATTTTTGCATTTCTACTGACACATGTCAGCTTTAACTAATCAACCGCAGAGGGACGTCTGAATGCTCCACAGACCACAGAAATGCAGCGACATATCTCTACTTTCCATTAAGCATTGCTAAATTGGCCCCAGCCTTTATGTGTACGTTGGTGATTGCTTGCCTCTCATTTTCTTAAGGAAATTGCTGTCTTGTTACAGCACATCAAACAGGAATTTACTGTCACAACAATCAATTTTCCATTAAGAAGCGAGCAGGGGAGGTGAGAGGGTGAGATGAAGACATAAATTTCCTTTAATTACGCTGAGGAAATAAGACAAGAATTATCACAGCAGTATAAACAATCAGGACTGAGCTATCGAGCATAACGGCATTAACACAATCACCATACTCGATGGGCCCAGACTATCTGGGAGGTTTCACAGCGGTTATCTGATCCACACAGACCGATCCGGGTTTGGGTCTTGGCTCTATCTGTATTTTTCATTGGAGTGGAGGCGATTATATGCGCTGTGATCACTGCGAGCCACATTTATCCCACAGCACTGATTCTGAAGAGTGAGATTCATCAGGGGTCCAATAGTGAAACTACAGCTGGAAAAACTGAATTCATTACAGCAGGTGGACAGAAATGACGCTAATTGAGCCCTATAGTCTCTTTGGAATATAAGCTGCAGCATTAAACACACACACACACACTCGCACAGAGACGTGCACACACACACTCACACAGAGACGTGCACACACACACACACACACACACTCACACAGAGACGTGCACACACACACACACACTCACACAGAGACGTGCACACACACACACAATCACACAGAGACGTGCACACACACACAATCACACAGAGACGTACACACACACACAGAGACGTGCACACACACACACACACACACACTCACACAGAGACGTGCACACACACACACACACTCACACAGAGACGTGCACACACACACACACTCACACACAATCACACAGAGACGTGCACACACACACAATCACACAGAGACGTGCACACACACACACACTCACACAGAGACGTACACACACACACAGAGACGTGCACACACACACACACACACAGGGACGTGCACACACACACACACACACACACACACACACAGGGACGTGCACACACACACACACACACACAGGGACGTGCGCACACACACACACACACACACACACACACACACAGGGACGTGCACACACACACACACACACACACACACACACTCACACAGAGACGTGCACACACACACACACACACTCACACACAATCACACAGAGACGTGCACACACACACACAATCACACAGAGACGTGCACACACACACACACTCACACAGAGACGTACACACACACACAGAGACGTGCACACACACACACACACAGGGACGTGCACACACACACACACACACACAGGGACGTGCACACACACACACACAGGGACGTGCACACACACACACACACACACACACACACACACACACACACACAGGGACGTGCACACACACACACACACACACACACACACACACACAGGGACGTGCACACACACACACACACACAGGGACGTGCACACACACACACACACACACACAGGGACGTGCACACACACACACACACACAGGGACGTGCACACACACACACACACACACACACACACAGGGACGTGCACACACACACACACACACACACAGGGACGTGCACACACACACACACACACACACACACAGGGACGTGCACACACACACACACACACACACACAGGGACGTGCACACACACACACACACACAGGGACGTGCACACACACACACACACAGGGACGTGCACACACACACACACACACACACACAGGGACGTGCACACACACACACACACACACACACACACATGGACGTGCACAGACATTTTGAGGGGCAGGGGCTCAAGTGGAAAAAATGGCACTTCTCATATTAATTTAATTAATTTCTAAACATATATCAATATTTTCTGGGATTTTATCGATAACGATAATTAGACAATATTTTGCTGAGTGTGTTATTGTACTGATATCTTAAGGACTACCGTGAACAGCTGACTCTGCAGTGGTAGAAATTAATCTTTTCCAATAAGTTTAAATATATTTTTTACCTTTTATGGGCATTTTTACCTTTATATAGCCCTGCATGAGTGTGCATCATATTTTCAGTCAAATTCTTAAATTGAATCAGTCAATTAGAATAAGTCATTTAAGCGGTTACCAAGCAAATTAAATCAGTATTGACAAAATGAATCTTTGCCATGCAGAGAAAACACAGAAGCTGCATCTGAAGTGGCATTTAGATGCATTTACACACTGTTTAATGCAGGACCTGAATGCATTTAACCTGCAGTTACAAATGCAGAAATATTTGTAACTGCCCCATATCTTGAATTTTGTGATCATTCTTAATCTAAATGCATTTTAATAATGACTGAATCATGCAGTGAAAGAACGCGCACTGGTCTATGGTAGCAGATGTTAACAATACAAATTAACTCTATTTGCCTTGTGTTTTGGATAATTAGCTGTAAATTCGAGGCACAGGTAGTCTTTAGTTTATCACCACTCACCTCCACACCAAGATAAACACAACTGGAGAGAGAGGGCTTCACTTCTGCGGTTCTCTGCTGTCCTGCACGCGCCTGCGCCGAGACGCGGAGGGGAGAAAGGCATCGGAACTCGACATTTCCAGACCCGACCTGATATTTGGATTTTTTTATTTGTTTGACAGGGAAAGCTGTGCGCAAACAGAAACACACACGCATACATATATACATAGACCTATATTCATTTATAAAAAATAAAAATAAAAACCCGGAAAAAAGGGCGGGTGCTCCAGCCCCCTTTTATGTCTATGTGTGCACGTGCCTGCACACACACACACACACACACACACACACACAAATGATTTTAAGTCAGTTATTTCTATCTTTTGCTGTAGAGTGTCAGTAGGAAATATCAGTTTATATTTCCAAACAAATACAATTCATTTAGCCATTAATTGTAATAGATGAGATGTTTGAGATCTGATCAGATCATCATCAGTCTGTCTGAATGACATGAAGAAACAGAACAAACTGAGACTAAATCCAGAAGAACTGTGTCTCCAAGACGCTTCAAGAAACCTCCTGCAAAGCTACAGTGCTGTTAAAAGGCACTTGTGTGAAAATGCTGTAAAGCCAGGATGATATTTATGCCATAAATAGATTTTATTTATCAATTAACATCTATTAACTAAATCAAAACGGTACACTTGTGCAGAGTTTTCCAGGCAGATTTCCAGGAAGGTTTCTTGAAGTGTCTTGGAGACATTGCCACATTTCTTCCTGCATAGAAACTACTAATTATAGATCAAATGAATAAAAACCATACAGGCATTAAAAAAAAAAAAAAAAAAAAAATGCAAAAGCATTACTAAAACTTTAACTTGAAGTGATAACAGAAAATACAAAAGTAAAAAAAAAAAAAAATAGCATAAAAAACTAGAATAGTATAAATGATATTAAAGTAAAACTGGTATGGTTTGTGTTTGTTTTCTAATTATATTTTTCCATTCCTTTTCAATACCGTTAAATTGAGTTCTTGTGGAAATATGGGAACTAAAATACATGTTTACAGTGTTTATATTTGTAAACATTATTTATATACATATACTTGTTATTTCTGAATGTAAAAAATAAAATGATTTATACACAAATACGAAAAATCTGTGATTTTCTCTCTCAACAATGCAACTTTGATCTGGTGCAACTTAATACCAGAAAGTATAACATTATATATATATTGTGAGGAGTCGGCTGCCTCCCCCCTGTCCATCATCACCACCCCGTCCCGTATTCGCCGCCCTTCACCAGGCTCCCGACGGGAGTGGGTGTGTGAGAGAGGAGGGGCGCTGGATACTCACGGCTGGCGGAGTGTGATGACATGAGGCGCACCTGATGTGAACGCCGAGCGCGCCTCTCCTCGGGGGACCGGTCTCTTCCCC